>NC_050177.1:7944595-8265220 GCF_008315115.2 Sander lucioperca
AATGGTGATGCCTTACCAATATATGATATTATGAACTGGCTGTGGCTCCCTGATGGAAGAACTAAAGTTCAGAGTGTGGGGATTGTTAAAAAGTCAGCCACCAAAGGTGAAGAACTCACACTTGATGAAAACAAAATCTTCTGGAACTTTGACTCCAAACAGGTTACTTCTTTTTATTGTTGTATTTACCTCAGTACTGTATTACACACAAAGCAGAATCAAAAAGTGTAGAATAATGGTTATATAACTCTTACTATCCCTTCAGTCACCACAGTCAGTGTGCAGTGAGAGCTGTCCGCCAGGTACCCGCATGGCCAGAAAAAAAGGGCAGCCTGTATGCTGTTTTGACTGTGTCCCTTGCTCTGATGGAAAGTTCAGCAATGCAACTGGTTGGTATCATTATAAAACTATATGTTGAATTGTGGAATATGAATTTGTTTTCAGAAACTCCCCTTCTTGGTGCCCATGATGTAGACAAAATAAAACACATTCCTGCCACTGCAGACACCACAAGTGCAATTCCTGGCATTGGTCGCCCATCAAACATTACTGTCAATGTTCACAGGTGAGAGGGACAATATCCTTGATGCTCTGTTCCCCTATTTCCATAGACTCCATGGAGTGCAGCAGTTGTCCAGAGGACTTCTGGTCCAATGCCCAGCGTGACCACTGTGTCCCTAAGATAACAGAGTTCCTCTCCTATCAAGAGCCTCTGGGTATCTGCTTGACCACCGCCTCGTTGCTAGGCACATTTATCTGTGCTGTTGTCCTGGGCATCTTCATCTATCATCGCAGTACACCCATGGTACGCGCCAACAATTCAGAACTGAGTTTCCTGCTTTTGGTGTCACTTAAACTATGTTTCCTGTGTTCACTGCTGTTTATCGGCCGTCCCAGGCTGTGGACATGCCAACTGAGACATGCAGCATTTGGGATCAGCTTTGTACTTTGTGTGTCATGCATCCTGGTTAAAACCATGGTGGTTCTGGCGGTGTTCAAGGCCTCCCAGCCAGGAGGAGGAGCCAGTCTGAAGTGGTTTGGTGTTTTGCAGCAGAGAGGGACAGTTCTGGTTCTTACTTCTATTCAGGCAGCAATCTGCACTGCCTGGCTTGTCTCTTCCTCACCAGCTCCTCATAAAAACACTCAATACCACAATGATAAGATAGTGTATGAATGTGTAGTTGGGTCCACAGTGGGGTTTGCAGTGTTACTTGGTTACATTGGCTTACTGGCTATCCTTAGCTTCCTGTTAGCATTTCTGGCGAGGAATCTTCCAGACAACTTCAATGAGGCCAAGCTGATCACTTTCAGCATGTTGATCTTCTGTGCTGTTTGGGTTGCCTTTGTTCCTGCTTATGTCAACTCTCCAGGTAAATATGCAGATGCAGTGGAGGTATTTGCCATCCTGGCCTCCAGTTTTGGCCTCTTGGTGGCACTGTTTGGACCCAAATGTTACATAATCCTGTTGAGACCTGAGATGAACACAAAGAAAGCAATCATGGGTCGAGGCACCACCAAGACATAAAAACTAACTCTAGTAAATAAAAAAAAAATTAATTCAGTCTGTATTTTAAATGTATTCAACAGTGATCTGCTCATGAAATGACACAAAATAAGTAAAGCTTTCTTTACATAGAGGAATAATGCCAGAAGATACTACAATATATAAATAAATGTTAATTAAAAATGTAGTTGTCTATTGTTTCTATAATTTCCATCATTGCCTGTTTTGCCTGATTGTATTTCCTTGGAATTGAAATACTAAAAAATATGTTGAACTAACAGAACAATATGTCTGTGAATGAGTCAATCATACAATACACTACAGGTCATAACCATCAAAGATGTAAAATGAAATCTTCTTATTTGTGACTCGTGTAGCTGCTGCAAAGAATAGCACCACGAAAACTTTTGTTATTCTTGAATTGTTTATTGAGCTCACTAGTTTATTAATAAGCTGCTTTAATTGTGATTTTTGGCCACTTGGGTGCAGAAGAACAATCTCAAAACACAACACGACTAACATAATATCAACATATATAATCAGACCGTATTCCCAAGAAGAATAACAAAAGTAATTTAAGCAAGTGCCCCAAAATCAGAAATGTTTAAGTTTAGTTCAAACGGTCCTCAAGCAGTCGAAATATCTATGACAGGAGCAACGCAACATGTCTTTTGTTATGGGAATCCATAAAGGTTTTCAATATTTCACATTTGAAGAGATACATGGTCAGTATACTTTTGCGTTCATTCATTATTCTATTTTTGGAAGTGAAATGGAAAACTAAAATCAAGTGGTATTTGAGTTTTCAAAAATCTGCAGTCACTAATTGAATGAAAAGTAGATTTTTTTTTTTTTTATAATTTAGGATTTAAAAAATAAATATTGATCCCTTTCTCATTTCTATGTATCAAATGAATATTACTTTGGATTAATATAAAAAGGGAAAATGCAATACTGAGAGAATGTCATTCAAATGAATTCCTAAGGATGGGCCACCTGGTGATGCTGTTGACTTGGAAGAACTAGGCTATGACCTGGCGGGGTTAATCTTTTTGAATTCTCTGATGGGGTGATTTGAATGACTAGCATGGCTTCTCTTGAGGCGTACGCTGATATAATTAATGATATGTTGAGAAGGCATGCGACTCATGCTGACATTTCACAGCACCTTACAGACATTGGCGTGGGACGTGGATGCTCTGTGATGAGTGTGCAAAGATTTTGTGATGGTCACACACTCAAGCGGGGAAAATCTGATGTGCAATTGGAAGTAGATGTGTCGACAGCAGTTGCCGAGGTAAGCAAGTGTCACAGAAAAAACAAATTGCCTTCTGTGTAGACAGGCTTCTTAACTTTGTTCATCTTCTGTAGACTGGACCGACCTTCGGCGGAAAATTGATGACTGGCTATCTGGCAGCTAAAGGAGTTTTTGCTGCGGAGAATCTTGTTGGACGAATTCTGCGTGGAATTGAAAGACCCTACCATGAAGCGAGATGCAGAGTAGGCTATACCCAACTCTAATTTGAATATTAAAAAGAGTTAACATAGTCGGATTATTTTATATATTTTTTTATATATATTTTATATTTAGTGTAATTTAAATGAAGCATTCTGTTCAATATTTAAGGATAGCTACCTTGATCTTCTTCGTTTGCCATTCTGCAATTCCACAAATTCGTTCTCTGCTACAGCAAGGACTTTGCGGGCATTCTGCTTCCAATAGATGGAACCTGTGGGGTGGGAACAATCATTAGTATATTATTATTATTATTATTATATATATTAGTATACTTTTCAATAATAGGAAATACACAGGACATTCATAATATACAAATGAGGTGTTGACCATTAATGTTGTACCTTCTACAAGATAGAAATTACCTAATAGTGTGTTTGGAATGACTTTAGCAGTGTTTACACTTAAAACAAAGCATGTTTCCTCTAGAGGTACTGAGTAATATGGGTGTGTCTTTGGAGGCCTGAGGAAACACAGTTACTAGTTAAACGCTTTATAAAACCTGAATAGTAGACTATCATTCATGAATATGTCAGTTACATACTCTTTTCTATAACGTATTCTTGATGTCCAGTGTTTGTACCTTCATTTAAACAATTAGACTTTGTTATGGCATTTTCACACAAATCACACAATGTTGGCAGAATTTGCCTGTTTTCAAATATTATGACCAGTGGTTCATCTAGGTGATTTTACACGTAATGTATTTTAAGTACCAAAATGACTTTGCATATAGGCTATACATTTATAATCTGAGGATTCACCAGAAAAAAAAACATTAATACCATTTTGTTAACATTTGATTTGATGAAAATTAAAGTTGGATCTTTAATGTGCACAATGTTGAGTTTGTTGTGTGTATATGTAAGGGTTAGTTAAACAGATCGGACTGTAGATAACAGAAAACATGGGAAAGTGGAAATATTTGACTTTGTGTTTAATTAAAATACTTTTAAAAGGTTAAAGCATGGCATGATGTGATTTCACTGGCTCTGTGGAGGTGTTTTCATTTTTATTTGCTTGTAGCAATTGTTTTCTTTATTGAATTTTAATTAGATTTGAATGAATGAAGTAACACTCTGGCCTGGGTCTCCACTTTAAGGAATTATATTCCAGCCAATCATAGCTGCAGTTATGAGGATTCAGCAAAAAAAAAAAAAAAACATTCAAACCATTTTGATGAGATCTATACTTGGATCTTTAATGCGCACATGTTGTGGCAACCTGTGACGCTTGTTGAGTTTGTTCTATGTACATGTAAGGGTTATTTAAACAGATTGGACTGTAAATAAGAACAGAAAACATGAGCATACATGTTTAGTACTCTACACATTGTAATTGAAAACCAATGAAAAAAATTACTGTACCTCTTGTTCTTTCAGAATCAAGAATTTCGTTCCCCTGTGCGTCTGTGAGGATTAACGGGTCATAGCTCTGCCAAGAGTATCTTGGACTTTGCTGAGTATGCCCTGTACAGTGGCCTCACTCTCCATGAAATGGATCACCACCATTCTGCTTGGTCTTAGTTTGGCATTCACCAAGTGTGCAATGAATATAGATCTAGAATATATTCAAAAGAGTGAAGAAATACAATATGACATAAAATATTGTCTTCAAATATTCTGTGCACAACTTCATAACATTTTGAAAATATTCACCCAAAAAGTATACTAAAGAAGAGAGACAATATGACAGACATCTTGGAGGAAAATATAATGTGTAGCCTTATGTTTTCAAGTTCATTTAAAACAATAAATGAAACTCAACATACCTCTGAAAAGAGCGAGTCATTGCGACTCTTGGAGGAAACGTTACAGCTGCAGAGGTAGCGGGTGAACCAGCAGCAGCACTTGGGCGTGAAAAAGAGAAGTTGCTGGGTGGCGCCTGCGAACGGGGGTGGTGGAGGCGCTGGCAGTGGTGCTGTGCTTGCATCTGCAGTTGCAACTTCTCCGTGAACTTCGTAATGAGCACGTATTGTTAGCTCGAAGGTGTTGAAGCTCCCCGTCGATGACGGGAATATGGCTATGTTTGACTCATCCATTAAATAAAGGCTTTGTGCTGATACCAACGTTATTAATGAAAAATCAAAGTTATGTCTTGCTAGCATGTAAAGTAGTCAGGCATAATAGCCATGGTAAATTCAGTGTGAAAAATCCCTTTTAAATCTATCAACCTAGCTATATAAGATGTAAGCAGGATCTTCAGGAGGAGCTAGCATAACGTTACATTAACGTTACCTAGCTAGGCTAGCGAATTGTCTACCGGTAGCTGGTTAGCAAAAAGCAATGTTAAAAAATCTTATTTCTAAAATTACCTGGAAAATTCTTCCAATTTTGTCCTGTGTCATATCATCCTCTCTCATATTGGCCCTTTTGTTTTCTTTAAAAAGGATATAATGGTCCATGGTAGCAAGCTCACAACACTTCAAGCAGTTTGGCTATGATCTCACGAACGATTGAGTGCACTGCACGTGCAAGTTCAGCCACTTCCGGGTCAAAACAGAAAATTAAAAAGTAAGAAATACAAAGTAAATGTTTTAACATTTATTTTGTATTATAGTTTTAAACATTATATAACTACAATGTATTATAAAAGAAAAATAAAGCCATTTCTGTTTTTTTTCTTTTATTCTTATGAATCAGAAGACCAAACTGACACCTTTTCCAGAATTTGATTTCACTTCCAAAAATAGAATAATGAATGAACGCAAAAGTACACGGACCATACATCTCAATTGAGTGGTCACAGGGAGAGGCAGACAAACGTCTGCTTCAATTTAAGAATAAAGTGTCATATTGATCACAAGTTGGAAATCAGTCTATATATTGTGTATTTCAATGCCTTAAATATTAAACTACAATCAGAAAAGAAATTTAAACCTTGATGTAGGACATTTTTAACTGCTTACTGCTTTAAATACTTTTAGAAGTTCAAGAACAACATGAGAGGGATACTACTAAATATATATTTGTAATCAAGAAACCCTATAACAACAACGCAGATATTTCAGTTATGGCAACCTTTATGAAACAGCATTGAGACTAATTCATTATTTAACAATTATCTCTCAAAAATCATGTATGGTTTGGGAACTGAATTAGTGAAGATGGGAGTAACTCATTATTCACTACATCCTGAACTACAGCAAGTAGTTCCTGTACAAACCATTATAAGTTATTATTTTAGATCCCTCCACTTTTACCAAGTTGAAAATCATTTCCCAAGGAAATAGAAATTGCTAGTGATTCCGTTCAGGTGCATTCAGGATGTCAATTTAAAGCTCGGATTTTCTCTATTTTTAGCGATACCAAATGTCATGTCATGTTTTCATCACAACTTATATTTACTAAGTTCAAATTTTTAAGACTTTATTGCTAAATTACTTTGTAATAAGACATAGTTTCGACAACATACAATTGGTTCATAGATTCTGAAATCTAATGTTTTCAAAACAGATAATATCCATATGTTCTATAAATAGACAATTATGAAAAAGCATTTTATTTTTAATTACACCGTGGGTTGCCCCGGTACCAGAGGCTCTGGGCTTCAAGAGGTTAACAGAAACTGCAGTTGCATGCAAGCATAAAAAGATCCTCAAGTTTAAATAAGCAATGAGTGGTTATTATTAAATTTGGCTCTAAATTAGTAATTGAATCAATTTCTTTACTTTTAGCTTTTTAAATCCTTCAAATATGTAATCTGGGGGTAACCACTTCCTCTGGAGTACAATGTATGTATTATATTCATAGTTTTTTCTAGTATAGAACAGTGAAAAGTATTGAACCACCTGTTGAAAGGCAACAGAATACAGGAAAGTATCTACTGTGTTCAAAATGTTCTTTTTTTCAATTGTCAAAATTGTTTTTTGATTCTTAAAGCAAAATACCTGTTCATGTGGCATAGATTAATGGGCACAATTCCATACCGTCCCAGACTGTGGACTTGCCAGCTGAGACTGGTAGCATTTGGAATTAGCTTTGTTTTTTTGTCTCATGTATTCTTGTAAACAACATGGTGGTTTTGGCTGGAGGTGGAGACAATCTCAAGTGGTTTGATGCTGTGCAGCAGAGAAGAAAATGTGTTGCTCTTACCTGCATTCAGGCAGCAATCAAAAGAATACAAGTATAATAATAATTAAATAACAGTAACAGTAAAATGAGCCAACTAATCTAAATAAGTGTGTATTCATAAATGGTTTTACTTCTAATACTAAAAGCAATAAAGACATGCTTGTATAAAAAGCATTTTTGCCTGATCACATTCCCTAGGACTTTGAAAGTTTTTCTGTTTCCACCTAACTAAACCTCAGAGAAGGAATAAACAAAAATAAAGAGTAATGTAGTTGTGTGTTTAAACAGGTTACCCATGATGGATGGGTATCCTTTCTGCAAAGTAAGACAAGCAGCTGTGGGCAGCATCAGAATCAGCTTATGTTTTAGGAAAATATTGATATTTAGTTTAGTCTGACACGTTTAGGAAAACGTTTCTATATACCTAAGACAATAATTAAAATACATCTTGTATTGAGATACAATTGTCTAAGCCAAGAAGCATGTCTCATCCATCTTGGTCTTATATTATCACCTGAAAAGCAAGTTTTTTTTTTAATCTTTACAACATCATGTAAAGAGTTTTTGCATTTTAGACAAAAAGCAAATATCATCTGCATATAATGCAATTTTGTGACTTTGTATTCCTAAATTGATACCTTTTGATGAATTGATATCATTTTGAGTTCTAGCTTCTCATTAAGTGGCTTATTTGAATGAGCAAACAGTAGTGGCCTTGGTGGGTTCCTCTTTCCATTGGGAAACTTGAAGAATACAAAAGTACCTAATAATAAAATCCTCTGATGCTAAAACTTGGTAAGCATTTGATATTTGGTATGTATTTCCATTCACTTGCAAATGTTTTTAACATAAATAGAAATGAGATTTCTTCTGAGAGGACACGTCTAGCTTGTACAGTATGATCTTTGATTCACCATTAAGCATTACAAAAGGCATTGTCAAACTCCCTCACAAACATATGGTACATACATAGTTCTATTGACAAAATAAAATTATTGGATGTGTAATACCGAGTAAATGAAAGTAAAAGTGAAAAAATAAAAGAAGAAAAATGATATTGCTCACATTAGAAAAAGGGATGAAAACAATTGACTCCTAATCAATGTTCTCTAGTTGATTAAAATCCCCAGACATTTCAGAAATGTATTTACATAATAAAAAAGAGGGGGCTTAATTTTCCAATAGAAAAACAAACGAAGTAGCCTAAACATTAAAGTAATTTAAAAATGTATAATTTGGTCCAGGACTTGCTAAAGCACTTGCTGATATGGCATAGCATCACGTTTAATAGGTTAAAATAAAATAATTAATTTGCTATGTATGTCCTGCCCACATAACCTGAACCCTGATGGGTGGTGTTAAAAGTTAAACAATGACGTAAAGCATGCAAAGGGAATATCATAGCCCTGCATATAAAATTCAGTAACCTTGTATGAAGAATAGAAACTGTGTGAGGAGAGGATGGCAGTTATGGGGGCATTTCTTGACACATATATGCTCTTGTGTGTCTACCTTATCTTGTTTTCTTTCTCTTCATCTCTTCCTTCATCTTGTAAATTACGGAGAAAGTTCCATCTTAATGAAATCCACAAGCCTGGCGATGTGGTTCTGGGTGGGATGTTTGAGGTACACTTTACCTCTGTCTTCCCTGAGCGGACATTTATCTCAGAGCCAGAACAGCCCAGCTGCGAAGGGTAAGTTTCACACACATGCAGCAGACAGCATGGGTCTGCTCAGAGTATTCATGATAATGGGGAGCGAGTAAAATCATTTTAAATGACAGTTTTAGTGATACTTTAGAAAAATAGTATCAAGATACAGCTGTGAAAAGTATAATATGACAACAGTGTAATATGTTATTAACATAGATTTAGATTTTTTTGTAAATATCTACCCAGTTCTCAGAATGACATTACTTTGTAGTATTTAATAGTGACATTTTGTTTGTTAGCTTTGATATTCTAGGGTTCAGGCATGCCATGACCATGGCCTTTGCTATTGATGAGATCAACAAGAACTCCAACCTGCTACCTAATGTGACTCTGGGATACAGTCTTTATGATAACTGTGGTGCACTTGTTGTTGGATTCAGTGGTTCATTATCACTGGCAAGTGGTCGAGAGGAGCAGTTTCTGCTTGAGGAGAATTGTTTAGGGACCCCTCCAGTCCTAGGGATTGTGGGTGATTCTGCCTCAACATATACTATTGCCATCTCCAATGTGCTAGGTTTATACAAAATGCCCATTGTAAGTTCCCTATCCTGTCATTTGTATTGTTGAATTTGTATATACTGTATTACAAATGATGTCATCTTTAAAAGTGACACATTGTTGAAATGAAAATATTTAGACTGGCTCTGACTTGCATGAGATGGGTAACTTGAGTTTATGCTGTATGTTTCTTTACAGGTAAGTTATTTTTCCACATGTTCCTGCCTGAGTGATCGGAAACGGTTTCCATCTTTCTTTAGAACAATCCCAAGTGATGCTTTCCAGGTGAAACACTATTACCAAGTTGAGAACTGCAAACTACGTCTGTTTCTGGCAATACAGCAAGCTTGTAGAAATTGTCCCACATGAAATAAACCTTTGCTTTTATCCTAATTAACTGTGCTTCAATTGGGAAAACTATATAAATATGTAATTTATGTTACACTAACTGAAGTTAGTTGGAGATGTCATTTTAATAGAATACTAGTCTGTGCACTAATCCCTTCGCAACAATATATCCACCTAGGTGCGTGCTATGATTCAGATTCTAAAACACTTTGGCTGGACTTGGGTCGGCCTTCTAGTCAGTGATGATGACTATGGACTCCATGTTGCCCGATCCTTTCAATCTGACCTGGCTCAGTCTGGTGGAGGTTGTCTGGCCTACTCAGAGGTTTTGCCTTGGGACAGTGACCCGAATGAACTCAGGAGGATTGTGCATTTGATAAAGATATCAACAGCTCGTGTAGTCATGGTGTTTGCACATGAGTTTCACATGATTCATCTAATGGAAGAGGTTAGAATTAAAATATAATTTAATGTTGAAATCCATTATGTTTTTTTTAAATGTAATATCATTAATTATTTCTATTGTTTATTTGAATCTACTGACCGAAATACTGTCAATTACCATCAAATCAAACCTATGTTTCAATCAAACACAATTATAAAACAGTAAATTGTAGTTCCATTTGGATCCTATTCAGGTCAAACTGTTTGATAATGTTACCTGTTTCCATGCCAAATAATTCATCCTGTGGAAGATTCAGCTCAACTTTTTGCTTGAAATATTGAAATATCTTTGTGAATTTCCATCAGGGGTGAAGGCGTGAAAGGACTACTCCCTAACAGTGAAAGTGAAGCTTATGAAAAAATGAAATCTAGTTTTAAACTTCAGTTATGCATTTTGAGAAAGCTCAAATCACCCATTATGCATGACAAAACAGAGCTTATTTAAATCACTTTATAGTTACTGCTACTTTTTTAACATTAATTGCAATATGCATAAAGTGGGCATCTTTCACTTACAGCTTTGTAACATCTGTGCTTATATGACAAAAAAGCCAAGACAATGGAATTGTTGTAGAAAAATCAACATTTAGTACAAAACAAACTATGTTTTCAACAAATGTGTAACCTGTTTCATATAATGCAATGCACAGGTGGCTCAGCAAAATGTGACAGGCCGACAGTGGATAGCAAGTGAAGCCTGGACAGGAAGTACTGTGCTCCACACACCCCTCCTCATGCCATACCTGAGCGGCACACTAGGAATTGCTATTCGTCGTGGAGAAATACCAGGGCTCAAAGACTTCCTCTTACAAATACATCCTGGCCAATATGACGAAAGCTATGGAAATAACATGGTATGAGTTGAATCTTATAAATTGGTCCTACATAAATAATAATAATTAATAAATAATATATTGTAATTTCTGTTAATAATAACTTTTTAATATGTTTCAGGTGACACAGTATTGGGAATACACCTTTCAGTGTAAATTTGTTCCAGCAGGTTGGGTTGAAGCTGGGGGAGCACTATGCACTGGACAGGAAGATATTGAACATGTGGAGACTGAGTTTTTAGATCTATCTAACCTCAGACCTGAGTACAACATATACAAGGCTGTGTATGCCCTGGCGTATGCCCTCGATGACATGCTGCGCTGTGTGCCAGGGAGAGGGCCTTTCAGCGGAAACAACTGTGGTACTTTGCAAAGACTGGAGCCATGGCAGGTGTGATAACAGTTTACACTCCACCTGTTTATATTTCCAAATACAGCTGCTACACCTTAAGGTACTTACTGACAACCCAGTCTCACGGCAGTTCGGGATGGCTTCACGAAAAGAAATCTCTTAGATCGTGATACCATCACGATATTGTGAAGATTTACGTGATGGGGTCATGTTTTTTAAACTAATCTATTTCTATGGGAAGCATCTTTCATGATCACAGCACGACTCTTTCTGCCAGTCTGGCTGCAGCAGAGAAGCTGGATACAGCTTTGCTATTATTGGTATTTTTAGCCCAATAACCACTGTTTTAATCAACATTTATTCACTAGATCTTATCATGGTTTATATGTATTTCTTTTAATGTTATTATTTCGGCCTATTTTGGCCAGGGAAGCTGGATTGCTTTGTTGTTTATTGATATTTTTAAAACTATAACACTACATCTATCAACATTTATTTAGATGTTATCATGGTATGCATTTCTTTATTTTAATAATATTATTTCGGTCTTATTACCGGTGAAATATTACAGTAAATAAGAAAGAACAGTAGGCTACGATATGAGCCGAGCTGGGCTCATTCAAAGCCGATATCCCACAATGCAACGCGGGCATTCATTTCAGAGAATCAGACAGCGATCAGCGGGTCTTTAACGCCAGTATTGCTTCAATGTACATATATAATCAGTGGTTTTGTCACCAGCAACAACACGTTGCTCAGTTTTGTTCCAGTAAGTTATGCACTGTAATAATGTTTAAAAAAATCAACTGAAGACTCCAGAAGTGACGTAGAAATTACCGCTCCGCGTCTGTGAAAGATTGCACGTTGCACGTTGTATGTGAGAATTTATACAATAAAACTACCAATAATGATAAAATAGTGTTTTATGCTAAGCACTTTGATTTGCCTTGTCGCAGAAAAATACTAGGCCTATATAAAAAACCTACAGTTCAGTGTTTAGAAATACAGCCTAATGGTTTGTTTGACTAATAGGCACTTGTTTTGACTTGTAAGCTACTGTTTTTTATTTATTTAGGCCTACAAAGAGAAGCATTTTTTATTTTGTTTTCCATGCATCGTTATTTAAAACACAATTTTCTAATTTTGCAGTTGATGAATGTTAATAGCAAAGACTAAAGGGAAAAAAAAACATGAGCATATTTATGTGTGGGACTTAGTTTTATTTAACATTACACTGCATTATTAGTTCTTTTAAATAAATGACTTTTTTGAAATAACAATTTATGGTAGACCTAACATATTAATAATTATATTCAGAAGATGATCCTCATATCAATCACCGTGGTTACAGCTTGTAGCCATCCTACCCTTTGTAGCCTTTACTGAGACTACCTTTCCAAAATTAAGAAGGGACTAGTTTTAGGAAGCATTTTCAGGAAAGGATAAGCAGACTGTTGCAGAGGTTTTTGTTCACAAAGTAAGACTTTTGCATATTCTGCTGAAATAGAGACCCGTGTGCAGTGGTGCCATGCCAACAATCTCATTCAACCATTTCACAAACTGAGGAAATGGTCGTGACATGGGTCAGAGGGTATCAGAGGTCGTGAATGATGAACCAATCCATCGGCTCTGCTCTTATAGGCACCTTGGTGTTCATATGGACAACACCTGGCTGGAAGGCCCGTGTTGAAAGTGTGTGTTATCATTTAGACCTGACACTCACAGTGAATCAGAGGGTTTATGTTATACAAGGCTGCATTACAGAGCATTTTAATATGTCAGCATGGCAATATCTAAAAACATCTCATTTAAAGCTTGCTTGTCAGGGGACTGTTTCTCTAGGCAAGCACAGAGAATACGGTCTGATCCATCTTTATTCTCCATGCCAAGTAGCTCTTATCCTCTGGCAGAAGAAATAGGGTACCCCAATGTAAACTAAATATTTCTAAACTATAGCCCTAATTTGGACCTACCACAATTAAAACTTTAAGGCTACAAAGGTTTTGCAATAGCTTCATGATATAGGGTTGTGTGTTGCTCTTGTCACTGTTTGTGAAAGATGAGCAATAGATTGTGGCTGTGTGATGTGCTTCAGTCTGGCTACATATCACTTTATGTTGTTTTTTTTATTGTAAGTATATGTCAGCTGTATGATAAAACAATATGTCAAGTGTTATGTGTGAAGCTTTTGACCTCAAGGCAAATATCCCTCTGGGGACAATAAAGTATCGCTTGCAACCTGGTATCCATGATATGTGAAAATTAAAACGTTGTCGTAGGACTATATCAAACACATCGTTGGAAAGGTCTCAACCTCGACAGTAACATATGTCAGTCTGAAGAGGATGCATTACTCCTTCTTTGAAATATTGACCTCTGAACCTTGAACCCAGTACATGTTTGAAGGTTTGTCATTTAGCAACAGAAGGTGCTACACACATAGGACCAGCTGTTATAGAAAGCTCTGGACCTCAGCTGTCATCTAGATATGGTCTCCAAAGTTTACCCACTGTAAGCACTGTCAAATATGGTAATAAGCTATTTTCACCTATTTAAATATTTAAATTTGATTTTTAAAATCTGATGACACCAGTGTGTTACCCATCACAAAAAACACCAGGGTGTATCCAACATTCTACACTGCCAACTTCTACTTATGAGAAATAAACCAATATATTTAAAAACTACAACTCCCATTTTAGATGTGGCCCAGAACCTGTTACAAAGCTACTGTACTTGTAGTTCTTCCGGGGTGGGTGGCTGGATTTGTTCCTGTGTTTCTGCTGTCTGCCGTGAATAGGCTTCATTCCATTTCAGATTGCTGCTGCCCGCTGGCCGACTGAACAAACAGTACATGAGACAAATACATGAAACTGTATTTTATTATTATTGTTATCTTTATTGTTTAAATCCTCAAATACAACGTTAGACAAAAATATCAATATTACGAATATTATGTATTTGTATCTTTCCTATCCGCCGAGCGGTAATTACTAAGTCACTTCCGGAGTGTTCCGCAGATTTTTTTAAACGTTATTACAGTGCATAACTTACTGGAACAAAACTGAGCAACGTGTTGTTGCTGGTGACAAAACCACTGATTATATATGTACATTGAAGCGTTACTGGCGTTAAAGATCCGCTGATCACTGTCCGATTCTCTGAAATGAATGCCTGCATTGCATTGTGGGATATCGGCTTTGAATGAGCCCAGCTCAGCTCATATTGTAGCTTACTGTTCTGTCTTATTTACTGTAATATTTCACCGGTAATAAGACCAAAATAATATTATTAAAATAAGGAAATGCATACCATGATAACATCTAAATAAATGTTGATAGATGTAGCGTTATAGTTTTAAAAACATCAATAAACAACAAAGCAATCCAGCATCCCTGGCCAAAATAGACCGAAATAATAACATTAAAAGAGATACATATAAACCATGATAAGATCTGGTGAATAAATGTTGATTAAAACAGTGGTTATTGGGCTAAAAATACCAATAATAGCAAAGCTGTATCCAGCTTCTCTGCTGCAGCCGGACTGGCAGAAAGATTCATGCTGTGATCATGAAAGATGCTTCCCATAGAAATAGATTAGTTTAAAAAACATGACCCCATCACGTAAATCTTGGTATGGTATCACGATCTAAGAGATTTCTTTTTGTGATGCCATCACAAACTGACATGAGTCTGGGTTGTTACTGAATGTGATATTGTGAGTATAGAATAATAGAATATATGAAAAAAGAGACATTATATAAATAATGACTAATGAGTTTGGTACACTGGCTATTATTGTCATTTGTTTCTTTTGCAAGTAAAATATGTATTGCTAGACATCGCAGGATAAAACACATTCCCATTTTCTATTGTGCCAGTAATGACTGACTAATGCTATTACTCCAGTAGAAAAAACAACGGCCTGATCTTCAGGTGTGTCTCAAAATTTTGATGAAAAATTATTTTGCTGCAAATTATTTGGGTATGATTCACTTTTGCACTTTTATTTTTTTTGTTTTGTTTTTTTTGCAGCTTGTACATTATTTACAAAAAGTCAACTTCACCACACCATTTGGTGATCAAGTGTCATTTGATGAGAATGGTGATGTCTTACCAATATATGATATCATGAACTGGCTGTGGCTCCCTGATGGAAGAACTAAAGTTCAGAATGTGGGTGCAGTTAAAGAGTCAGCCAATGGAGAAGAACTCACAATTGATGAAGACAATATCTTCTGGAACTTTGAATCCAAACAGGTTAATTCTGATTTTTCAGTCACCTATTTTGTGTTTTATGGGTAAGTCATTATAGCAGTGTAAAGTGGTGTAGAATAACAGATATTAGTTTTTCTGCCTACAGTCACCCCAGTCTGTTTGCAGTGAGAGCTGTCCTCCAGGTACCCGCATGGCCAGAAAGAAGGGGGAACCCGAGTGCTGTTTTGACTGCATCCCTTGTTCTGAGGGAAATATCAGCAACAAGACTGGTAGGTATTCAGTTTTAAAGGGCTCATATTATGCTTTTTGGCTTTTTCCCTTTCCTTTATTGTGTTATATATCTTTTTTGTGCATGTTATAGGTTTACAAAGTGAAAAAGCCCAAAGTCCACCCCAAAGGGACTTGCCATCTCCAACAGAAAACACTGTTCACAAACTGCTCCAAACTGCTCTATTGTAGTCCAGCCTTTACTTCTGTGACGAACGTGCCTCACTTTGTAACACACAGTATAATGCTCGCCTAGCTGCTAGCGTGGCACGCCCTCATACTCTGCTTCTGACTGGCTTGTAGTGCTGACCTAGGCACTGCGCATGTACGACTCCCAACAAAGATGGAATAGAAGTGTGATGCCTCACTCGGTAGCTAAAACAGAGAGCTCAAAACAGGGTGAAAAGAGGAGCTGCAGCAATGTGTAGTACAACAAAAATATGGTGCTTAAAAAAAAATTAAACCATGTAAAACTATTCTGATATAACCTCTAAATACAATTATGAACCTGAAAATGAGCATAATATGAGCACTTTAAATATTGTAGTTTGGAGATAAACTCAATACTTTTCCTATTTTCTTAGACTCCATGGAGTGCACCAGTTGTCCAGAGGATTTCTGGTCCAGCCCCCAGGGTGACCACTGTATTCCTAAGAAAATAGAGTTTCTCTCCTATCAAGAGCCTCTGGGTATCTGCTTGACAACCACCTCGTTGCTGGGCACATTTATCTGTGCTGTTGTCCTGGTAATATTCATCTATCATCGCAATACACCCATGGTACGCGCCAACAATTCAGAACTCAGTTTCCTAATATTAGCATCACTTAAGCTATGTTTCCTGTGTTCACTGCTATTTATCGGTCGTCCCAGGCTGTGGACATGCCAGCTGAGACATGCAGCATTTGGGATCAGCTTTGTACTTTGTGTCTCATGCATCCTGGTGAAAACCATGGTGGTTCTGGCAGTGTTCAAGGCCTCCAAGCCAGGAGGAGGAGCCAGTCTCAAGTGGTTTGGTACTGTTCAGCAGAGAGGGACAGTTCTGGTTCTTACTTCTATTCAGGCAGCAATCTGCACTGCCTGGCTTGTCTCTTCTTCACCAGTGCCTTATAAAAACACTAAATACCACAATGATAAGATAGTGTATGAATGTGTAGTCGGGTCCACAGTTGGTTTTGCAGTGCTACTGGGCTATATTGGCTTACTGGCTATTCTCAGCTTCCTGTTAGCATTTCTGGCAAGAAATCTTCCAGATAACTTCAATGAGGCCAAACTCATCACTTTCAGCATGTTGATCTTCTGTGCTGTGTGGGTTGCCTTTGTCCCTGCTTATGTCAACTCTCCAGGCAAATATGCAGATGCAGTGGAGGTATTTGCCATCTTGGCCTCCAGTTTTGGCCTCTTGGTGGCACTGTTTGGACCCAAATGTTACATAATACTGCTGAGACCAGAGAGGAACACAAAAAAAGCAATCATGGGTCGAGGCACTACCAAGTCATAAAAGTTTCAGTCACAGTAAAATGATCAATTAGTCTGAACCAGTATGTATTTGCATTCATTCAGGAGTGAGCGGCCCTTGATAAGGCCAACGTATAACAAATGAGTAAGCTTGTTTTATTGTAATGAATAAATTGAAAGGAAACTGGAAACAATAAAGAAATGTTTGTGTGAGAAAGATTATTTTCCTTTTTTGCTTCATCTTGTTCCCTAATATTTGAGAGACTTTAAAAACCTTTGTCTCATTTTCCACCTGACTAAGATTCAAAGATCAAATAAAACCACTATACATGTGATTGTTGTAGTTGTTCTAGTATGTAACCCACATAGTATTATTAAAATTTGGAGGAAGCTACTTTTCTTAAAGTAAGCGAAACAGCAGCGATCATCAACACGACCGAACAACTTGAATCATACAGTACATAATACAAATACATAAAACAATATATTTTTTATATTTTTTATTTTATTTATTATTATTTTTATTGTTTAAATCCTCACATACGTGTGACAAACATCAAAATTTTGTTATGTATATTGAAGTGATATTGGTGGTACAGAGCTGTCTGCTTGCTCCCCGATTGTCTGATATGAATGACCGCATTGGATTGTGGGATATAAATGCCCTATTACAGCATACTGTAATATTTCACTAGTAATAAGACCAACATAACAACATTAAAATAAAGAAATTAAAACCATGATACCTGAATGAATGTTGAATAATGTAGGGGTTAGAGTTTTGAAATATCAAATTCAACAAAGCAATACAGCTTATCTGCTGCAGTCCAGATTGACAGAAGAAATACATGGTGCAGGCATGAAGGATAGGCTATTTCTAATTGATATACATTGATTGAATTAAATTTTATTCATAGTATCAAATCATAACAAGAGTTATATCAAGACACTTTACAGATAGAGTAGGTCCAGACCACACTCTATAATTTACAAAGACCCATGTATTTTTAATGTATGACACATGTACTGTTTCATATTTTTATATTTAAGTGGTCAAATAAAATCAATCAATCAATCAACAATTCCAGTAATTCCCCCAAGAGCAAGCATTTAGTGCGACAGTGGCGAGGAAAACCTCCCTTTAGGCAGAAACCTTGAGTGGTGAGGAAAACTTCCTTTTAGGGAGAAACCTTGGACAGACCCAGGCTCTTGGTAGTCGTTGTCTGATGGTGCTGGTTGGGGGTAAGATAATGGAACTATAACTAGAAATAGTAGTTCATGGCACAGCAGGGCATAGCAGGGCGTAGCAGGGCACTGCAGGGTGTAGCAGGGCATAGCAGGGCGCCGAGCAGGACCACGGCAACAGCTGCAACCATGATTTAGGTGCCAGGAGAGAGGATCTCAGTGTGTCAAAGGAAGTCCCCCGGCAGTCTAAAACTATAACAGCATAACTTAGAACTGGTCCAAGGCATACCTGAGCCAGCTCTAAAAGGGTTGAAGTTTGTGCTGAGCATCACGAAAAAATTTTTTATAGGATATAACCTAAAATAATGGAGTCCAATGCAACCCTTTTCAGGGCATATTACATTTTACATTACAGTTCTTCTCTTTAGCATCCCAAATGGACATTTGTTTCTTAAAACTGTAGCAGAATGTACCTGACGGTATACTGTACATATGTGTGGCGCTGCAAAAAAGTGGCGTAAGTATATCTCTTGAAACCAAAAAAAACATCAGCGTGGCCTCCATCACCAGGTTCAAACTCCTCTGAGACATTTCAGCTGAGTTATGAGTCACTTCCTGTTTGGAAAGTTAATAAAAATGTTTTTACTCTTCATCTAAGAAGAAGACAGAAACATGTTGGCACTGATTTCTTCCTCTGATACATTTTAATGAGTTTAGGCACAGGCTTTTATCCATAAGAGACTTCTTTATGAAAGAGAAAAACAGAAATGGCAAAGGTGGTATTTGAATTCACAACCTTCAGACTGTGGAGCATTTTCTTTTCCAGTTGAGCTCTCAGGAATCTAACAAATCATCTCAATGTTTCAACTAAGGTTCAACTATACAGAGTCGCTTCATTTCTGTGAAGCAGGTTTTAGGTTATTTAATGGATAGATAAATGCATTACACTATATTAAAGGGTTTGAAATGTTATCACTTATGTCTTGGAAAGTGTTAAGGGTTTTTTCAGGTATTATCTGCATATTTAAGATATTTTAATGGATTATCTGCATGTTTAACAGTTGTTTAAGGGCCAACAAAAGGAAAAGATAAGGTTGATAAAGGTGAAGTATAAAAAAAGTCATAGTATACTATGTCGAAAAAAGTGATAGTATAGTATGTCAAAGAAATTCTGGAAGAACATGCAAACTCCACAAAAAAAGGGACTGCAAGGACTGGAAATTGAACCTGGGTCAGAGTCTGCACTGCCTGCTAGGACTGGAAATTGAACCTGGGTCAGAGTCTGCACTGCCTACTAGGACTGGAAATTGAACCTGGGTCAGAGTCTGCACTGCCTACTAACTGATGCCATTTGGAGCAGTGCAAACCACTGAGCAACCTTGCTACCAAAAGAAGTATGTTAAAAACAGTCATAGCATAATGTCTTGAAAAAAGTGATAAAAAAGTGATGAAAAAGTCATAGTATAGTATGTTGAAAAAAGTGGTGAAAAAGCCATAGTCAAAAAAAGCCACTGTACAGTTTGTCGAAAAAAGTGACAAAAAAAAGCCACGGTATAATATGTCAAAAAAAGTCATAAAAAGTCATAGTATAGCATGTCGAAAAAGATCACAATATAGTATGTCAAAAAAAGTCATAGTATATAGTATGTCGAAAAACGTCATAGTATAGTATGTTGACAAAAGTGATGAAAAGACCATAGTATAGCATTTGAAAAAATGTCATAGTATAGTATGTCGAAGAAAGCCATAGTATAGTATGTCGAAAAAAGTCATAGTACAGTATGCCGAAAAAATTATGAAAAAAGCAATAGTAGAATATGTCGAAAAAAGCAATATTATGGTATGTCGAAAAAAAGTAATAAAAAAGCCATAGTATAGTATTTGAAAAAATGTCATAGTATAGTATGTCGAAGAAAGCCATAGTACAGTATGTCCAAAAAAGTGATGAAAAAAATCATAGTGTAGAATGTTGATAAATGCCATAGTATAGTATGTCAAAAAAGTCAGAGTATAGTATGTTGAAAAAAAGTGATAAAAAAGTCAGAGTATAGTATGTTGATAAAAAGTGGTACAAAAGTCATAGTATAGTATGTCAAAAAAAGCCATAGTTTAGTATGCTGAAAAAGCCATAGTATAGTATGTCGATGAAAAGTGATAAAAAAAGTCATAGTATAGTACGTCGAAAAAAGTCATAAAAAAGTCATAGTATAGTATGTCGAAAAAAGCCATAGTATAGTGTGTCGATAAAAAGTGATGAAAAAATCCATAGTATAGTATGTCGAAAAAAGTCATAGTATAGTATGTCAAAAAAAGTCAGAGTATAGTATATTGATAAAAAGTGGTAAAAAAGTCATAGTATAGTATATCGAAAAAAGCCATAGTATAGTATGTCGATAAAGGTCATGGTATATATAGTATGTCGAAAAAAGTGATAAAAAAGGCCACAGTATAGACCCTTTGTACGTGACGTCATGCTCCACTCGCGCGAATTATGAACGCCATGACGGACGGTGGAAGAGCTATGCTGTAGATGGATGGCAATCTAAACTCGTGTTTGTGTTCTCACGTTCACAATCTGCAGAGTAATCCTCACCAACACAAGCATGCAGAGTAATCCTCACCAACACAAGCATGTGTATGTATTGCCTTTCTGTTTTAAATGAGTGATAAATAAAATGATCTTCAACCAGCTAGCTGCCGTGCTAACCAGCTGTCCTGCTAATAGGTCCAACCCGTTGATGACCCACATAACTAGCTAACATCGGTTATTCACTGACCTAGCTACATATCCAAAAAAAAAAGCTGTTCCCTTGATCATTTAACTTAACACACATACAAAAAATATCGGTTAAATTAAAGATGACATGGCACGGAAACTAGCTTCAAAAAGAAAGCAAGAAACGAGTTAACTGCGGGTCTGCGGAGCTCCTACCCCAGCTAGCTGACAAGCTAGCTGCAGCTAGCCTTGGACTGCTCACTAGCTGCTGCCCATCACGTCGTAATATCCACCGGTCAAATCTAAACATAGGCTACACAGCGAATATAATCACAGATAAGAAGATGGCTAGATGTTACAATTATGTGTGGTTACTACTGATCATATACACTCCGTGATTTACTGCATGGATTAACGTGTGATAGATAATTAATAACTGCACCTCCCAGAGCTGGGATGTGTTCAGGTATGCATTAGAAAGTTGCATTGGCACACCCAGTGAACAACTGTATGTGGGTAGCCACGACCGACCATGTCCTCTGAAAACATGGGCTATGTGTTATATAAATTTGTACTTAAGTAAAGAATAGATGTTAATACAAAATAAACCCTAGATTGATGTCTTATATTTGCCATTATGAGGGACTTCCCCCCGCCGTTAGCATAGCATTGCGTACCTGTAACCCAGCCAGCTACAAAGAACTGGTAAGCATCTAGACTTTTAAAAGCTTTGAGATCAGCACCAGTATGGGGATACCCCATTTACCACATAGTGGTACAGATCGTGTGGACAGAAGTCGGGCAGACTCAGCGATTTAATGAGGTCCGTGAAAACGGAGGGAGAAAGAATTAAGGTTCGGTATCCAATCCTGCTATCTCCAACTTCTCCAAATACCGCTCTTTGTGACCACCTACCTTGACTGATAACGACACGACAACTTGTTGTTCAATAGAAGAAGCCATAAAGCCATAAATACAGTTTATTTAGTGTTATGTATTTCAAACTGATTGAAACTATGAAACTTTCTGCTCGTCTACTACTGTTTAGCCTGTGCTTCCGCCATCCGTCATGGCGTCGTCACGTGGTCGTGGTCACATGTTTGCAAAGGGTCTATAGTATGACGAAAAAAGCCATAATATAGTATATCGGTCATGGTATACAGTATATAGCATGTCGAAAAAAGTGATAAAAAAGGTCATAGTATAGTATGTCGAAAAAAGTGATAAAACAGCAACAGTATAGTATGTTGAAAAAAGTGGTGAAAAAAGCCATAGTATAGAATGTCGATAAAAGCCATAGTATAGTATGTCGAAAAAAGCCATAGTATAGTATGTTGAAAAAGCCATAGTATAGTATGTTGAAAAAAGCCATAGTATAGTATGTCGAAAAAAGCCATAGTATAGTATGTCAAAAAAGTCATAGTATAGCATGTCGAAAAAAAAGAGATGAAAAAGTCATAGTATAGTATGTTGAAAAAAATGATAAAAAAAAGCCATAGTATAGTATGTGGAGAAAAGTGGTGAAAAAAGTCATAATATAGAATGTTGATAAAAGCCATAGTATAGTATGTTGAAAAAAGCCATAGCATAGTATGTCAAAAAAAGCCATAGTATAGTATGTCGAAAATAGTCATAGTATAGTATGTCACAAAAAGTGATACAAAAGTCATAGTATAGTATGTCGATAAAGGTCATGGTATATATAGCATGTTGAAAAAAGTGATAAAAAAAGCCATAGTATAGTATGTTGAAAAAAAGTGGTGAAAAAAGCCATAGTATAGTATGTCGAAAAAAGTGATGAATAAAGTCATAGTATAGAATGTCGATAAAAGCCATAGTATAGTATGTTGAAAAAAGCCATAGTATAATATGTCGAAAAAAGTGATAAAAAAAGTCATAGTATAGAATGTCGATAAAAGCCATACTATAGTATGTCAAAAATAGTCCTAGTATAGTATGTCGAAAAAGGTCATAGTATAGTATGTCGATAAAAAGTGATAAAAAAAGTCATAGAATAGAATGTCGAAAAAAACATAGTATAGTATGCCAAAAAAAGCCAAAGTATTGTGTGTCGAAAAACGTGATGAAAAAACGCCATAGTATAGTATGTCGAAAAAAGTGATAAACAAGCCATAATATAGTATGTCGATAAAAGCCATAGTATAATATGTCGAAAAAAGTGATCAAATAGCCTTAGTATAGCATGTCGAAAAAAGTGTTAAAAAAGCCACAGTATAGTATGTCGAAAAAAGCCATAGTATAGTAAGTCGAAAAAAAGTGATAAAAAAGCCATAGCATAGTATGTCGAAAAAAGTGATAAAAAAGCCATAATATAGTATGTCGAAAAAGGTCATGGTATATATAACATGTCGAAAAAAGTGATAAAAAAGCCATAGTATAGTATGTCAAAAAAAAAGTGATAAACAAGCCATATTATAGTATGTCAAAAAAGGTCATAGTATAGCATGTCAATAAAAACTGATCAAAAAAAGTCATAGTATAGTATGTTGAAAAAAGCCATAGTATAGCATGTCGAAAAAAGTGATAAAAAAGCCATAGTATAGTATGTCGAAAAAGGTTATGCTATATAGTATGTCGAAAAAAGTTATAAAAAAGCCACAGTACAGTATGTCAAAAAAAGTGATAAAAAAGCCATAGTAAAGTATGTCGAAAAAGGTCATGGTATATATAGTATGTCGAAAAAAGTGATAAAAAAGTCATAGTATAGTATGTTGAAAAAAACTGGTGAAAAAAGCCATAGTATAGTATGTCGAAAAAAGTGATGAAAAAAGTCATAGTATAGATTCTATACTATGACTTTTTTCATCACTTTTTTCGACATACTATACTATGGCTTGTTTATCCCTTTTTGACATACTATAGTATGTCAAAAAAGGGATAAACAAGCCATAGTATAGTATGTCGAAAAAGGTCATAATATAGCATGTCAATAAAAAGTGATAAAAAAAAGTCATAGTATAGTATGTTGAAAAAAGCCATAGTATAGCATGTCGAAAAAAGTGATAAAAAAGCCATAGTATAGTATGTCGAAAAAGGTTATGCTATATAGTATGTCGAAAAAAGTGATAAAAAAGCCATAGTATAGTATGTCGAAAAAGGTCATGGTATATATAGCATGTCGAAAAAAGTGATAAAAAGCCATATTATAGTGTGTATTAAAAAAGTGATAAAAAAGCCATAGTATAGTATGTTGAAAAAAGTGGTGAAAAAAGCCATAGTATAGAATGTCGATAAAAGCCATAGTATAGTATGTCGAAAAAAGCCATAGTATAGTATGTTGAAAAAGCCATAGTATAGTATGTTGAAAAAAGCCATAGTATAGTATGTCGAAAAAAGCCATAGTATAGTATGTCGAAAATAGTCATATGTATAGTATGTCGAAAAAAAGAGATAAAAAAGCCATAGTATAGTATGTTGAAAAAAATGATAATAAAGCCATAGTATAGTATGTGGAGAAAAGTGGTGAAAAAAGCCATAATATAGAATGTTGATAAAAGCCATAGTATAGTATGTTGAAAAAAGCCATAGCATAGTATGTCAAAAAAAGCCATAGTATAGTATGTCGAAAATAGTCATAGTATAGTATGATGAAAAAAGTGATGAAAAAAGCCATATTATGTATGTAGAAAAAAGTGATAAACAAGCCATAGTATAGTATGTCAAAAAATGTCAAAGTATAGTATGTCACAAAAAGTGATACAAAAGTCATAGTATAGAATGTCGATAAAAGCCATAGTATAGTATGTCTAAAAAAGTGATCAAAATGCCATAGTATAGTATGTTGAAAAAGGTCATGGTATATATAGCATGTTGAAAAAAGTGATAAAAAAGCCATAGTATAGTATGTTGAAAAAAAGTGGTGAAAAAAGCCATAGTATAGTATGTCGAAAAAAGTGATGAATAAAGTCATAGTATAGAATGTCGATAAAAGCCATAGTATAGTATGTTGAAAAAAGCCATAGTATAATATGTCGAAAAAAGTGATGAAAAAAGTCATAGTATAGAATGTCGATAAAAGCCATAGTATAGTATGTCAAAAATAGTCCTAGTATAGTATGTCGAAAAAGGTCATAGTATAGTATGTCGATAAAAAGTGATAAAAAAAGTCATAGAATAGAATGTCGAAAAAAAACATAGTATAGTATGCCAAAAAAAGCCAAAGTATTGTGTCGAAAAACGTGATGAAAAAACGCCATAGTATAGTATGTCGAAAAAAGTGATAAACAAGCCATAATATAGTATGTCGATAAAAGCCATAGTATAATATGTCGAAAAAAGTGATCAAATAGCCTTAGTATAGCATGTTGAAAAAAGTGTTAAAAAAGCCACAGTATAGTATGTCGAAAAAAGCCATAGTATAGTAAGTCGAAAAAAATTGATAAAAAAGCCATAGTATCGTATGTCGAAAAAAGTCATAGTATAGTATGTTGAAAAAGTGATTTAAAAAAGCCATAGTATAGTATGTCGAAAAAAGCCACAGTATAGTATGTCGGAAAAAGTGATTAAAAAGCCATAGTATAGTATTTTGAAAAAAGTGATAAACAAGCCATGTATAGTATATAAAAAAATGTCAAAGTATAGTATGTCACAAAAAGTGATACAAAAATCATAGTATAGTATGTCAAAATAAGTGATCAAATAGCCATAGTATAGTATGTCGAAAAAGGTCATGGTATATATAGCATGTCGACAAAAGTGATAAAAAAGCCACAGTATAGTATGTCGCAAAAAGCAAAAGTATTGTGTCGAGAAAAGTGATGAAAAACGCCATAGTATGTATGTCGAAAAAAGTGATAAACAAGCCATAGTATATGTCAAAAAACTGTCAAAGTATAGTATGTCACAAAAAGTGATACAAAAGTCATAGTATAGTATGTCTAAAAAAGTGATCAAAATGCCTTAGTATAGTATGTCGAAAAAGGTCACGGTATATATAACATGTCGAAAAAAGTGATAAACAAGCCATAGTATAGTATGTTGAAAAAAGCCATAGTATAGTAAGTCGAAAAAAGTGATTAAAAAAAGCCATAGTATAGTATGTAAGTAATGTTGTGTGGAGGCAGGGAATAGTGGACCCAAACATGAGATGAGGCAGGCAGGCAGGAGAAGGTTGTACTCGAAGATTTAATTAACAAAAAGGCAGGATACAAAGGATCCAAAAAGCAGAAAAAACACAAGGATTCAAGAACTGGCAGGGACGCAAAATACACAGACACGAAGGAACTGGACACAAATGGATACAAGCTGACGGCACAAGGACACAAAACAATCTGACAAGAGGCAAAGGGAACACAGAGGTTAAATACACGAGGTAATGAACAAATGAGGGACAGGTGATACGACAGGTGAAACACATCAGGGCGGGGCAGGGTAATCAACAGAGGCGGAAAACACAGAAAGTAAAACTAGACATGACAAGACAGAAAACAGACTATCAAAATAAAACAGGAAACAGAACAGGAATGCACAATACAAAGAACTCAGCTAAAGCAGAATAAACAGAAACACAATGAACAGGGGAATAAGGAACAGAAATAACAGGAATATACAAAACCAGAAAACATATACAAAATAGGGGCAGAAATATACAGAATAAAATATACAACAACCAGGAACATACAGAAATAAATAATACAGGCAACAGAAACAGGTAACCAAAATGTCCCAACCATCACAGAGCCCCCTCCTCAAGGGGCGGATACCAGACATCCAAAAAAAAGTAAATCCCGGAGGGCGTAGAGGAACTGAAGGGGAAAACAGTGAAAAAATTTCAAAAAACAAAGAGTCCAAGAAACCAAAAACAACCCAAGGAGGGTGGAGAAAGTCCGGGGAAGGAAAAAAGTCCATGGAAAAACAAAAAAGGTCACTGAGGAGACAGGGGACAGAGAGCTCTAGGGCACAGGGGACAGCGCACTGGGGCACAGGGAACAGAGAGTCTAGGGGGCCACTCGGGGAAGCAAAGGGGCCACACGGGAAAGCAGGCGGGCCACTCGGGGAACAGAGCGGGGCCACTTGGGACGAGGAACAGAGAGGGGCCACTCGGGCCACCGGTGATGAAGGCAGAAGCCTTCAGGCGGCCAGCGACGAAGGCAGAAACCTTCAGGCGGCCGGTGACAAAGGCAGAAGCCCTCTGGCGGCCGGCGACGAAAGCAGAAACCTTCTGGCCACCGGCGACAAAGGCAGAATCCTTCAGGTGGCACTGGACGTCGAGGGCACTGGACGTCGAGGGCACTCAGACGGCCGGGAAGGACGTCGAGGATTCTTAGGTGGCCGTCGCCGCAGACGAGTCCCTTCGGGCGGCTGAACAGGATGACGAGGGCAGCGCCCCTCCAGGGGCCGAGCAGGTCGGCCAAGGCGGAGCCCCTTGGAAGGCTGCGCAAGTGAAGGGGCAGCTGGACTGGGACCAGGCGACAGGTCAGCTGGGCTGGGACCTGGCGACGGGTCAGCTGGGCTGGGACCTGGCAACGGGTCAGCTGGGCTGGAGTCAGGCGGCCAGGCAACTGGGGCAGAGGTTGACTGGGGTGCCGACAGGACACGAGGGGCAGGAGTCGGTCTGGCCGCCGACAGGACACGAGGGGCAGGAGTCGGCCTGGCCGCTGACAGGACACGAGGGGCAGGAGTCGGACTGGCCGCTGACAGGACACGAGGGGCAGGAGTCGGCCTGACCGACACAGGCATAGTCTCTGGGGGGCAGAACAAAGGCAAAGTCCTTGGGGCCGGAGACCGGCGAAGTCTCAGGGGCGGTCTCAGGGGCGCCGAGGACCGGCAAAGTCTCAGGGGCGGTTAAAGCCAGTTCAGGGGGGCTAGACACCAGCCGGGATTCAGGGGGCGGATAGCCAGCCAGGGATTTGGGAGGCTATTAGCCAGCTGGGGATCAGGAAAGCTGCTAGTCAGCTGGGGATAAGGAAGGCTGCTAGTCAGCCGGGGATCTGGAGGACTGCAAGCCAGCCGGGGATCAGAAGGGCTGCTAGCCAGCTGGGGATCAGGAAGGCTGCTAGCCAACCAGGGATCAGGAAGGCTGCTAGCCAGCCGGGGATCAGGAAGACTGCTAGTCAGCCGGGGATCTGGGATCAAGGACAACCTGGGGACACTAGGGAACTCGGGGACACTAAAAAACTCGGGAATGCTAGGAAACTCGGAAACACTAGGAAGCTCGGGGACAATGGAAAGCTCGGGGAAGTTGGGCAGTGCTGGGACACTGGGCAGCTTGGGGACACTAGGGAGCTCGGGGACACTAGGAGGCTGCAAGCTAGCGGGGAATCTGGGAGATGGCTAGGTAGCAAGGGCTCAGAGAGGCTACTAGCTAGCTGGGGCTCTGAGAGGCTGCTAGCTAGCCTAGATTCAGGGGGGCTGCTAGCTAGCGGGGAATCTGGGAGGCTGCTAGCCAGCAGGGGATCAGGGAGGCTGCTAGCTAGCCTGGGCTCAGGAAAGCTGCTAGCTAGTTTGGATTCAGGGGGGCTGCTAGCTAGCTGGGACTCAGGGGGGCTGCTAGCTAGCTGGGACTCAGGGGGGCTGCTAGCTAGCCGGGACTCAGGGGGGCTGCTAGTCAGCCAGGGCTCAGGAAGGCTGCTAGCTAGCCTGGATTCACGGGGGTTGCTAACTAGCCTGGATTCAGAGGGGTTGCTAGCTAGCGGGGAATCTGGGAGGCTGCTAGCCAGCGGGGAATTTGGGAGGCTGCTAGTCAGCAGGGGATCAGGGAGGCTGCTGGCTAGCCTGGGCTCAGGAAGGATGCTAGCTAGCCTGGGTTCAGGGGGGTTGCTAGCTAGCGGGGAATCTGGGAGGCTGCTAGCCAGCCGGGGCTCAGGAAGGCTGCTAGCTAGCCTGGATTCAAGGGGATTGCTAACTAGCCTGGATTCAGGGGGGTTGCTAGCTAGCGGGGAATCTGGGAGGCTGCTAGCTAGCCTGGGCTCAGGAAGGCTGCTAGCTAGCTTGGGTTCTAGGTGGCGGCTAGCTGGGTCAGAGTATAGTATATCGAAAAAAGTGATGAAAAAAGCTGTAGTATAGTATGTCGAAAAAAGTGATAAAAATGCCATAGTATAGTATGTCGAAAAAAGTCATAGTAAAATATGTTGAAAAAAGTGATTAAAAAAAAGCCACAGTATAGTATGTCGAAAAAAGTGATGAAAAAACCATAGTATTATGTGTCGAAAAAAGTGATGAAAGCCATAGTATAGTATGTCGATAAACAAGCCATAGTATAATATGTCGAAATATTTCATAATATAGTATGTCAGAAAAAGTGATAAAAAAGTCATAGTATAATATGTTTAAAAAAGTGATGAAAAAATCCATAGTATAGTATGTTGATAAAAGCTATAGTATAGTATGTCGAAAAAAGTGATAAAAAAATCATAGTATAGTATGTCGAAAAAGTCATGAAAAAGTCATGCTATAGTATGTCAAAAATAGTCATAGTATAGCATGTCGAAAAAAAGTGATGAAAAAAGCCATAGTATAGTATGTCGAAAAAAGTCATAGTATAGTATGTTGAAAAAAGTGGTGAAAAAACCATAGTATTATGTGTCGAAAAAAGTGATGAAAGAAGCCATAGTATAGTATGTCAATAAACAAGCCATAATATAGTATGTCGAAACATTTCATAGTATAGTATGTCAGAATAAGTGATGAAAAAGTCATAGTATAGTATGTTGAAAAAAGTGATGAAAAAAAACGTAGTATAGTATGTCAAAAAAAGTCATAGTATAGTATGTTGAAAAAAGTGGTGAAAAAAGCTATAGTATAGTATGTCGATAAACAAGCCATAGTATACTATGTCGAAAAATTTCATAGTATAGTATATCAAAAAAAGTGATAAAATAGTCATAGTATGTCAATAAAAGCCATAGTATAGTACAGTGATCGTCAACTGGCGACCCGCGGGCCACAGAATAATCACGAATTCAGAAAATGTAAAGAGGAAAAAATGCGTTCTGTTATTTAGCATTTCAAGCATTTACAGCAGGTAACATTACACAGGTAGCGCGCAAACCCAGCCCCTGTATTTGCATCTCTATTCACATGCCGGGATTCTGTACAGAGATGCCCGCGCTCCGCACACACAGCTGAGCCGAGATGTGTGCGCGTTAAAACACGCAGTACCTGACTGGGAACGATACAAAGAAGATAACCAATGGCCGCTGGGCAGATCAACTCTCGCTAGTCTCGTTGCTGTAAGTAGGCTACAATAAAACCTTTGTGAGTAAAAAGTCAATACTTATCAATGCACTCACCTGTATAGACAGGCATAAACATGTAGAAAGCGATATTTCAATCTGCTCTGTTTGCTCAGTCCACCGCGCTGTTTTATGCGAACACAGCTCTACTCTGCAAATAGAGAATTTTTACAAACAAGCTAAAACAAAAGCTGTCTGTTTGTAGTCTAACTGTTTATCTTAGTTTGCTGGGAATCTTGAAATTTGGACAAATTCTTATAAATTTAACTGCTGGTTGAACGAACCGTCCTCTCCGCTGGAGCGGTAAATCTATGGATGTATTATAAGACCAAAACATATACATGTGGCTACTTAATGTGCACGTGAATGACGCGACCATTATGTTTGCGTTCTTCATTCTTGATGATGATGCTGGTTGTATTATTTTGCAACAACATTGTTTCATTGCAAATGGGCATAGGTGACGAATGCATAGCCTGCTTATCAGTCCGTTCATCATTAAAGCTGGGCTTTTCCACGTCAACTTTTCGCTTCAGCCTCTTTGACACTGACATTCTTACCTGACTACAGCCGTTTCTTTCTGCAAGCATTTTCCACCAATCAGGACGCTGCATACTACAACCATGTTTCCCAATCACAGACTTTAACCATCATTCCTCAGTGAACTGCCTCATAGTCTGAGATCTTTTTCTAGTTAAAGAGCCAGTTATCATTATGGAGTTTCCATGTTTTTTAGGAGTTTGCTCACACTAATACATGTAAAAAAAAAAATATATATATATATAGCATTTCGAACAAAAAAAGGCGTATTAGGAAGTTCGGCCCCTGGAGTGTCTGAAAAATGTAGTTGATGACCCCTGGTATAGTATGTCCAAAAAAGCCATAGTATAGTATGTCGAAAAAAGTGATAAAAAGCCATAGTATAGTATGTTGAAAAAACTGATAAAAAAGTCACAGTATTGTATGTCGAAAAAAGTGATGAAAAAAATATAGTATAGTATGTCAAAAAAAGTGATAAAAAAGTAATAGTATAGTATGTTGAAAAAAGTCATAGTATAGTATGTCGACAAGAGTATACCAACTCGAAAAAAGCTTTAGCATAGTATGTCAAAGGAACTCTGGAAGAACATGCAAACTCCACATACAGTAAGTGGGTTACCCCAGACTGGGTATCAAAACTGGGTGAGATCCTGCAGTGTCTATTTGCTGGTGTTAGTATCAATGCAAACCACTGAGCCATCATGCACACCAAAGGAGGTATGTTAAAAACAGTAATAGCATTGTATGTTGAAAACGGCATTAAAAAGTCATAGTATAGTATGCCAAATAAAAGTCATAGTGATAGTATGTCAAAGAAAGTCTGGAAGAATATGCAAACTCCACAGCCCAGTCTGGGAATCAAACCTGGGCCACAGTCTACAAGCTGGTGCTATTGGTGGGGTGAAAACCACCGAGCTACTGTGCTATCAAATAACGTGTGTTGAAAACAGTCATAGCATAGTATGCTGAAAAAAGTGATTAAAAAAATGTAATTGTATAGTAGGTCGAAAAAAGTCTGCAAGAACATGTAAACTCCACATTAAAGGGTCAATCTGGAATGGGAAACAAAACTGCGTGTGAATCTGCAGTGCCTATTTGTTGGTGCTAGTAGGAGCAGTGCAAACCACTAAGCCACTGTGCACACCAAATGAAGAATGTTAGAAACAGTCATAGCATAGTATGTTGAAAACGGCATTAAAAGTCATAGTAAAGTATGTTAAAAGAAGTGATAAAACGTAGTACACTATAGTGTGTCGACAAAAGTCATAGAATAGTATGTCGAAAAAAGTCATAGTATGGCAAAGAAAGTTTGGAAGAACATGCAAACTCCACAAAGAAATGACCCTCCTAGACTGGGACTTGAACCTGGGTCAAAGTCTGCAATGCTTCCTTGCTGGTAGTGGTTGGAGATATGCAAACCACTGAGCCACTGTTCTAGCAAATTAAATGTGTCCAAAACAGTCATAGCATAGCATGTTAAAAAAGGTGATAAGACGTCACAATATAGGATGTTGAAAAAAGTAAAAGCATAGTTTGTCAAAGAAAGTCTGGAAGAAAATGCAAACTCCAAAAAAAGTGCCACCCCGGACTGTGACTCAAACCTGAGAGAGAGTCTGCATGGCGCTTGTTATTGGTGGAGGAGCAGTGCAACCCACTGAGCCAGTGCACACAACAAGTAATGTTGAAAACAGTTATAGCATAGTATGTTAAACAAACTGCATTAAAAATTAATAGTATAGTATGTTAACAGAAGTGATAAAAAAGTCATAGTATAGTATGTCGACAAAAGTAATAATATAGTATGTCAAAGAAAGTCTAAGCTACCACGAGCTAATTTTAGCTAACGTTAGCTAGCATGTCAAACGGGGCTAGTCAGTCTTTCAACGGCTCTGGGGCTAGTAAATCAGCACATAGGAGAATGTAAAGTCGCACATCAACTAAGCAGGTAGCTACCTGATACAACTATAAAATAGCAAGGTGACCAGTAAATCTACAGCAGACGACTACCCCTGGCTAATACACAATTATATTTTGTTCTCCCTTCTCCTTCTTTAATGTGAAATTCTGTTTGAATTTCCAAGATAGAAACACATTCCTGCCCTGGCTCTGTGTGCCGGTTCCGGCTCCATCTCTACCTCCTGCTGCTCCTCTTCCGACTCCATTGTGACTGATCATGCAAATAGCTCATTTTTTCGTTTTCATATTGAGGCTTCTGGGAAATGCATGGAGTTGCCTTAATTTATTTAGAGAGTGAATAAACTCGTGAAACAGAGAAGTATCGTCATGTAATCCATTGATTTCAATAATGTAACTGTATTCTAAATACCAACTATTTAAATTGTAACTGTAACGGAATACAGTTACTCATAATTTGTATTCTGAATACGTAACGCCGGTACATGTATTCCGTTACTCCCCAACATTGGTCATTGTATAGGATGTTGAAAAAAGAAATATCATAGTTTGTCAAAGAAAATCTGGAAGAATATGCAAACTCCACAAAAAAGTGCCAGCAAGGACAAGGAATCATACCTGATTCAGAGTCTGCAGTGCTTACTTGCTGGTGCTAGTAGGAGCTATGCAAAGCACTGAGCCACTGTGCACACCAAATATAGTATGTTGAAAACAGTCATAGCATAGCATTTTGAAAAACAACATTAAAAAGTCAAAGTATAGTATGTTAATAAAAGAAGTGATAAAAAAGTCATAGTATAGTATGTGGAAAAAAGTCATAGTGATAAAAAAGTCATAGTATAGCATGTTAAAAATAGTCATAGTATGATATGTGGAAAAAGTAATGAAAAAGTCCTGGTATATAAATGTCAAAAAAAAGTGATACAAAAAATCATGGTATAGTATGTCAAAAATAGTCACAGTATATTACATCGAAAAAGTCATAAAAAAGTCAAATAGTATGCCAGAGAAAGTCTGGAAGAACCTGCAAACTCCACAAAAAAAGGGCCAGCCAACACTGGGAATCAAATCTGGGTCAGAGTCTGCAGTGCTTACTTTCTGGTGCTAGCCACCATCCCACCAAATAACTCATTTCATAGTCATAGTCATTGCTCCATTGACTTACAAAGTAGAAAGAGAAAAGCTTAATATTTTAAAAGTATAAATGGTGGAGAAAAGTATGCCGAATTAGTAGGGGACTGAAAATTGTACGGAAAAATCAGATAACAATACTGTGATTGCTGCTAAATTAGCATTAACACAATGAAAAAAAAATTAATAATAAACTAAAGTGATTTCAAAAATATATATATTATGGTTCATGGCTTATATTTTCTGAAACATAGTTTTACATTAGTATTTACATTGTGTTTAACATGTTACATTAACATGATTAAGTTGATTTGGGTTATGTCCTGTCCCCATAGCCCTGATGGGTGTTGTTAAAGATAAACAGTGATGTAAGGCATGCAAGGGGGATGACATAGCCCTCGATATAACATTAAGCAACCTCGTACAAAGAATAGAAACAGGTGTGAAGGGAAGAGGGTAGTTATGGGGGGTTTTCTTAACATATATTTGCTCTTGTGTATCTACCTTTTCATGATTTTTATCTCTTGCTCCGCTTTATGTTCCATGTCTTCCTCTCTTCCCTCATCTTGTAAATTACGGAGAAAGTTTCATCTTAATGCAATGCACAAGCCTGGCGATGTGGTCCTGGGTGGGCTGTTTGAGGTCCACTACACCTCTGTCTTCCCTGAGCGGACATTTACGTCACAGCCAAATCAGCCCAGCTGCCAAGGGTAAGTCTCATAAACATGTAGCAGACAAGATGCACAGATGACTATAAATAATGTAATATGTTTTAGTGGTTAATAGTGATGTTTTGTGTGTTAGCTTTGACCCTCCAGGGTTCAGGCATGCTGTGACCATGGCCTTTGCTATTGATGAGATCAACAAAAACTCCACTCTGCTACCTAATGTGACTCTGGGATACAGTCTTTATGACAACTGTGCTACACTTGCTATTGGGTTCAGTGCTGCAATGTCATTGGCAAGTGGTCGAGAAGAGCAGTTTCTGCTTCAGGAGAACTGTTTAGGGGCCCCTCCAGTCCTGGGGATTGTGGGCGATCCCTTTTCAACATTTTCTATTGCAATCTCCAATGTTCTAGGTTTATTTAAACTGCCAATTGTAAGTGTTTTTGTATTTAATTTATTGTGTCCTTTTGACGTGCTGTGTTTGAATTAATAAAAAATTGTTATAATGAGTAAAATGTTTTGAATGTGTCTACTAACTTGCATGAGATGCACAACCTGTGTGCATTATGTGTGTTTCATTATAGGTAAGTTATTTTGCCACATGTTCCTGCCTGAGTGATCGACGAAGGTTTCCATCTTTCTTTAGAATGATCCCAAGTGATGCTTTCCAGGTAAAACACTATTAGCAAAATAAAAACTGCATACATGTCTAAGTAAAGCATAGCAAACTTGAAAATAAGTCTTGCCAATTCAACAAATCTTGTGTGCATAAAATATATTTGCTCTTTGTATTACTGAAAAGACTATATGTAAATAGATGAAAAGCTTAATGGATAAATTACCTATAATTTCATCATGAGACATGTAGGGGTAAATTTCCACTAAATAAATATTCCAGCATATACACTATCCCTCCATTTTGTATTCACTCAGGTGCGTGCAATGATTCAGATTCTAAAACGCTTTGGCTGGACTTGGGCAGGTCTGCTGGTCAGTGATGATGACTATGGACTCCACGCTGCCCAATCCTTCCAATCTGACCTGGCACGGTCCGGTGGAGGTTGTCTGGCCTACTCAGAGATTTTGCCCTGGGGTGACAACCCAGCTGAACTAAAGAGGATTGTGGAAGTGATGACAAAATCCACAGCTCGTGTGGTCATCGTGTTTGCACATCAGATCCACATGATTCAACTCATGGAAGAGGTTGGGGGATGAAAATACATTGATATTTATGAATCCATAGCATGACTCCATCAAATATTTTTTTTTCCTGTTGATGTTAATTCACCTGTTTACACCTCATTCTGTGGTTCATTATTTGTTAATTTTTTTAATTAATAAAATTAGCATTAGAAAACAGAGAATCATTTGTAATTGAGATTTAAGAACTTTGGAGGGGCATATGTATTGTTGCCCATTGCAAAATACGGCAACATTTGTGCAGATATTTATGCTCATCTGTATACCTATTTTATACATTTACTACTCCTATATGCTATGTACGGTTTACTCCATTGACTATTACTCAGCTGTTTTTAAACATAGATCAAAATTAGCAGACCGTGATTTAAATAAATCACCTTGCTCTGGACAATGTAATTACATCTGTACTTTTATTATGAAAGGAAACTTTACTAGAGATTAATTGTGTAGTTTTGGTTGTAATTTATTAAATGTTGGGAAATAGACTGTAATTGTTTCACAGAAATCTGGAAAAGGTTAGTTTTATGCAATGCACAGGTGGTGAAGCAGAATGTGACAACCCTCCAGTGGATTGCCAGTGAAGCTTGGGCATTACTTGACGGACTCCATACACCGGCCTTCATGCCATACCTGCGTGGCACACTGGGCATCGCTATCCGTCGTGGAAAAATACCAGGACTCAGGGACTTCCTATTAAGGATTAATCATGTCCAACACCTCAACAACAGCTATGATAATAGCATGGTGAGAGTTTTAACCTTACAATCTGATGAGGAACTGCAAGAATTATATATTGATATTATTTCTGTTAACATATGTTTTCTTAATGCATTTTAGGTGAAGCAGTTTTGGGAGTACACATTTCAGTGTAGATTTGCACCACTTCCAGCAGGTTGGGTGGAGGCTGGGGGAGAGGTATGTACTGGACTGGAAGATCTAGAGAATGTGGAGACCGAGGTTTTGGATGTTTCTAATCTCAGGCCTGAGTACAATATTTACAAGGCTGTGTATGCACTGGCTTATGCCCTTGATGACATGCTGCGCTGTGTGCCAGGGAGAGGGCCTTTCAGCGGGCACAGCTGTGCTACTTTGCAAACACTGGAGCCATGGCAGGTGTGATATCAGTTTACACTCCACCTGTTTATCTTTTGAAAACAGCTGCTACACCTTGAGGTACTTACTGAACACACTTTTGTGAGAGCAGAATATAATACATTTAGCAAAATCAATATCAGTATGCCAGCTATTAACCTTAACTCTCGTGTTGTCTTCCCGTCGACCTGCAACTTTTTGTTTTTCTGAGTCCAAATTTTAAATGAAAAACCTTTATCAACGTTTTCTTTTTCGACAGTTTTGTGGCTTTCCCACTGATGTTTTTGTCACTTTTTTCAACGTTTGTTGACTTTTTCTGAGCCTTTTGAAGTTTTTGTGGGTTTTTTCCCAAGTTTTTAAAGCTTTTTTCTTTTTACATTTTTCACTTTTTTGTCACTTTTTTGACATATTTGTCACTTTTTTTTGTTACATTTTTGTCACTTTTTTCGACATTTTTGTCACTTTTTTCTGACATTTTTGTCACTTTTGTGTCACTTTTTTTGACATTTTTGTCACTTTTTTGTCACAAGTTCTTTTATCAATAGCTTTTTCTTCAAATGCTATGAAATTGACTAAAACACCCAAATTCAATGTAGTGAACTGATCATTTATTTAACTTGTTAAGAGCGTTGTAGTGAACCATTCACGTTATTTGTTTTGACAATTTGGTTGACAGAAACCCAAATTTCGGATATAGAAACTTTCTGAAAATGGACAACAGGAGGGTTAATGATTTTTTTTTTTTTTAAATGAAAGGACATATGGAATCCCAGCAGGAAAAATAGTTTTTGTTTGTTTTAACAATGTTAATTAACCTGTGTTTATATATTGATTAAAGAAAAAAATGGTGCTTCAATATTTACTGTAGATTCAATTTAGAAAGTTTATTTTTCATGTTTTTCATATACTTCATTTACACACTTCATCCAATCAAGAACATTGTACATTATAAGCCTGTCATTAAATGTATCTCTCTGGTTTGTAGCTTGTGTATTATTTGGAAAAGGTCAACTTCACCACAACATTTGGTGATCAAGTATCATTTGATGAAAATGGTGATGCCTTACCAATATATGATATCATGAACTGGCTGTGGCTCCCTGATGGAAGAACTAAAGTTCAGAGTGTAGGATTTGTTAAAACGTCGGCCTCCAAAGGTGAAGAACTCACACTTGATAAAGACAAAATCTTCTGGAACTTTGAATCCAAAGAGGTTGATTCTCCTTATTGTTGTGTTTCCTTTAGTATCACATACAATACCAGAATCCCATTGTGTAGAATAACAGTGATTTCACTCTTCTTTTCCTGTAGCCACCCAGGTCAGTGTGCAGTGAGAGCTGCCCCCCAGGTACCCGTATGGCCAGGAAGAGGGGAATGCCTGTGTGTTGTTTCGACTGCATCCCTTGTTCTGAGGGAATGATCAGCAATGAAACGGGTTGGTATTCATTTTAAAGTGTATGATTTGTTATGGAGTATTAATTTGCATTCAGGAATGTAACCCCTTACGGGTGCCCATTTGGTGTTGAGGGAAAAGCACTACAGAAACTTGGGTTCTGTCCCCGGCAGTGGTGCCCTATTGTACATCAATAACAGTGTTCTCAGGTAAGAAGGATAATGTCCTATATGCTGCAATAGTGACTCGGACTAGTTGAAATAGAGGAAAAAAAAATTGGCAAAAGCAGAAAACAATTTGAATCTTCCCCTTTTTTCAGACTCTATGGAGTGCACTAGCTGTCCAGAGGACTATTGGTCCAGCCCCCAGCGCGACCACTGTACTCCTAAGAAGATGGAATTCCTCTCCTACTATGAGCCTCTGGGTATCTGTTTGACAACCGCATCATTGCTGGGCACATTTATCTGTGCTGTTGTCCTGGGCATCTTCACCTATCATCGCAGTACACCCATGGTACGAGCCAACAATTCAGAACTGAGTTTCCTGCTTTTGGTGTCACTAAAGCTATGTTTCCTGTGTTCCCTGCTGTTTATTGGCCGTCCCAAACTGTGGACTTGCCAGCTGAGACATGCAGCATTTGGGATTAGTTTTGTACTTTGTGTCTCATGCATCCTGGTAAAAACCATGGTGGTTCTGGCAGTGTTCAAGGCATCCAAGCCAGGAGGTGGAGACAGTCTGAAGTGGTTTGGTGTTTTGCAGCAGAGAGGGACAGTTCTGGTTCTGACTTCTATTCAGGCAGCAATCTGCACTGCCTGGCTTGCCTCTGCCTCACCAGCTCCTTATAAAAACACTCAATACCACAATGACATGATAGTTTATGAGTGTGTAGTTGGTTCCACAGTTGGTTTTGCAGTGTTACTGGGCTATATTGGCTTACTGGCTATCCTTAGTTTCCTCTTAGCCTTCCTGGCAAGGAATCTTCCAGACAACTTCAATGAGGCCAAGCTGATCACTTTCAGCATGTTGATCTTCTGTGCTGTGTGGGTGGCCTTTGTCCCTGCCTATGTCAACTCTCCAGGCAAATATGCAGATGCAGTGGAGGTATTTGCCATCCTGGCCTCTAGTTTTGGCCTCTTGGTGGCACTGTTTGGACCCAAATGTTACATAATACTGCTGAGACCAGAGAGGAACACAAAAAAAGCAATCATGGGTCGAGGCACTACCAAGTCATAAAAGCAGCAGTTATGGTTAAATGATTAACTAGTCTGAACCAGTATGTATTTTGCATTCCCTCAGTAGTGATTTGCCCTTGTTATGGCCAATGTATAACAAATAAGTAAGCTTGTTTTACTGTAAAAAATACATTTAGAGGAAACTGGAAGCAATAAAGAATGTTTTTCTGGGACAGATTATTCATTATTGCCCTTTTTTGCTTCTTCTTGTTCCCTAGCATTTGAGGGACTTTGATAGGCTTAGCCTCAGTTTCCAGCTGACTAAGATTCAAAGATTAAATCAAACCACTTTTTATGTAACTGTTGTAGTTGTTCTAGTAGGTAACCCACAAAGGATTATTTAAAATTTTGGGAAGCTACTTTTCTCAAAGTAAGCGAAACAGCAGCGGTCATCAACAAAACCAATGCTTCAAGCTAAATATCATCTGCATACACTGTGATTTTGTGAGTTTTGGTTCCCAGTATCTATTCAATTAAATTATATTTTATTTATAGTTTCAAGTCATAACACAAATTATCTTGGCACCCTATACAATAAAAGTAGGTTTAATCCACACTCACTAAATTTACAGGCCCAACAATTCCACCAAGAGCATGCATTTGGTGTTCTTCGGGCAGAAACCTTGAACACTACCTGGCGGCTGCAGAGATGAGTCATTTGTGGTGACAGCCCTGAGTTTTGGGATATTCATTAATTATCTGCAAGTATTTCCTGGGCAGTTATATGTATTTATCTGGAATGCTGTGATTGCGTTCAGCATGTTGCTTAGAAATGTATCCCTCCCTTGAAGCTGCAAGTTAAGAGTGTTCAGGTGACGGATGATGCCGGTCAAAAAGGCCAGCTGTTCCCAGCTCTTGATCATGTTTCCCCTTACTGTCTGGGAAAGTGCAAATCGTGGACAGGAGGCCCAGGAACCGTTTGAGCACTTTTCCGTGGGACAACCGTCTCACTGTGTATTGCTAAATTGTGGTACTTTGTCTGTCTCATAGTCTCCAGTTAACTGCTGGAACTGTCCGTGGTTTAGTGCTTTAGAAACAATGAAATTTACAACATGCACAACCCTTTGCATCACGTTTTGGAATTTGTTAAGTGTCATTTAATTTTGGGTGTGTGGTTTGAAAATGGCGCTTCAAGTTAAGTTACTTCACTTAAAACTGAGTGGGTTTTGTTGCATATTAAGCATTAAGACCCCCGGGTGATCACCCTCCTCAGTTTGGCCTTGTTAGTCTCTAAGAGCCCCCCATACTAAGCCAGAAAAGAAAAGGTGATGAGGCTCTCTATATGGCAGATGTGTGTGAAAGATACATTGTAGATTGTAGCTAATTACATTATTGAGTTTGATGAAGTCTGAGGGATTTTAGCTGAGAGACAGAAGAAGTGAAAAAGTGTCATATTATCAAAGAATCATGTTTTCCTGACAAATGGTTAAGAGACAACACCAGGGGGCAGTTCTTCTACAAAACAAAGGGAGGTGTGGAGTACATTAACATGAAGTGTGATTTCATGAAATGAGCTCAGGAAATGCACTGTATGTTGTAAAATGCAAGATTCAAAAAATCTCCTGTCCTGAGGACAGCAACTGTTGTGCTTTTGATGACTTGAAGATACTGGATTGTATATAAGAGAAGTTACTCTGAAGAGAGGGGGGAGAACACTTTCAGGTCTTCTACCGTGCGCACGTAAAAGAATTTGATTCATCCCACCAGCGACTCGGTACTTTTTAAGAGAACAAGAAGAATTTCCACGAAAGATGTAAAAGCAGCAGAAGATTGGAGGAGCTACATCCAGGTGTACCAGGTATAGTGTCAGAAGAACACCATTCCTGTCTATAACAAGGTTAAGTACGATAGTTAAGTATTGTAACTCCAGATTCTATGAGTATAGGCATAGCCCTCTAGGAGCTGTTGCTATTGGGTTCATCCCTCGCGCATGCGCAGTCATGAAGATTTCTTTCGCGCCCTTGTGCCCTGCACGGGCCTCTCTTACTTCCGCAATAACTGTATATAACAGCTGCTAGACCAGAGATCTGCTCCCTACATCAGCATTTTTCTTCAGCGAATGTTAGTGAAGCAGGTGGCTTGGTTCTTATAGGGCTATGCCTATACTCATAGAATCTGGAGTTACAATATGTAACTATTGTTCTATTTCGTATAGGCTTCGTACTCTAAGAGCTGTTGCTATTGGGTTAAGGGTGAAGCTGATGTAGTCAATGCCACCTGTGACACCAAAATCCACAAGCAGATAGCATAGACTAGCTCCTCTTCCTTCTCACACTGTACAGGTTTTTTATGTAACAAAATTATATTGTTTGCTTAAAAACCTGATAGGCTATCTCCATGACTGGCCTGACATGGCATATCAGATCTAATAGCCCATCACATGCAGTTAAGTGCGGATAAGAGTGAATCATGGAGACACATCGCGCAATGAAAGCAGATGAAAAAAGGCACGGAGATGCCCATGACGCCGTTGTTCAGATGTCAGCCACTGTCATACCTCTGAGGAGGGCCGTGGGTGCTGATAACCACTCCCTTTACACTAAAAGCGTGGGTGGTAACCTCACACAGCCGGTGAGAGAGCCGCTGTTTCGAAAGAGCCGTGTGAGTGTTATATAGGCTAGTGAATGAACAACTGCTCCCCCCTGATGTCTGCCGTGCGTAAAACATACTGAGATAATGCACGCACTGGGCTGACTCGGTGAGACGCTTATTCCGCTTCTCTGTTATGAGGCGGAAGGAAGAAAACCTTCAAGATAAGAAATTCTCAGCCGAAAATAGTTCGTTTTGACTTTCGGCATGAATGAAGGATTTGGCTGTAAAGTAGCCGCGCTCCCGTCCTCTAGAAAAGAAAAGCAGGACGGTGAGACCGACAGCACCCATAAGTCACTCACTCCTAGCCGACGGTCGAGGCTATGAGGAGCGCTGTTGTCAGGAACAACATTCTGAGAGAGATTTGTGCCAGAAGCTCAAAAGGGGAACCTCCGAGCCCGGAGCACTGGGATTAAATCCCATAAAGGTGCTAGAGAAAGCACAACAGGTTTCTGTCATCTGATCCGCTTCAACAAACGCTTCACTAAGGGAAACGCAAAACCCCATCTCTCTCCACAGTCCTTGTGGCACGACAAAAAAAGGCCACAACATACGCTTTAAAAACTTCAAATCATTATCCAGCAGTGCTCTCTTCCTGAATACGAGCCAGGAGATGAGGAGTCAGGGGGACAGCGGGGAAAGCAAGATCAGTCTTGCGCCTTCATAGAGAACCACAGTGCGCACTGTGCATTCTCTCGTGAGGCAAACAGATCCACTTTCGCCCTCCCAACCTGTTCCACAGCATCTGAACGAGAGTGGGATCTAATTTCCGCTCGTTGTGAGAGGGACCCCCTCCCCGCGACATCAGGTCTGCCGCGTGGTTTAGTAAATCCAGAGTGTATGCCGCTCTGATTAAGAGCAAGTGTCTGTGTGACCACAGCAGCAGGCTCCTGTCTATAATAGCCGGGCTGAGTGTAGCTGCCGCTGTCATGTTGTCTGTTCTTATCGACACGTCTACCTGATAGACTCAGAGCAAAATGTTTCAGCACTTTAGCACCGTGGCAGGCTCCAGGCAATGTGGAGAGATGGAGGATTTCCCCATCTCCCCCCCACAACCTGGGACACGGATTTGCCCTGCCATCCAACGAGAGATGTGTCTGTGTCTGTTACATGTGATGTCACCCTCCCAAGGGGAAACCCCGACAATAGAGCACAGGGGGTTTCCACTAAGCCAGGTTGGACTGTAGAGAGGAAGATATGGTCAGCATGCGACTCTTGTGCCGTGATGGGTCGAGGCACAGGCAGCCAAACCATTTCTGAATTTTTTCTCATGTGCAATGTGTGTGTTTACTCATGTCCTAAAGGAGCCACTACGTGGCATCAACACCAGCAGACGCATCACTGACAGCGCTGATACCACCCTGTGAGGCGCAATGTGTGACAGCGAAGAGTTTAATGCATCCAGCCTGGTTTTCATAGTGGCGGAGTTTATGTCCACACCAGATAAACTACCGCCTGTGAGGGGATCGGCGAACCTTTTGTCAGTTTATGGCGAATTCAGTGTTTGTAGATGTTGCACAGCCTCCACTATGTAGAGTGCAGCTCTCCCTGAGGTGTGTCATTAGGATTAGGTTGTCCAACAGAACCATGATCCCCTCTGCGTAATGGCTGAAAAACCGCCTTGATACATTTGGAGGGCATACAATGGGCCAGAGAGTAGCCAAATGTCTATTGAACTCCCAGGAAGGAGAAGCACAGGAATGTTCTGTTTGGGGATGACCGGAATGTGAATGTGCCCTCAGTTTGATGGAGGTGAACCAATCACCAGGCGCACACACTGCGACTCAGGACTCTCACTAATCCGCATAATCAGCTGGAAGATGGAGCATAACTGAGTAGGCTAGCTACACTTTGAATGGGTGTTTGCTCCTGTTAATTCTGACACAGTGTGGCTGGGCTTCGCCTGCATTACTGCATGTGAGCGTGGTGGCAAGTCTGTCTGTGTGTGTGAGGGGAACGTGTGTCTCAGTGGCCGCAAGATGCTCAGAAGGGACAAAAGCGGACAGACTGAGAGGAAACTGCTCTATAGGAGAAACTGTCTGGCTTGGGGAGGCGCAGCCGCAGCATGCGGGGCACCGTCTCCTCGAGCTGACATCTTGGTGCCACGTTAGTGGCCTAGGCGCCACTTTCCAGGAGGTGTGTTTCCGCATTCCCTCTATAGTTCGTGGCTGTCCAAGGTGCAGTCCAAACAACCCACCAGGGGCAATGGGACCGTCCAAGAGCACACGTCTGCTATTGGCTGGGAGTTGTGACCTGTGCAGGCAGATGTTCCGCTGTGAAAGGTGCAGCCAGATATCAATATAACTCCGGGGGACAGCCAAAAGGCTTAGCGGTCATGGCGGAGACAGCAGAGCGGCGTTGTTCTGCGCCGCGGTCACCTAGGCGGCACACAGGTGTGCGCGGTCAGTGAAGCAGTGAAGTGGCCTTCGGAAGCAAGATGGAGGCCAGGCTTTGCGGCAGTGGCGGGACTGCAGGGAACTCCGTTTCCGTGTCACCTTGGACGCTGGTGAACGGTGCATAGCTAGACATTGGTGCCGTCAGTCTCCCGGGTTTGGAGAATGCTTACTCAGCATTCACACAGGTCGAGAACAAAAACCTCAGCGGTGGGCAGGGAGCCCACCTGATGCGGAGGAGAAAGCCGCTGATGCGGTGCTCTCCTTCTGGGACGGAGAGACCTGCAGTGGCGAGGCTCCGTAATCCTCTTCTGTTTCGAGCTCCAGTTCTCCCAACGAGGAAGAGGGAGAGCCGGTGCTGGCTAGAGAACCAAACTGGGGTGATCCAAGTCAGCGGACTCTTGCCCGCCAAAGAGATCCCCTTCCAGGATGTCTAGGTTTCGCCGCTGGTGGTATCCTTACCTTACCCGACTGTCCGCCCGGCTGCCATTGTCTGCCGCTTCAGTTCCTCCTTCGGTAAGCGGGCGCAGAACTGCTGGTGGCCGTTGGGGTGCCAGCCCGGCGAATGGGGCCAAGACACGCCTCGCAGCTCGGGTGGAGATCTGGCAGCAGGATGTAGCCGGTCCGTCAATCGGTACACAGGTTGACACCGCTGTTCTTTGAAGTCTTCAAACTGCTTTTCGCTGAAGAAAAATAGGGAGCAGATCTCTGGTCTTGCAGCTGTAATATACAGTAACTGCAGACATAAGAGAGGCTTGTGCAGGGCACAAGGGCGCGAAAGAAATCTTCACGACCGCGAGGGATAAACCCAATAGCAACAGCTCTTAGAGGGCGAAGCCTATATAAAATAGAACAGCATGATCCTTAATTCGCCTTTAAAGATATAGTGCACGACTATTTTATATTAATGGACGCCCGTTACATTCAAGCCATTGCCAAATTAATTGATAGAAAGCTAATTAATCTTATCAGTTCAAAAAACTCTCTCTGTATTTCTCAGTATTATTATCTTAGTATTTATTCAGAAAATGGTGTAGTCCGCCCACATTCGCACGCAGAAGCTCGAGTGAAGAGTGCATCATGTTTTTTTAATCCTCCATGTCCTTGGCTACAAGCAACTGCGTGGAGGAGGGGTGGGAGTGGTGCGCTATCACCCAAGGCTTGCATCAAGTGGATGCAACAACAGTGTTGTTGCCATTACTTAAAATTCCTCAGGGGGGAGACAGAAACTACACAATATAGCGTTAAGCATTACAAAAAGGCATTGTCAAACTACCACACAAAGGCATAATGCATATACAATACAACATACTTTATTGTCCCCTTAGGGAAATTTGTCTGGGACTCAAAAGCTGCACACATAAATAAATGACTTGATCATGGGATGTGTATTTGCAAAATGTATTTAAATAATAAGCAAGATGGATTTTCATTTTGCAATAATAAAACAAAAACAAAAGGCAAACATTGAATATTTGCTGAAACACTTGCTGATCATTTACTTTATATTAAACATGTTATATTAACATAATTAAGTTGATGTGTGTTATGTCCTGCCCCTATAGCCCTGATGGGTGGTGTTAAAGATTAAACAATTACGTAAAGCATGCAAAGGGGACCAAATAGTCCTGCATATAAAATGAAGTACACTTGTATGAAGCATAGAAACGGGTGTGAAAGGAAGAGGGCAGTTATGGGGGCATTTCTTGACACATATATGCTCTTGTGTGTCTACTTTATTTTGTTTTCTTTCTCTTCCTCTCTTCCTTCATCTTGTAAATTACGGAGAAAGTTTCATCTTAATGAAATGTACAAGCCTGGCGATGTGGTTCTTGGTGGGCTGTTTGAGGTCCACTACACCTCTGTCTTCCCTGAGCGGACATTTATCTCAGAGCCAGAACAGCCCAGATGCAAAGGGTAAGTTTCACACACATGCAGCAGACATCATGGATCTGTGCAAACTACACTCTGTTCAAGCTGTTTTGTGTATACATGGTAAGTGGTGATTGATACATGTTTTTATGACAGTTTCAGTGATACTTTTGAAACATCAAGATGCAGCTGTAAAAAGTATATTATTACACAGATTTAGATTTTTTTTTGTAAATATATACCCAGTTCTCAGGGTGACATATTTCTTTTTACTGGTTAACAGTGACATTTTGTGTGTTAGCTTTGACACTCTAGGGTTCAGGCATGCCATGACCATGGCCTTTGCTATTGATGAGATCAACAAGAACTCCAACCTGCTACCTAATGTGACTCTGGGATACAGTCTTTACGATAACTGCGGGGCACTTATTGTTGGATTCAGAGGTGCATTATCACTGGCAAGTGGTCGAGAGGAGCAGTTTCTGCTTGAGGAGAACTGTTTAGGTACCCCTCCAGTCCTTGGGATTGTGGGTGACCACTATTCAACATTTTCTATTGCCATCTCTAATGTGCTAGGTTTATACAGAATGCCCATTGTAAGTTCCGCATCCTGTCATTTGTATTTATACTGTAATTGAATTGATGTAATTTTTAAAAGTGACACATTGTTGATATATGAAAAAATTTAGACTGGGTCTGAATTTTAAGAGATGGGTAACTTGAGTTAATCTGTATGTTTCTTTACAGATAAGTTATTTTGCGACATGTTCCTGTCTGAGTGATCGGAAACGGTTTCCATCCTTCTTTAGAACAATCCCAAGTGATGCTTTCCAGGTGAAACTTGATTAGCAAGATTAAGAACTGCAAAAATATGTTTGAAAAGCAGTACAGAAAGCTTGTGAAAGCTTGTGGAAATCAGTTAAATACTTACCTTTTAAACAGGGTTTTAGTTGACCTGTCTGCACTTTATTCTTTATGTATTACTTTGTAATTTAAATGGTGTATTGTGTTTTTAACGTGTATCATCTTGTATGTTTTATGTAAAGCACTTTGTGATTTCTATCTGTGATAAACGCTGTATAAATACATTTTACTTACTTACTTTCTTACTTAAGATTAACTGTGATTACATTGTGAAACTCAAATAAATAATACAATGAGTTACATTAACTAAAGTTAGTTGTGTATTTTATGTTAAGTGCTCATATTGTGCTTTTTGGCTTTTTCCTTTTCCTTTATTGTGTTATATATCTTTTTTGTGCATGTAATAGGTTTACAAAGTGAAAAAGCCCAAAGTCCACCCCAAAGGGACTAACCATCTCCAACAGAAAACACTGTTCACCATCTGCTCCAAACAGCTCTATTGTAGTCCAGCCTTTACTTCCGTGACCAACGTGCGTCACTTTGTAACACACGTTATAATGCTCACCTAGCTGCTAGCATGGCACGCCCTCATACTCTGCTTCTGACTGGCTTGTAGTGCTGACCTAGGTACTGCACATGTGCGACTCCCAACAAAAATGGAATAGAAGTGTGATACCCCAGTAGCTAAAACGGAGAGCTCAACACACAGGGTGAAAAGAGGAGCTGCAGCAATGTGCAGTACAACAAAAATATGGTGTTTTTTGAAAATTAAATCAAGTAAACCTATTCTGATATAACCTCTAAATACAATTATAAACCTGAAAATGAGCATAATATGAGCACTTTAAAACAATATATTAGTCTGTCCTCTAATCCCTCGTTCCATATATCCATTCAGGTGCGTGCTATGATTCAGATTCTAAAACACTTTGGCTGGACTTGGGTCGGCCTTCTAGTCAGTGATGATGACTATGGACGTCATGTTGCCCGATCCTTTCAATCTGACCTGGCTCAGTCTGGTGAAGGTTGTCTGGCCTACTTAGAGGTTTTGCCATGGGACAGTGATCCGAATGAACTCATGAGGATTGTACATTTAATAAAGATATCAACAGCTCGTGTGGTCATAGTGTTTGCTCATGAAATCCACATGATTCAACTAATGGAAGAGGTTCAGATCGATTTTACATTTCTTACATTTGTGCTTAGTGTCCTCATATTGCTGTAGAAAAAATACTATTTGCTACAAAATGCAGTGTATTTTTTAACAGAAGTCTAATATATATATATTTTGTATATAAATATTATATTATATTTTCACATAATGCAATGCACAGGTGGCGAGGCAGAATGTGACAGGCCGGCAGTGGATGGCAAGTGAAACCTGGACAACAGCTTCTGTACTCCAGACCCCCCATCTAATGCCGTACTTGAGTAGCACACTGGGCATTGCTATCCGTCGAGGAGAAATACCAGGGCTCAGGGACTTCCTGTTACAAATACGTCCTGACCAACATGACAACAACATCTATGGAAATAACATGGTATGAGTTTAATCTTACAAATTGTTCTAAAGTTGCTAGAGTAATATATTGTAATTTTTTTAAGAATACATTTTTATACATTTCAGGTGAGACAGTTTTGGGAATATACATTTCAGTGTAGATTTGCACCACCTCCAGCAGGTTGGGTTGAAGCTGGAGGAGAACTATGCACTGGACAGGAAGATATTGAACATGTGGAGACTGAGTTTTTAGATCTATCTAACCTCAGACCTGAGTACAATGTTTACAAGGCTGTGTATGCCCTGGCGTATGCCCTTGATGACATGCTGCGCTGTGTGCCAGGGAGAGGGCCTTTCAGCGGGCACAGCTGTGCTACTTTGCAAACACTGGAGCCATGGCAGGTGTGATATCAGTTTACACTCCACCTGTTTATGTTTTGAAAACAGCTGCTACACCTTGAGGTACTTACTTAATGTAGGTTTGTGAGTAATGAATATTGTGAAAAAAAGTATGCAATCATTACATTGGTAAGCTGCATATTCATTCTTTCCAAAGTAAAATATTTTATACAAGACATAGGAGAAAACACATTCCCATTTTGTTTTGTGCAAGCGATGTGCAAAAAAGTTACAAATAAACAACAGTCTGATTTTCAGATAGTATTTAGAAACATAAAAATGTTGAGATTGTGTTGCAAATGATTTGAATACTAGGATAAAGCTCTGTTTTTTTCAGCTTGTACATTATGTACAAAACATCAACTTCACAACACCATTTGGTGATCAAGTGTCATTTGATGAGAATGGTGATGTCTTACCAATATATGATATCATGAACTGGCTGTGGCTCCCTGATGGAAGAACTAAAGTTCAGAATGTGGGTGAGGTTAAAGAGTCAGCCAAAGGTGAAGAACTCATACTTGATGAAGACAAAATCTTCTGGAGCTTTGAATCCAGAAAGGTCATTTCTCCTTTACTGGCATTTTTTTCGTCTTATTTGGACTGTACATCTCAGCAGTCTTTAATGATATAGGATGACAGATTTATTTTTCTCCCTATAGCCACAGCAGTCAGTGTGTAGCGAGAGCTGTCCTCCAGGTACCCGCATGGCCAGAAAGAAGGGGGAACCCGAGTGCTGTTTCGACTGCATCCCTTGTTCTGAGGGAAAGATAAGCAACAAAACAGGTTGGTATTCAGATTTACACATTGTATTTTGGAGACATGAAATGAATATGTATCTCACCTTCCCCTTTTTGTCAGACTCCATGGAGTGCACCAGTTGTCCAGAGGATTTCTGGTCGAGCCCCCAGCGTGACCACTGTGTTCCTAAGAAAACTGAGTTCCTCTCCTACTATGAGCCTCTCGGTATCTTTTTGACAACCACCTCGTTGCTGGGCACATTTATCTGTGCTGTTGTCCTGGTAATCTTCACCTATCATCGCAGTACACCCATGGTACGAGCCAACAATTCAGAGCTGAGTTTCCTGCTCTTGGTGTCACTTAAATTATGTTTCCTGTGTTCACTGCTGTTTATGGGACGTCCAAGTCTGTGGACATGCCAGTTAAGACATGCAGCATTTGGGATCAGCTTTGTGCTTTGCGTCTCATGTATTTTGGTGAAAACCATGGTGGTTCTGGCTGTGTTCAAGGCCTCCAAGCCAGGAGGAGGAGCCAGTCTCAAGTGGTTTGGTGCTGTGCAGCAGAGAGGAACCGTTTTAGCTCTTACCTGCATTCAGGCAGCAATCTGCACTGCTTGGATTGTCTCTGCCTCACCAGCTCCTCATAAAAACACTCAATACCACAATGACAAGATAGTTTATGAGTGTGTAGTTGGGTCCACAGTTGGTTTTGCAGTGTTAATGGGCTATATTGGCTTACTGGCTATCCTTAGCTTCCTGTTAGCATTTCTGGCGAGGAATCTTCCAGATAACTTCAATGAGGCCAAACTCATCACTTTCAGCATGCTGATCTTCTGTGCTGTGTGGGTTGCCTTTGTCCCTGCTTACATTAACTCCCCAGGCAAATATGCAGATGCAGTTGAGGTATTTGCCATCCTGGCCTCCAGTTTTGGCCTCTTGGTGGCACTGTTTGGACCCAAATGTTACACAATCCTGCTGAGACCTGAGAGAAACACAAAAAAAGCAATCATGGGTCGAGGCACTACCAAGTCATAAAAAACAGCACTCAAAGTAAATGCATCAATTAATGTGATCCACTCTTTATTTTGCGTTCAACAAACGAAACGAGAAGCAATAAAAATGTTGATTAAAAGATTTGTTCTTGTCTGATCTCTTTTTTTTTATAATTCACTAGTATTTCAAAGATGAAAAAATAACATTATGTTACTTTTTCCTTTCACTGCTGCGAACCCCATTGTCATCGAATCCCTTCTTCAGGGGCATGAGTTGTCCAAAAAGGTCTTTCTTATCCTAGTCTATATCCACGACGTTCCACTTCCGGGATTTTTCAGGTGCCGCCGGAAATTCCGCAGGATGTCATTTCGGCCGGATGTCCGTTACCTTCTGCTTTCTTTGTGTTGGCATTTTAAACTCAGGTCGATTCATGAAACTATGGTTAACTGCTCCTCAGAACTCTGCAGGGTAAATCCAGACAGCGTTTTCTGTTGCACGACTAAAACAAGACGATTGTGATTGGTTTAAAGAAATGCCAATAAACCAGAGCACGTTTTTCTCCCATCCCGGAATGCTGTGTGGACTCGCCAGACCTTCCTTCGCGGCGCAGTGGAGGAAGGTCTGGCAATGCAAGACTATTCTTACCCTTACAAAAAAAGCATGTAGAATGTAATCTTTCACATGTGAAAAGCTTAATTTCACATGTAAAGCGAAACATTTAACATGTGAAACAAAATGTCACATTTGAAATGATGTGTAAAAAAAACACATAAAATAGCTCTCTGTTGCAAAATACAAGGTCACTGGAGTGATGTCTTTAGTTTCATGTCCAAGGTGTTAAATATTCAAATTGTCCCAGATCCAGTTTTAGTAATCTTAGGGATATCCAATGAAGCAAAGAGACTGACACTGGTCCAACAGCGCTTCTTGGCATATGGAATTCTCACTGCAAAGACGTGTATCCTCTTATTCTGGAAAAAAAAGAGGGACCAACACTGAAGATATGGCTCACGGAGATGATGGACACACTCCACCTTGAGAGGATCCGGTACATCCTTAAGGACCAACTAAAAGACTTTGAGAACATTTGGCGACCTTTGGAATCTTATCTTACAGGACAAGTAGTTTCCTGATCGCAGTCCGGGGTGGGGTATTGTGGGTAGGGATTAGGGCCTCTCATTTGTAATTTTTTGTTTTTTGTTTTTATTTATCCTTATTTCCATTCCTTTTTTTCTGTTGTTATACTGTAAAAAAGAAGCACTGAAATAACAATTTTGTAACTGAAAAAAAAAAAAACACATAAAATAAACAACACATTTTTTAGTATTCACTAACTTTTAACTAACCATTAACTAACTATGAACTATTAAAGATATATTTTGCTGATTTCAATCCAGCTCTGTGTCATGGCAGTGTGGGCAGAGTATTTAGGTGAACAGTGTGTGGCTTTCCCTCGTAACTCGGAGCAGCGATAGTCTGCTAAAATCCGCCTGAACTAATAGCTATTACCTATGTAACTTTTAACTCTAAATGTTATCTAACTAGCTAGCTATTAAGTAGTTATAAACTAACTTTAAAATATTTAACTTTTAACTATTATCTTACTTTTAACTAACTGTTAACTAACTGACTATTAACTAACTATGAGCCAGCTATTAACTAACTATTAACGAAGTAACTATTATTTATGTACTACTAACTAGCTATTAACTATTAACTAACTTTTAACTATAAAGTAATTATAAACTAACTATTAACTATCTATTAACTACCTTACTATGAACTAGCTCATCCTTAATAAAGGAACATAGTCCAAGATCAAACAACTTTCATTTTATGTTTGGTTTGGGTCTGACAATGCTAATGTTTTAATGGATGCAATATTCTTCGACATTTAGCTAAGGAGGAATAGAGCCGAGTAAGGTCATCCTGCCTGGAAAATTATGTCCATGCACTCACTATTAATGTATTAAGGTAAATAATAATAATAATAATAATAATAATAATAATAATAATAATAATAATAATAATAATAATACAGGTTCCTGCCTGTAATCCCAGAAATACAGTTACCAAATCTAGAACGTTGCAATGGGACAGACTAAGGTCAGCGTACCCTGAGCTACTGCCTGAATTGCATGTATATATTGTGTGTATGAAGACAGGTTTGTAAATGAAACATTTCAACTCCCAATTGACTTGTGGATTGTGTGAATTGACTTATAATACTAAAAATAATTTTAGAAAAAACAATTAAGGTAAATGTCTTGGTATGATGCTGCCATCTAGTGGACATACTCAGGACTGATTTGAGCATTTGGTAAAATTGATTTGGTATGATTGGCCCTTAAAAATTTGGAATTATACTCTATACTATAAAGTACCTCTTCTGATACATAGAGTATGTATCTGTTCAGGTATTAAACTACAGAGCAATTTGGAAGAAAACACTTACAACTTACAACAAGGTATGTAGATGTTGTACTGGAAGGTGAAACAATTTATTTTATCAACAACAATATATATATATATATATCTCAAAGTCTATTTAATATACAATTTTAACAACAAAAAAATGAACAACATAAACTTGGTTTAACAACAAAAAAATGAACACAATATATTATGAATATTGTGCAAATGTCTATAGACATCAATCATAGCAGCCATCACCAACTTAATTAATTTGGGTTGAAAAGGCTGCTGAAATGGCCTTGGTGAGATTTTATTAAAAGTGCACAAATTAATTCCCACAAAATACAAAATCATTCTCAAATGAAATGCATAGTCAGCCCTGCCCCTGCTTATTCTTATGCCCTGATAGGTGGTGTACACGATTAAACAATACCGCAAATCAATAGAAGGGGTTGACACTGGGTCAGAAAAGGGGTAAGCAGGAGGAAAGTCAGGTGGGCATTTTTTTATGTCAACTTGCTCATGTACTTGTGCTTGCTCATGTTGTTGTAATATTGTATATGTCAGCACAGTTACTGTATCATGTTGTATTTTCCAACAGTGGTATTTTTGTGTTAGTTTTGATGTTCTAGGATTCAGGGATGCCTTTGTCCCTACTTACATCAACTCCCTAGGCAAATATGCAGATGCAGTGGAGGTATTTGCCATCCTGGCCTCCAGTTTTGGCCTCTTGGTGGCACTGTTTGGACCCAAATGTTACACAATCCTGCTGAGACCAGAGAGAAACACAAAGAAAGCTATCATGGGTCGAGGAACCACCAATTAATAAAACCAGCACTCAAAGTACAATATTATATATAATATATTACAATATTGTTGCAGTTTTTGCCTGATCTTTTATTGAAAATTCCTTAGGAATTGAGAAATGAAAAAACATGATGTAAGTGGTTCTTTCCTCCACTCTTTACGAACTGCATTTTCATCACATCCCTTCTTTGGGGACATACATGGTCCCAAAAGGTCATCCTTACCCTTACAACAAAAAAACGTGAAATGCAATCTTTCACATGTGAAAAGCTTGATTTTGTATGTGAAGTGAAACATTTAACATGTGAAACAAAATGTCACCTTAGGAAATGACATGTTTATCTTAAAATACACGTAAAAAGACACTACACATTTTTAACTTTACATGTGAATGCAAATATTGCACCTATTATACTCAATGTCAGCAACAATACACAAATGAAACAAAATTTCACATTTGGAAATTATGTGTTTCTAACTAACTATTAACAAACTAGTAACTATTAAACTATTAACTGACAAACTATTAACTAAGTTTTAACTAACTATAGACCATCTTTAATCTAAGTTACTATTAACTAATAACTACTTATAAAGATGCTTTGCTGCTTTCAATCCAGCTCGGTGTCATGCCAGTGTGTTTAGATAAACGGTATTTGACACAATTATAATGGTCTCATGAAAGCCAATGTAAAAATCAACTACATATGACATTTATAATCTAATGTTAACAAATAAAGCTTTATGTTTTTTAAGTTTTATAATTAGGCCTGCGATGACATATTTATGACAGGTTTTGTTGTCTAGGTTAATGTCAAGTTGTCATAACAAAAGCATTGACAGATTATATTGTCTTGCTCAATGTCAAGTTGTCATGACTCAGACATGGTTCTCTAGGTTAATGTCAAGTTTTTTTAATAAAAACATCTCAAACAATGCTAACTTTGCATCAAAAGTGTCATCATTTACAAAATTACACTAAATGACAACAGTCATAAGCATTCAAAAAGACTATCATGTTCATTACATGTGTCATGTCAGGGTTACGATGGTGTCATGTACACCCCTTCAAGTAAAGTGTTACTAATACTTTTTTGGGTTTGGGTCTGACAATGCCAATGTTTTAACAGATGCAATATGTATTATGTTTTAAGAGATGCAATATTTTTGCTACATTTAAGGTAAGGGGAAATATAGCTGAGTAAATTAATCCTGCCTGGAAAATTAATTGCATGCACTCACTATTAATGCGTTTATAAATAAGTAAATAAAGCACCATTACAGGTTTCTGCCTGTAATCATAGAAATACAGTTACCAAATCTATAACAGGACAGACTAAGGTCTAACGGGGAAACCTGTCTTACACACATGTTTCTGCAGAACTGATCATATCTAATAGCTGTCAAGTTACTGTATGTGCCAACCAGATACAATAGCCCTCCATCAAACAGACTCAGTGCAAGGGAAGATGTATTATTTCTCCAAATGTCTTGGTATGCTGCTACCATCTAGTGGACATTCTCAGGGCTGATTTGAGCAGGTGGTGAGTTTGATTTAGTAGGATTGGCACATACAAATTTTGGATTATACTTATATTATAAAGTGGCTCTTTTGATTAAATTGCAGAGTAATTTGGAAGGACACTTGTATTTTACAAAAAGGCAAGTAGATGTTTTACTGACAACTTAATATTAAAGTCCATTTTATGACATAAAAAAAATAATGATATAATACAACTATATGAGTTATTTAAATTTCAGCAGAAATCCATCATAGTGCTTATCCGCAACTTAAATTTGGTTTGGAAAGGCTGCTAAAATGGCTTTGGTGAGATATTATTAAAAGTGCACAAATGAATCAAGCCTAAAGAAAAACCTATCTCAAATGAAATGCATATTCAGCCCTGCCCCTGCTCATTCTTATACCCTGATAGGTGGTGTACAAGCTTAAACCATACTGCAAGTCAATAAAAGGGGTTGACACTGGGTCAGAAAAGGGGTAAGCAGGAGGAAAGTCATGTGGGCATTTTGTAATATCAACTTGCTCGTGTACTTCATGTTGTTGTATTCCTACTTTTCTTCTGCTGCGCCCTCTCCTCTTTATTCCACTTCCTGCCAGTTACAGGGACAGTTTCACCTAAATGGGATGCACAAGGCTGGAGACGTGGTTCTGGGTGGGGTGTTTCAGATTCACTTCTTTTCTGTCTTTTCTGACCAGTCTTTTATCTCAGAGCCACAAGAGCCTACCTGCTATGGGTGAGTTTATCAGGGAAACATCAAAAAGCAGAAACTAGGGGAAATCTATCCCATTAGTACACTGTATTTAATATAATAGAATATTACTCATGAATTACAAATGGGCAGTTATGCCATTTTAGACATATTACCTTTTCAGTATCCTTTATATTTAATTCAAATAGACTATTGCAATAATTGTTGCTATTCAACTGGCTTAATTGTTTGCAAAAATCTGTAATTGTGCAACATGTACATGTCAGCACATTTTCCAACAGTGGTATTTTTGTGTTAGTTTTGATGTTCTAGGATTCAGGCAAGCCCAGACCATGGCATTTGCTATTGATGAGATCAACAGAAACTCCAACCTGCTACCTAATGTGACTCTTGGATACAGTCTTTATGATAACTGCCTCAAACTAGGAATTGGATTACGTGCAGCGTTGTCATTAGCCAGTGGTCAAGAAGAGAAGGTTGTATTAGACGAAACCTGTGTAGGAACCCCTCCAATCCTAGGGATTGTGGGTGATTCTTCCTCTACGAGTTCTATTGCCATCTCCACTGTCTATGGTTTGTACAGAGTACCTCTGGTAAGTTTTCTGCCATCATTCTTTTGGATCATGTTGATTTATTTTAAAAATGTAATGTCACTTGCAAACATGGACTAATCAATCTTAAAAATTTGAAAAAGCTGATAAAAGGCTTTGAATGTTTTTAGGATGTGCAGTCTGTGTCTTTCACAGGTGAGTTATTTTGCCACATGTTCGTGCATGAGTGACCGGCAAAAGTTTCCATCCTTCTTTAGGACCATTCCAAGTGATGCTTTCCAGGTGACCATCAATCAGCAAAATAAAAAAGCATAAACAAGCATGTGAACTCAAACATTCCCTAGAAAGAACATAGGCTATTGCAATGAAAAAAATGTAATACCTGTCACATTCTGTGTGCCTTTGATTGAGCTGTTTGTTCTCAGCTAACAAAGCTGAAATGCAATAATTAAACATGGTTGAGTGTGGAACCTGTTTAGCATGTTCCCAATGAAAGAGTATTCCAGCTTGTGCACTAATTCCTTTACTCTGTATTTACTTAGGTGCGTGCTATGATTCAGATTCTCATTCTCTTTGGCTGGACTTGGACAGGTCTGCTGGTCAGTGATGATGACTATGGACTCCACGCTGCCCAATCCTTCCAATCTGACCTGGTTCAGGCTGGTGGAGGTTGTCTGGCCTACGTAGAGGTTTTGCCCTGGGGCAATGACCAAATTGAACTACAGAGGATTGTGGATGTGATGAGGAAATCTACAGCTCGTGTGGTCATTGTGTTCGCACATGAGAGTCACATGATTAACCTCATGGAAGAGGTTGGGCTTGGAATACAACCTCATTAAAACTTCATAGAATTATACAACTTAATGTTTTAATTGTCAAACTGAAAGATTTAAGTTATAATGATAAAATGTGGTCTTGTAACAAATATATTTAATCAAATAATTACTCCTTATGACAGTATGAATTTATATATTTCATATAGATTTCGCTTTAAAAAAAATTATAATTTATATAACGCAATGCACAGGTGGTGAAGCAGAATGTGACAGGCCTGCAGTGGATGGCCAGTGAAGCCTGGACATCAGCTGCTGTGCTGCAGACCCCCCACCTAATGCCATACCTGGGTGGCACTCTGGGCATTGCCATCCGTCAAGGAGAAATACCAGGGTTAAGGGACTTCCTGTTAAAAATACGTCCTGACCTACAACACAACAACAGCTATGGAAATAGCATTGTGAGTTAAACCTTGCAATCCAATCTGTTATTTGTAAAGAAAAAAACAGTATATTGTCATTATTTATAACACATAATTTTGAATACATTTCAGGTAAATCAGTTTTGGGAAGACACATTTCAGTGTAGATTTGCACCACCTCCACTAGGTTGGGTGGAAGCTGGGGGAGCACTATGCACTGGAAATGAAGATCTAGAGAATGTGGAGAGTGAGTTGTTGGACATTTCAAACCTCAGGTCAGAGTATAACGTGTACAAGGCTGTATATTCCCTGGCGTATGCTCTTGATAACATGCTGCAGTGCGAGCCTGGGAGTGGGCCTTTCAGCGGACACAGCTGTGGCAATTTGCAAAGACTGGAGCCATGGCAGGTGTGATATCAGTTTACACTCCACCTGTTTATGTGACTATATCATATTATTTAGTATTTATTGCAGAGTAGCATTTAGGATATAGGATTTTAAAGCTATGTGATTAATAATCTTAAAGTGCACAGTAGATAGCTAAAAGGATGTTTCAGCAGTGGATAGTATTATCAGTTCAGAGACAATGTCTTGTCACTGGGTATACAATATTATCAGTGATTTGACTTTACTTTTTACAATGCTTTGTTGGAATTGTTAATATTTTCACATGTTCATACAGTAAGTGTAGTATGCAGTTTGGTTAATGAATATTAGGTGCCACTGTGTTCACCATGGTCATATAATAATTTTTGGTTTTCCTCTATCTCTTATTCTGATATTTATAGCTTGTGTATTACTTGGAAAAAGTCAACTTCACAACACCATTTGGTGATCAAGTGTCATTTGATGAGAATGGTGATGCCTTACCAATATATGATATCATGAACTGGCTGTGGCTCCCGGATGGAAGAACTAAAGTGCAGAATGTGGGTGCAGTTAAAGAGTCATTCAAAGGTGAAGAACTCATACTTGATGAAGACAAAATCTTCTGGAACTTTGAATCCAAACAGGTTACTTCTGATTTTTCAGACAACTTTTTTTTTTTTTTTTTTTTTTTTATGATCAATTTTTTATTATTTTTTATATTTTGAACACACAACATACAGAACAAACAAATACAATCGAACAGGAACCAAAACCCTCACCCACCCCCACCCTCTGCGGTCTCAAGGAAAACAAAACAAACCAAAATACAAGAAAACTAAAATCACACCTTGCCTAGTCACTCTCTTCTAATTCTTGTGGTGTTTCTCTATAGGTCTATAGTCGATGACTTGGCTTTGATAATCCTTGCTGTAGCCAGCGTTGAGCTATAATGTTTTTGGTTGCGGTTGATCCGGCTAGCCAAATTTTCTTCTGTCTCCCAAGCAAGTGTAATTTAGAGTCGTCATTAAGTAACAAAACAATCGGGTCAGTAGGAATTCAACATCCTATCACATCAGATATTATTGATGTTGTTTTATTCCTAAACTCATCCACCTGTTCACACTCCCAGACCATGTGTAGGAAAGTTCCAGTTTGTTCAGGTTGACAGAACCTGCAATAGGGAGTCGGGATGACGTATCTCTTCTGAGGAGTCCAATATGTCCTATGGCATATGTTAAAGTGGATCTGCTGGTGATTTGGGTTCTTGGAACAGTGGGAAATGTTGTCCCAAATGGTCTCCCAATTAATTACGTTACCCTCAGGGCTCAGCTCTTGCTCCCATTTCTTTATTATTGGGAGTTCTCCTACGGATACTTGCATCAGTATAGCATAAATCTTGGACATTAATCCTCTCACAGGAGAATCAACAAGCCATTTAATGGTTTGGTGCGCCTCAAGACTGTTCCCCCATGGCACTTCATAACATTTTAGAGCTGATCGTAAGTGGAGATAAAGGAAGAATAATGTCCTAGGGACCTCAAAGCTAGCTCTCAGGTCTTCAAAACTTAACATACCTTCCTCATTGAATAGCTGGTCTAAGGTATAAATACCTCTATCACTCCACTAGTTACAAGTAAAGGGTTTGTTACCAGACATTAGGTGTGCATTGTGCCATATTTGGGTATTCAAATGCCACTTATTGGTGTATCGTAGGTGCTTTAAAGTTGGTCAGTGTGTTGGTGATAATAGGGCCATAGGCTAGCATACACCTTTTTGGGCACACACCTGCAAAAGCAAGGTCTTCCAGTGAGGTTTTGCTCTATTTCTCTCCATGGGACTGTAGACGAGGGGTCCATCCACACTCTGAGGGCCCGTAGCTGAAAGGCTCTGTGGTACACTTTAAGGTTAGGGAGGGCCAGGCCTCCCGTGTTTGTGGTATGTTGCAGGGTAGAGTATTTTAGCCTAGGTTGTTTATTATTCCAAATATACTGGCGAATTACGGTATCAAGTTTCTTCCAGAAATTTATTGGTGGGGGTAAGGGGATCATTCTACTTAAGAAATTCACAGGAATAATGTTCATTTTAACAACAGCAATCTTGGACTGTAGTGATGCCGGCAGCGCAGTCCAATTGGCCAGATCCCTTTGAACACTACTTAGTATAGTTTCATAGTTGTCCTGGACAATTCGCTGTAGCGATGCATGAATGGTGATGCCCAAATATGTAATTTTGCTTTGGGTTGGTATTGTATCACTAATAGCTGATGTCACCTGTCTGTTGTTCAACAGAAGATTAGATTTATTCCAATTGATTTTATAGCCGGAGATTGAGCCAAATTCGTTAAAGATCTTAAGAATTTTTGGAAGAGAGTCCTCAAGGTCAGAGATGTACAGTAAAATATCATCTGCAAATAACGATATTGAGTTGTTATTGGATTTAATCTGGACATTATTTTTTTTTTGGATATATTTTTTTATTTTTTATGTTGCCTTATGGCTTGGGCTAACGGTTCAAGAGAGATTGCAAATAGCATGGGAGAAAGCAGGCATCCCTGTCTCAAGCCCCATGTGATGGGGAATGGCTGTGAGTGCAGGCCATTGGTTGAGACTATGGCTGTGGGATTTGCATATAAAGTACGTACCATGTCAATGAATTTGGCTCCCAAACCAAGCCTCTCCATTACTTGCCACAAATAGTTCCACTCTAGGCGGTCGAAAGCCTTTTCCAGGTCAAGTGATAAAACTGCTGCCGTTGTTGGAAGGTTTTTGGCTTCTTCTATTACATGGAATAATCTGTGTATATTGTCTGCAGTGTGACGATTTGGTATGAACCCTGATTGGTTGGGGTGGACTATCTTCTCAATAAAACGTTCTAGGCGTAGTGCCTAGACTTTGGAATAGAGCTTAATATCAGTCCCAATGAGGCTGATGGGCCTATAGTTTGAGCACTCCGTAGGATCTTTGGCCTTTTTGTGTATGACCGAGATTAGTGCAGTGTTGGTTTGTTGATGAAAGGTGCCCCTCTCTATGGCCGAGGTTAAAGTTTGTAAAACTGCCTCCTCTGGGTCAAGAAGAGGCAGGTTTAGCTATTTCAGGAACTTTTGGCACTGTGTCGGATCTGGATTGCAGGAGGATTCATACAACTTTGAATAAAAGGATTTGAAAGTGGCAGTGATATCTTTAGGATTCGTTGAGATACCTTGGTCCGTGCGGATGCTGTTAATAGCATCCCTGGACTCGTTTTGTTTCAATTTCAGAGCCAGCAATTTGCTTGGTTTGCAACCATTAAAATAATAATTTTGCCTCACTCTGTGCATTATGAATTCAGCTCTCCTTCTTAGCAAATCATTTAGCGCTGCTCTATTCGTGACTAAAAGAGTATGTGTAGATTTAGAAAAACATATCTTTAGAGACTGCTCTAACGATTTACAACGTTCTTCCAACTCCGCAATTTTTGCCTCTCTCTTTTTCTTCAAATTGACCGCAAAGAAAGATGTGAAATCTCTAATAAATCCTTTAGTGACTTGCTAAATGTAGGCCGGGTCCGAAATTGAGTCAGTATTGATTCATATAAACTCTGCCAGCTTGGCTCTAAATTCTGTATCAAAATCTGTGTTTTGGAGAAGGAAATTATTAAATTGCCACCTTCTAGATCTTTCTCCTAACATATCACAATGGAATGTGGTTATCAGTGCATTGTGGTCAGACAGAATTGCTGGTTCAATTGCTATTGTGTGGAACATTGCCTTATGTTCACTGGAGCACAAAAAATAATCAATGCAGGAGTGGGTGAGGTGACGTGTGGAAAAGAAGGTATAGTCCTTGCTAGTAGGATTGTGCATCCTCCATATATCTGTAAAATGGTGGGATTCCACAACTGTTTTGAACATGTCTGATATATGTTTCTGGGCTTTGGTGTGATTGACACCTGATCTATCCTAGTTCAAATCTAGTACTGCATTCATGTCTCCCCCTGTAATCAGTGAGTAATCATTGAGAGAGAGCAATTCATTGGTTAGGCGTGGGAAAAAGCTTTCATTATATGTAGACGGTGCATATACCGAAACAAAGGCTATCTTCCTTCTCCTTATCGTGGTACATATATAAGATATCCTGCCCGATAGGTCTTTACTGCTTTTGTCTACGGTGAGTGTGCATTTCCGCGAGAGCAACACAATGGAGCCCTTGGTTTTGGTGTCGTCACTAGATGAGGCAGCAACCTTGAAGTATTTATTTTGTAGACAGTATGTATTGTATTTTGTTTGCATCTCTTTTACATAAATGTGACTCTTGTATAAGCGCCACGTCTATGTTTTTCCTTCTTAAATAGTCCAGGAATTTAGCTCGTTTGATCGGCCCGTTTAGCCCACTGATGTTAACTGAAAGGATTGAAAGCTCAGCCATCTTCAAAATTTACACGCATACATATCTTGGGTACCCTACCGGATTTCGCTGACAAATCTGTAGCAAAGGGTGAGCTGTTAGCTCTGTGCAAGGTGTAACAAAAACATAAAAAATTAAATAAATCCCCTAACCCTCTGAGACCGCAGAACCCTCCCCTATCTGTAAGATGCATGACCACATCAAACGCAGCTCGTGCAAAAGTCCAGCTCAAAACTACACCTCCTGTCTTCAGTCACAGGTTAATTAAAACAGGTCTAGTGAACTCTTATGTTAAACATGAACAATGTAATACAAACTGTAGAACTAGGTCTCAACCAGCTATTAAGTTCTGAACTAACCTTGTGACAATCAATTTCTGAGATAAAGTATGTGAAAAACACACCAATCTAGTTGGAGTACCAAACAGACTATAAGCTGAACAGACCGCATCCCTCATGTTCTTTCAGTCTGGCTAAATGTTAACAAACTTAAACTGTAAACTGTCCAGCCAGTATTTATCATGTACTTTAACAGCCTGGTTAAGTATCCCTTTAAACCTTGGGTCCAAAAGTTACATACAGTGTCCTTAGCATTTATCATATTCTTTTCAGCCCGGTTAAATGTCCACAAAACATAGATTGTAGACTGAGTAGCCAGCATTCATTGTTTCTTATAGCCTGGTTAAATGTTCCTTTGAAGTTGGCTCCAAAAAACTACACACAGTGTCCTCAAGTCAAATTCGGTTCAGATGTCCAAATACCGTCAGTCCGCAGGTGCTGAGTCCGCCCGCCTCAGTCCCAGCGCCAAACGTGAAGTTCCACCTCAGCGGGCGGTAGGCCGGGACGCGCAGTGGTCCGTGCAAGCGTCTCGCCATCATCCACATCCAGTTCCAGACAGAAAACGCCGGCTCCGCGGCTGCAGCAAAGGCGCACTCCCTCCCTCCGTGGATTTCTCTGAACGAGTAGGTAGTTAAGGCGACAACTAGATTGTTTTTTTGTGCCTGCAGGCATTTCACTGAGTCACCGTGATAACAGACAAAACGATTTGGCGTCGAAGAAAAAGTAATAGACCTGGTTATTTAATGAAATACGGAGGTGAATGTGGGAGCCCTAGTCTCTTGCAAGCATCGTGGGTGCTGTTCATGTGATCTCCCCCTTCAGACAACTTTTTTGTGTCCCAACGATAAGTCATTTTAGCAGTGGGAAGTGGAGTAAAATAAAAGATATTTATTTTTCTCCCTACAGCCACCCCAGTCAGTTTGCAGTGAGAGCTGTCCTCCAGGTACCCGCATGGCCAGAAAGAAGGGGGAACCAGAGTGCTGTTTCGACTGCATCCCTTGTTCTGAGGGACTGATCAGCAATAAGACTGGTTGGTATTCATTTTTAAACATTGTACTTTGGAGACATGAAATTAAGATGTATCTCACCATCTTCCCATTTTTTGTCAGACTCCATGGAGTGCACCAGTTGTCCAGAGGATTTCTGGTCTAGCCCCCAGCGTGACCACTGTGTTCCTAAGAAAACTGAGTTCCTCTCCTACTATGAGCCTCTCGGTATCTGTTTGACAACCACCTCGTTGCTAGGCACAATTATCTGTGCTGTTGTCCTGGTAATCTTTACCTATCATCGCAGTACACCCATGGTACGCGCCAACAATTCAGAACTTAGTTTCATGCTCTTGGTGTCACTTAAGCTATGTTTCCTGTGTTCACTGCTGTTTATGGGCCATCCAAGTCTGTGGACATGTCAGCTGAGACATGCAGCATTTGGGATCAGCTTCGTGCTTTGCGTCTCATGTATTTTGGTGAAAACCATGGTGGTTCTGGCTGTGTTCAAGGCCTCCAAGCCAGGAGGAGGAGCCAGTCTCAAGTGGTTTGGTGCTGTGCAGCAGAGAGGAACAGTTTTAGCTCTTACCTGCATTCAGGCAGCAATCTGCACTGCTTGGATTGTCTCTGCCTCACCAGCTCCTCATAAAAACACTCAATACTACAATGACAAAATATTTTATGAGTGTGTAGTTGGGTCCACAGTTGGTTTTGCAGTGTTACTTGGCTATATTGGCTTACTGGCTATCCTTAGCTTCCTGTTAGCATTTCTGGCAAGGAATCTTCCAGATAACTTCAATGAGGCCAAACTCATCACTTTTAGCATGCTGATCTTCTGTGCTGTGTGGGTTGCCTTTGTTCCTGCTTATGTCAACTCCCCAGGCAAATATGCAGATGCAGTTGAGGTATTTGCCATCCTGGCCTCCAGTTTTGGCCTCTTGGTGGCACTGTTTGGACCCAAATGTTACACAATCCTGCTGAGACCAGAGAGAAACACAAAGAAAGCTATCATGGGTCGAGGAACCACCAATTAATATAACCAGCGCTCTAAGTAAATGTATCAATTTATCTGATCCACTCTGTATTTTGCTTTCAATAAATCAAAAAAAAGCAATGAAGAAATGTTAATAAAAATGAGTCTTACAATATTGTTGCAGTTTTTGCCTGATCTTTTATTTAAAATTCCTTAGGAATTGAGAAATGAAAAAACATGATGTAAGTGATTCTTTCCTCCACTCTTTATGAACTGCATTTTCATCACATCCCTTCTTTGGGGGCATACATGGTCCCAAAAGGTCATCCTTACCCTTACAAAATAAAACGTGAAATGCAATCTTTCACATGTGAAAAGCTTGATTTTGTATGTGAAGTGAAACATTTAACATGGACATTGGAAATGACATGTTTATCTTAAAATACACGTAAAAAGACACTACACATTTTTAACTTTACATGTGAATGCAAAGCTTAAAGAGCACCTATTATACTCAATGTCAGCAACAATACACAAATGAAACAAAATTTCACATTTGGAAATTATGAGTTTCTAACTAACTAACTATTAACAAACTAGTAACTATTAAACTATTAACTGACAAACTATTAACTAAGTTTTAACTAACTATAGACCATCTTTAATCTAAGTTACTATTAACTAATAACTACTTATAAAGATGCTTTGCTGCTTTCAATCCAGCTCGGTGTCATGCGGTGTCATAGTGTTTAGATAAACGGTATATGACACAATTATAATGGTCTCAAGCCAATGTAAAAATCAACTACATATGACATTTTAATCTAATGTTAACAAATAAAGCTTTATGCTTTTTAAGTTTTATAATTAGGCCTGCGATGACATATTTATGACAGGTTTTGTTGTCTAGGTTAATGTCAAGTTGTCATAACAAAAGCATTGACAGATTATATTGTCTTGCTCAATGTCAAGTTGTCATGACTCAGACATGGTTCTCTAGGTTAATGTCAAGTTTTCTTAATAAAAACATCTCAAACAATGCTAACTTTGCATCAAAAGTGTCATCATTTACAAAATTACACTAAATGACAACAGTCATAAGCATTCAAAAAGACTATCATGTTCATTACATGTGTCATGTCAGGGTTACGATGGTGTCATGTACACCCCTTCAAGTAAAGTGTTACTAATACTTTTTTGGGTTTGGGTCTGACAATGCCAATGTTTTAACAGATGCAATATGTATTATGTTTTAAGAGATGCAATATTTTTGCTACATTTAAGGTAAGGGGAAATATAGCTGAGTAAATTAATCCTACCTGGAAAATTAATTGCATGCACTCACTATTAATGCGTTTATAAATAAGTAAATAAAGCACCATTACAGGTTTCTGCCTGTAATCATAGAAATACAGTTACCAAATCTATAACAGGACAGACTAAGGTCTAACGGGGAAACCTGTCTTACACACATGTTTCTGCAGAACTGATCATATCTAATAGCTGTCAAGTTACTGTATGTGCCAACCAGATACAATAGCCCTCCATCAAACAGACTCAGTGCAAGGGAAGATGTATTATTTCTCCAAATGTCTTGGTATGCTGCTACCATCTAGTGGACATTCTCAGGGCTGATTTGAGCATGTGGTGAGTTTGATTTAGTAGGATTGGCACATACAAATTTTGGATTATACTTATACTATAAAGTGGCTCTTTTGATTAAATTGCAGAGTAATTTGGAAGAACACTTGTATTTTACAAAAAGGCAAGTAGATGTTTTACTGGAAGGAAAAACAGTCTTTATCGACAACTAATATTAAAGTCCATTTTATGACATGAAAAAAATAATAAAGATATAATACAATGTGACTATATGAGTTATTTAAATTTCAGTAGACATCCATCATAGTGCTTATCCGCAACTTAAATTTGGTTTGGAAAGGCTGCTAAAATGGCTTTGGTGAGATATTATTTAAAGTGCACAAATTAATAAATCCAAAAAAAAAAAAAACCTATCTCAAATGAAATGCATATTCAGCCCTGCCCCTAGTCATTCTTATACCCTGATAGGTGGTGTACAAGCTTAAACCATACTGCAAGTCAATAAAAGGGGTTGACACTGGGTCAGAAAAGGGGTAAGCAGGAGGAAAGTCATGTGGGCATTTTGTAATATCAACTTGCTCGTGTACTTCATGTTGTTGTATTCCTACTTTTCTTCTGCTGCGCTCTCTCCTCTTTATTCCACTTCCTGCCAGTTACAGGGACAGTTTCACCTAAATGGGATGCACAAGGCTGGAGATGTGGTTCTGGGTGGGGTGTTTGAGATCCACTTCTTTTCTGTCTTTCCTGACCAGTCTTTTATCTCAGAGCCACAAGAGCCTACCTGCTATGGGTGAGTTTATCAGGGAAACAGCAAAAAGCAGAAACTAGGGGAAATCTATCCCATTAGTACACTGTATTTAATATAATAGAATATTACTCTGACAGAATTACATATAAAAATATTTTTTTTAAATTAAAAAATTGTAATTGTGCAACATGTACATGTCAGCACAGTTACTGTATCAGGTTGCATTTTCCAACAGTGTTATTTTTGTGTTAGTTTTGATGTTCTAGGATTCAGGCAAGCCCAGACCATGGCATTTGCTATTGATGAGATCAACAGAAACTCCAACCTGCTACCTAATGTGACTCTTGGATACAGTCTTTATGATAACTGCGTCCAACTAGGAATTGGGTTCCGTGCAGCGTTGTCATTAGCCAGTGGTCAAGAAGAGAAGGTTGTATTAGACGAAACCTGTGTAGGAACCCCTCCAATCCTAGGGATTGTGGGTGATTCTTCCTCTACCCGTTCTATTGCCATCTCCACTGTCTATAGTTTGTATAGAGTACCTCTGGTAAGTTTTCTGCCATCATTCTTTTGGATCATGTTGATTTTATTTCATATTAAATGTCACTTCTAAACATGGACTAATCACTCTTGAAAAGTTGAAAAAAACTGGAGAAAGGCTTTGAATGCTTTTAAAATGCACAGTCTATGTCTGTTACAGGTGAGTTATTTTGCCACATGTTCGTGCCTGAGTGATCGGCAAAAGTTTCCATCCTTCTTTAGGACCATTCCAAGTGATGCTTTCCAGGTGATCATCAATCAGCAAAATTAAAATGGATAAAAAGCATCTGCATTCAAACATTTCTAAGAAAGAACATACTGCAATGAAAAAAATATTCATTTTGTGTAATATCTGTCACATTCTGTGTGCCATTGATGGAGCTGTTTGGCAAGCTGAAATGCTAATTAAACATGGTCGATTGTGGAACCTGTTTAGCATGTTCCCAATGAAAGAGTATTCCAGCCTGTGCACTAATACCTTAACTCTGTATTTACTTAGGTGCGTGCTATGATTCAGATTCTCAGTCACTTTGGCTGGACTTGGACAGGTCTGCTGGTCAGTGGTGATGACTATGGACTCCACGCTGCCCGATCCTTCCAATCTGACCTGGTTCAGGCTGGTGGAGGTTGTCTGGCCTACTTAGAGGTTTTGCCCTGGGGCAATGACCAAGTTGAACTAAGGAGGATTGTGGATGTGATGAGGAAATCTACAGCTCGTGTGGTCATTGTGTTCGCACATGAGAGTCACATGATTAACCTCATGGAAGAGGTTGTGCTTGAAATACAACTTTATATAATTCTACCACTTAATGTTTAAGTTTCAAACTGAAAGTTAACATATAATATTGTCCTGTAACAAATAGATTTAATTAAATAATCACACCTCTTATTTGTTAAAGGCGCTGTTAGCAGGGTGTGTAAAACACAGAAATAAGAGAAGACGTCAACCATGTCATGAATTCATATCTTTTATATAATGCAATGCACAGGTGGTGAAGCAGAATGTGACAGGCCTGCAGTGGATGGCCAGTGAAGCCTGGACATCAGCTGCTGTGCTGCAGACCCCCCACCTAATGCCATACCTGGGTGGCACTCTGGGCATTGCCATCCGTCGAGGAGAAATACCAGGGTTAAGGGACTTCCTGTTAAAAATACGTCCTGACCTACAACACAACAACAGCTATGGAAATAGCATTGTGAGTTAAACCTTGCAATCCAATCTGTTATGTGTAAAAAAAAAACAAAAAAAAAAAACAGTATATTGTCATTATTTATAACACATCATTTTGAATACATTTCAGGTAAATCAGTTTTGGGAAGACACATTTCAGTGTAGATTTGCACCACCTCCACTAGGTTGGGTGGAAGCTGGGGGAGCACTATGCACTGGAAATGAAGATCTAGAGAATGTGGAGACTGAGTTCTTGGACATTTCCAACCTCAGGCCAGAGTATAACGTGTACAAGGCTGTGTATGCCTTGGCGTATGCTCTTGATAACATGCTGCAGTGCGAGTCTGGAAGAGGGCCTTTCAGCGGACACAGCTGTGGCAATTTGCAAAGACTGGAGCCATGGCAGGTGTGATATCAGTTTACACTGCTTATGTGACTATATAATATTCTCTAGTATTTCCTGCAGAGTAGCATTTAGGGTATAGGATTACAAAGCTTTCTTTATGCATAGCAGACAGTTGAAAGGATTTTCCCCAACCGCTAAGTGACCGCAGTGGATACTATTATCAGGTCAGAGACAACAATGTCTTGTCACTGGGTATACAGTATTATTAGTGATTTGACTTCACTAAAAATGCTTTGTTGGAATTGTTAATATTTTCATACGTTTATAATTGTAGTATGCAGTCTGATTATTGAATGTGCCGCTGTGTTCACTGTGGTCATGTTTATTTCTTTTTTCTCTGTCCTTATTGGTTTTTCTCCATCCCTTATTCTGATATTCACAGCTTGTGTATTATTTGGAAAAAGTCAACTTCACAACACCATTTGGTGATCAAGTGTCATTTGATGAGAATGGTGATGCCTTACCAATATATGATGTCATGAACTGGCTGTGGTTCCCTGATGGAAGAACTAAAGTTCAGAATGTGGGTGCGGTTAAAGAGTCAGTCAAAGGTGAAGAACTCATACTTGATGAAGACAAAATCTTCTGGAACTTTGAATCCAAACAGGTTACTTCTGATTTTTCAGACATTTTGTGTGCCAACTTATATTGATAAGTCAATAAATCAATGTAAAGTTATGTAAAATAAAAGATATTTATTTTTCTCCCTACAGCCACCCCAGTCAGTTTGCAGCAAGAGCTGTCCTCCAGGTACCCGTATGGCCAGAAAGAAGGGGGAACCAGAGTGCTGCTTCGAATGCATCCCTTGTTCTGAGGGAAAGATCAGCAATAAGACTGGTAGATATTCAGTTTTAAATATTGCAGTTTGGAGATATAATACAGGCATTAATGATAAAACTTTCCCTATTTTCATAGACTCCATGGAGTGCACCAGTTGTCCAGAGGATTTCTGGTCCAATGCCCAGCGTGACCACTGTGTTCCTAAGAAAACTGAGTTCCTCTCCTATCAAGAGCCTCTGGGTATCTGCTTGACAACGGCCTCGTTGCTGGGCACATTTATCTGTGCTGTTGTCCTGGGGATCTTTATCTATTATCGCAGTACACCCATGGTACGCGCCAACAATTCAGAACTAAGTTTCCATCTATTGTTGTCACTTAAACTATGTTTCCTGTGTTCACTGCTGTTTATCGGCCGTCCCAGGCTGTGGACATGCCAGCTGAGACATGCAGCATTTGGGATCAGCTTTGTACTTAGTGTCTCATGCATCCTGGTAAAAACTATGGTGGTTCTGGCGGTGTTTAGGGCCTCTAAGCCAGGAGGTGGAGACAGTCTGAAGTGGTTTGGTGTTTTGCAGCAGAGAGGGACAGTTATGGTTCTGACTTCTATTCAGGCAGCAATTTGCACTGCCTGGCTTGTCTCTGCCTCACCAGCTCCTCATAAAAACACTCAATACCACAATGACAAGATAGTTTATGAGTGTGTAGTTGGGTCTACAGTGGGGTTTGCTGTGTTACTTGGCTACATTGGCTTGCTGGCTATCCTTAGCTTCCTGTTAGCATTTCTGGCGAGGAATCTTCCAGATAGTTTTAATGAGGCCAAACTCATCACTTTCAGCATGCTGATCTTCTGTGCTGTGTGGGTTGCCTTTGTACCTGCTTATATCAGCTCACCAGGCAAATATGCAGATGTATTGGAGGTATTTGCCATCCTGGCCTCCAGTTTTGGCCTTTTAGTGGCACTGTTTGGACCCAAATGTTACATAATCCTGCTGAGACCTGAGAGAAACACAAAGAAAGCAATCATGGGTCGGGGCATTGAGTCATAAAACCTGCACTTAGTTTCATAATTCAGAATTAAAAAACAGTTTGTACTAAACAAAAATACAGGTAAAAAATAGGTTGATAGTAATTGAGAAAACAGGGCTGATGACAAATAACTTGGATCGTATTTGTGAGAATGCTTAAAGCAACACTATGTAACTGTTAGCTGCAGCTGTAGTTACAATGAGACAACCTGCAGGAGGACCGAAGCGGCGGGTAGCGCAAGCTGTAGTTCCAATGTGACAACCTGTAGGGGAACCGAAGTGGGAAAAGTTACATAGTGTTGCTTTAAAGTGATGGTTTGGAGTAATTTCACCCTAGGGTCCTTTGCACCATGACCTCGAGCCAAACAACCCCCCAGAAGCTTTTTTCACCTGGATCAAACATTGGGCGAGTTAGCGTTATCAGCTGGTTAGTTTAGTGCAGGCGCTAATGGATCCAGGTTTGTAGCTCGTAAATGACCCCACTAATAATGCCCGAAATGATACCAAACTTCTACAGTAGTAAAAATAGGTTCTGTACTCATAAAACGATGGACTGGAAAGTTTGTAAGTACACCAGGAGTTTATTTAAATAACACTTGCCTGCTGGCTTCTGCTCTCTGCTGCTACTGCTACCGGGCAGTAAGAGTGCTTAGGGACGTCTACAAATTACAACACTGAAAAGAGATACAACAAAAATATTTATTAATTTAGTGATTAAATAAGGTAGTGTCTCTAAACTTACCTCAATTATAACTTGTCTCCTGCTAGTTGTACTACAGCACTTATTTTTAAAAAATAAGTTAAATTAATAAATATTTTTGTTGTATCTCTTTTCGGTGTTGTAATTTGTAGACGTCCCTAAGCACTCTTACTGCGCGGTAGCAGTAGCAGCAGAGAGCAGAAGCCAGCAGGCAAGTCAGTGGTGTAGTGGTCCCTGGAAAAGTGGGTATACTCTCAGTTTTCACCTTTTTTTTTTTTTTAAAGTAGTCCAGAAAAAAGCCCTGTTTTAGAAACAGTGACATGTAAGACTATGATTTAGTTTACCCAAAAATCTGTCATTTCTACTTGCTCACTATTATAAAATGATCATGACTTGATTAGGAGCAGCTTGTAGTTACTACTGGTCACACAAGCAGCCTGGATGAATGTAAAATGTATTTATCATGAGGCAAACATGGTGTTATCTCTTCTCCTCTAAATGTGCAGTCATATTGCCACTGGCAATTTGCCAGTAGTTTAAAATAATGATTAATTTGGAAACCACCTTAAAACTTACCTCAGAATTATGTCTTCCATCAACTGGGGTGGCACACCGCCGCTTGTGTTATTTCTTCATCTGTTGTTTGGTCTGCTGCCGTTATCGTAGTCAAGTGGCACCGGCACCTGAGGTTTTTTTTTGTTTTTTTTCACTGGCACCTGAGGTATTAGCGATATTTTCCTCGGCATGACCCGCCCTACTCTGCCTCTGATTGGCTCATCAGTCCTCATGCCTAAAGTTAACCAATCTAATCAGTGAAAGCAGCAAGTACCAGCCAATTAGAGGCAGAGGAGGGTGGGTCATGGCTTCACTATCCTTGAGGAAAAAATGGGCAATCTGGCTCACAGATATTACTGAATGGTGCGCATCAGGGGGGATTTAGAAGTGGGTATACGCAATACTGACTGAAAAATAAGTAGGTATACGCCGTATACCAGCGTATACCCTGGACTACACCACTGAGGCAAGTGATATTTAAATAAACTCCTGGTGTACTTAAAAACTTTCCAATCCATCGTTTTATGAGTACATAACCTATTTGTACTACTGTAGAGGTTTTGTATCATTCCGGGCATTATTAGTGGGGTAATTTACGAGATACAAACCTGGATCCATTAGCGCCTGCACTAAACTAACCAGCTGAAAACGCTAACTCGACCAACGTTATAACAAGGGAAAAAAGCTTATGGGGGGTTGTTTGGCTCGAGGTCATGGTGCAAAGGACCCTAGGGTGAAATTACTCCGAACCAATTGCACTGTTACAAGGTTAGAAGACTCTCCTTAACACCATATAACTAGGGTTATAATGTATGAGCTTTGCTCTTTAACACCAGCTATGCTGTTTCTACAAACATTAAATAATGCTAGTTATTTTATCTTTTTAATATTATCAATATTATGCTTGATATCAGTTATTAGGCTTGTTATCCATATCATAGAATTTCATAATCAGTTTAAAGCATCAAAAAGCATAAACGCGCACACATGGTGATCAACAGTGGGCGAATATTCCATAATTTCCACAAACATAGCCACTATACTTTTTATTCTCAAATAACTCAATGACTGCATTGTTATCTCTGAAGAGTTGCTTTGCATATGTATGAAACAATTCTCATGCAAGAACGAGTTAAGTAGCTGGGGGTGACAGAACAAATGTTGCTCCCTTAGAAGGCTTATATCCTTCCACCAACATTTGAATTTTAATGTGAACTGCCACTGCCAGCAACTTAGTGGTATAAAATGAATGCACTGGGAGAGGTTAAAAACAGGAAAACCTGCACTGTTCTGGATGAAATCCCATTTTTAATTCAATAAAATATTGTCATCAAATGAGCTGCTCAAAAAATTCAAATAATTCAAAACTGCATTGTATTTAATTATTTTCTTTTGTTGCAGTCCATTGAGCCCACGTGGCTACTGTACTACCTAGTATTTGTCTTCCTTATATTGATCTCATGTAATTCATAACTTCAAATTCGTAACTTCATAACATGTCTGCAGGTATCTGGTACAGATACTGATACTTTACACTGATAAAAACCTGGAATGTACATCCATTGTACAATCTCAAAAGTCACAACCCAGCCCAGTACAAACAACATTTAACACAAAACAACAGCCTGATTTCACCCTGGGACTTCTAGAATTTACAACACAGACAACAGGGGCGGGGCTAGAAGGGGGGCATGGGGTGGCACCGACCCTCCTGAAATATGATTGCCCCCCCTGGTGCCCCCCCCCAACCTGACATGACCAATTCATGTTTCCATGATGACTATTCCAAATTCGGATAAAATGGAACCAGCCCTGGAATTGTTTTTTTAGAAGTGGCAGACTGAGCCTACAAAAAATGTGTCTTGTATTCGGATATACAATTTGTTTAAATGAAAACACGTGAAACTAATAATGAATATATTGTTTTATTTAGCAGAATTACATTATGTTGTTCTATCCTATCCAATATTTCCTATATTTCAGAGCATATTTTCTATGCTGAATTTTGATAAAGATGTACCCCTGGAATCGCCCTTGACAGACAAGAATTCAAAATACACTTTTTGATTCCGTCAAAGGTTTAATATCTTCAGTAGTTATAGATAGGGCCTTCAGGCAATGTACAGATACAATATTAACAACAATATTTACTGGGCCATTATATATTTCCTATTTTTGGAAAATCAAAACTATAAAGTAACTTTTTTATTTCCATGATACAATACTGAATAAATATAATATACATGCATGCAAATTGAAAAGGAAGGAAAACTAAGAGGACCTAAACAATGGATGTATAGTGATTAACTACAATCGTCATTAATCTATTTTATTTGGCCATCAGGTGTTTCTTGCTGTTTTTCTCAGGCCTCAAGAGAATGATGAAACATTTGGGGGCAAAAATGCAGAGCAGTAAAGCATAGCTAGAGGCCAGGATTGCAAAAACCTCCACAGCAACAGCGTATTTCCCAGGAGAGCTAACGTAAGCAGGGACAAAGGCCACCCAGACAGCACAGAATATCAGCATGCTGAAGGTGATCAGTTTGGCCTCGTTGAAGTTGTCAGGGAGTTTCCGAGCAAGAAAAGCCAAGAAAAGGCAGGTGCAGGCCAACAAACCAATGTAACCTAGAACCAGAGAGAAGCCCACCACAGAGGACATGGCACACTCCAGGGTGAACTATGAAATATAGTATACCATAAGTTACGTAAATATGTATAAAATGAAAAGTGCATTTGTACCTGTATACAAGTAAGAAGAAAAACACTTCCTCTCTGTTGGCCTGGACCAAACCACTTCATCAAGGTTTCAGCACCAGGTCGAGCTGAGCGGAAAGCTGCCAGAACTACTATGGTCTTCACTTGGAGGCAGGAAACACAAAGTACAAAGCTGATCCCAAAAGCTGCCTGCTGGAACCGACAAGCCCAGACTGATGGACGACCAATGAACACCAGTGAGCACAGGAAGCAGAGCTTCAGTGACAGGAGAAGCAGGAAGCTCAGTTCTGAATTGTTGGCTCGAACCTGAATATTAAATTCAAATTAAAAGTCGTATGAAAAATAAAGACAAGCACATTGACAGCCATACAGGAAATTATTCAGATTAACCTAATATGTTATTCACTTGTTGTGTTGTAGTCCATTTAAAAAGTCATGGTAGGGAATCAAATGAAACCAATTCAACCATAAACATCTGCAACTGTGTACAACAATGAGAATGTACAGTATTGGTTTGTTTGCATTACAGGTATTCTAGATTCTCACCATAGGTGTTTGACGGTAGCAGAGAAACACCACAAATACAGCTGTTGTCACCACAGTACCAGACACAGCTGCTGTAGTCAGGGTAATGCCTAAAGTTTCATTGAAGGAAAGGAAGTCCAGCTGGCGAGGGATGCACGCAGTTCGTTTAGCATTGGACCAAAACTCTAATGGACAACGCTCACAGTGAAGGGAACCTGGGAGAGGAAAAGATGGGACAGGAAAGGAGAGTAAAAAGAAAGGTGGGTTAAAGCAGACAGATTTAGGAGTCAGGGTTACTGCATTGTGGTGGCTAAGGGACATGAGTTTCAGATGTTTTAGATTGTAATTTCTTCACCAGTTTGATTGCTAATCTCCCCATCAGCACATGGGATACAGTCAAAGCAGCAGAGAGGTTCTCCTTTCCTGTTGGCCTTTCGGGTGCCTGGGGGGCAGCTCTCACTGCACACTGAAGTAGGCACCTAAACAACAAGTAAAACCATATTCTCAAGTAGATAATGTCTTGTAAATCACAGTAAATATTTAATTCAATAGACCTTTTGGCATTGGCCTGGATCAATATTCCAGTTCCTGTTTATCCACCTGATTGGATTCGGTGCTCCACTGAACAGCTGACTCGTTTAGGTGGAGGTCAAACCCGTCCACACGACCAATCAAAACAAGTTTGAGTGACCCCTCAGGGGTGTTCTGCCAGTTGACAAGGTCATACTTTGCTGGAGCGTCACCACCTTGAAAGTAAAACATTTCCCCCTGTGGTGTGGTGAAATGCAGGTTGTTCAAGTGCTGCAACAGCTGAAATCATTGAAAACGCTCACATTGTAACTGACACAGCCGGTACAAAAAATGCTTGTGACAAATGTAGTTTCTGGAGGTTTAATTTTTAAAGCATAAATGTTAGATCTTTCAGGGGAAGGGTGATTATCATGTTTACCTCTATGGGTTTGATGTGTTTTGGAGAAGAGCAGGTGGAGCTGTTGTTTCCAGGTGAGCTGTCTGTGTCGGGCCAGGAGAGAAGGCTGTGAAGGGCGTGGGCTGCAGCATAAACAGCAAGGTAGACATTATATGTCACCCTTAACTGAGAGACATCAGTGAACTGATTCTGTACTCCCTCTAGGGACTCTGTGCCTCTGCAGGGTGAAAATGAAGCTCTCTGAAGAGTTTTCGCAGGAGTTGAAATAGAAATATTTAATGGATGGCTAGACCTTTGTGAAGGTGTTACAGATGGAGAGGAATGTGAAAAGAGAGGCACTGCCCCAAGACTGCATCCAAATTCAGCTTCCCAGAATTCTCTTAAGAACTCATCATCAGGTTGATAATTTGGGTGCAAACCTCTGATATAATTTTCAAATCCAGAAACAGCTGAACTTCTAATGGCAACACCAAGAACACCTTTTGCCACTTTACTTGTGACAACATTTTGGAGAAGATCACCACTGGTGCTCCAAGCCTCACTGGCCAGAAACTGTCTGTCAGTCACCTAGTGAAATCAAGATGATACAATCAAGTTAAAATGATTTATAAAAAGCTGTGATGTTGTTATAATAATATGTCTCAGTTCTGTGTTGGATTTACTATATTTAATACACAATTGTATTTCAATTACTCACATTTATCTTGGAGAGTTGCAGGAACAGTTCCGTCACATCTGCGTACCAGGTAAAGATCAGAATCACTTTTGCAGTCGAGGCCTGAATTGTGAGGGCTGCTCGTCTGGCATCACTCACAATGTTTTCCCTTTGGAGAGTCTCTACAAATGCCAGACACACTCCTGCCCCCTGAGTCTCCTCCTGAAATACCTGACATATACAGTTGAAAGGAGCAAAAATATTAGATGAATCGAAAAGTAGGCTATTCAAATATTGTATTTATTAGTACATATTTTCATGGATAATATAAATGTTCTCCTTTAATGCAACATGGCCATAATCAGTGTTTTCTACCACTGCCCCAATCCAGGTCCAATTAAAGCGTATGGCAAACTGGGCAATGGCCCGGGCTTGGTAAATATCACTGGGTATGGTCCTGAAGAAGTTAGGAAATTGAAGCCTGTTACTTAAACAAGGACAGCTTGCCAGGTAGCTAATCTGAAAGACACAAAAGTTACATAATTTATTGTGTTATCCATTTCTTTCTCAACAGAGGCAGATATGTTCATAGTGATTTCCATCCCGATTTTTCTTCATCCCCAAAAGTTATGTTGTTTCCCTGCCTAAAGAAAAAAACATTTCACTGCAGTTTAGAGTAAAATGAGTCTTCTCCCAGAGAGTAAAACAAAAACAATGCCTCAGGTAAAAAGATAGTGAAGTAAAATATGGCACCATCTCCCTAAAAAAAGGAGAAACAAGTTACAGTATAGTCTTTATGATGTATTCAAAACAAAACTTACTACAGGTACAGAGAGTGGGCCCAAGATTCTGGAGAGTATCTTGGCTTCTTGGGATGAAGCACCACCGATGATCAAGGGAACAGGGTGATCACCTGATGACAGTGTTAAAAGATTAAATAAAGGGTTTGTTACTCCTAAAATAATGTTTCCGGAACAAAAGAATGTACCTTTGAGCGCAGCTTTTTTTTTTTGCTGTCATGATTTCATGTGGTTATGAATCACATAGGACAGATTACAAACTACCTCTTCTTTCTCCAATTCCCTCTCCATACCCAGCAGAATAGTCTGGAGGGTCTGTTGAATTACAGCTGGCGCTTTCTCCTCCAACCAGTGACAGTGCTGCCTGGAGACCCCATGGTGGTCGGCCACTGCTATCAAAAATATAGTAGCCCAGCTTCACACCTGGCAGCAAGGTTGTACTATGATTGATTTCTTCCAGCGCAAACACCATAGCGTAAATATACTGTAATGGAACATGTTCTAAACTGAGACCACAGGAGAGAAGGAATGGGAGAAATATCAGGCAAAATTGGATTATGTAAAGCCACCAGTGCTAATCTAGATTCTGATGTTTTGTCATATAAAAAAACAATACATTATTTGTATGCTATTATCACAGTAAGCACAGAAAATAGTACAGTTCACAGTTTTACCCAGTGCAAGGCGTGTTGTGTGGCAGCTGAGTGAAGTTATTGTCTATAGCTGGAGGTTGGCTATGAAGATTAAAGAGGCCACCAATAACTACATCTCCAGCCTGGAACAGACCCTGGCTGCTGGGTGTACCCCAACGAGAACAAGACACTGTCTGAACCACCTGTAACCCCACCCTGAGCCCCAGCTGTCTGCCCACAAGCCCCACAAGGAGCAGGGGTGGGGCTGAGGAGGGCCACAGAGTGAAGAGCCAGGAGAACCAAGACATGGATGCAGCTGTTCTGGACACTTTAAATATGTACAATACACTCAGGTTTCTCAAAAGCAGTGCAGTCAATATCCATAAACAGTTGTGCAATCAAAAAGTAAAATCAGATCAAATCCCTTCGAATGCAGAAGAACAAAAGTTAATATTTCTTAAGACATCAAGTTCAAAATGCATATTTTCATACACCAGATATAACTTGCGTTGGCAACTGACATGGTATCTAAACTGTGACATACCCCCCCCTCCTCCTTTGAACATTTGAACTGTTGATGTAGATATTTATAATACATGTAAAGCCTTTTTGCCATCAAGTAAACACAACCCCAAATCACTCCTCCCAAGAGTGACATTAAAACAACAGCATGATTGCAAATGATTACTGTTTGTGTAGGTAGGTGGTAGAAGTGCAAAGTGTGTGTACATGCAAGCCAATATGTTAGTTTTTCCTTTATTAAATTTAGTTTTTCAGTACTTTTTCTTACATGCAGGATCAAACTTCTTTTTTTCATATTTGGTTCAAATAGGCCAGACTGGTGTACAACAGTTCCTGCTGACCTTAGCTTTATTGATGAGACAGGCATGATGAGACAAACATCTTGCACTAATGCACATTCGAAGCAAAACTTATAAGGATCACACAGATACCCCTTTTTGAAAGGGTACATGTAAGACTATGCTATAAAAGCGGGCCTTATGAATATGGATAACTGTTGTCATTAAATGATATTTAGTTAAGGGAATACACTGTCAGTGCAGATATATAACAACTAGATCTCTGTCATGATATTGGGACATTAGCTCAGTGGAAAATGACTTGCATTCAAAACTACAAATGATCAGTTTCAGCCCATATCCTTGTTTACAGTTGTAGAGGGACACGCCAAGTCTGTCTGAATCATTGGCACAAGCCTTTCTGCATAATCCAGATATCTTTCCCATTGCTAATAAAAACACTATTATTAACACTACTACTTTTTTTGGTCAAAATTGGTTTTTATGGCTCTCAAAAAACAGCTACTCAGTCTTTGCCAATTCTCTCAGATCAAATTAAATTCAGTTCAGTTCAATCTTTATTCTCCTGCATGGGAAATTTGACTTGCAGGGTGGCAAAAACAGACAACTTACATTACAGGTATTACCTATTTAGAATAAAACCTTTTTAGTAAGGCCAGTTTGTTTAAAACACGAGCATGTTGTTGCCCTTTATGCAGGACTTTCACTAATAAAGATGAATAGAGTTACTTGGATACATGTTCTTCCCGTTCCTCATTCTTTGTATAAATTCAAAGAACTGGATCATTTGGAGAGGAAAAAGCCAAAGACCAGGGTTTGTTTTCTATAACAACGAGATCATGGTAGTTTACTGTTTTAAAATGGTTGATTTATTTTGATGTGTATTTTAAATGAGAGGTTAAAGTCCTCAAAACCATTCTTCTTTTCCCTAGGTACTTCCTCAAATGTTGTAAGAAATCCAAAATTAAATGAGTCAGCATTGGTACTAATAATGAAATGATAGAGTTCCATGGAATCTCTCGTGCTCTTACCATCATTTTATTACTCTCCCTAGTACTTCACTTTTGTGATTCTAAGCTGATCTCCTCAAAATGGCATTTCTGTAAATCATTTTGAAGTGCATCACTGAAAACTCAACTCAAAATAAATGTTCATGGCACAACCTGTGATGCAAATAGTTGCATTACCATAAACAAAACAGAAACACAACTTTGACATGTTTTTATTTATGTTTAATAATGTTTCTGTGTACCAGGTTTGTTACATTAGTAATAGTTGTAAGTATTGAAGTAAAATATGTTTTCAGTTCTATTTTTAACTATTTTTGGTCAAACAAACTAATAAAATAGTAGCTAGTCTTATTAAATTAAATAAATGCAGGCAGATTGATAAGGAAATAATGAATTAGGTGCATTGTTAAAATTTTCCGCTACCTAGCCATCAGGTGTTTCCTTGTATTTTTATCAGGCCTCAAAAGAATGATGAAACACTTCGGAGCAAAGATACAGAAAAGTAAACCATAGCTAGAGGCGAGAATTGCAAAAATCTCCACAGCAACAGCATATTTTCCAGGAGAGCTAACATAAGCAGGAACAAAAGCTATCCAGACAGCACAGAATATCAGCATGCTGAAGGTGATCAGTTTGGCCTCATTGAAGTTGTCAGGGAGTTTCCGAGCAAGAAAGGCCAAAAGGAGACTGGTGCAGGCCAGCAGACCAATGTAACCTAGAACCAGAGAGAAGCCCACCACAGAGGACATGGCACACTTGAGGGTGACCTTTAACCCTGGGATATCCAAGTCAGCTTGAGGCACAGGGGGGCTGAGCGATAGCCAAATAAGACAAATGAAAACCTTGATGAAAAAAAGCATTAAACAATGTCAGTTTAGTGTAAGTAAATGCTGTATTAATTTTGTTATTAAAAGTGATTCTGCAACTCTGACCTGTAAACAGGAAAAGAGGCAAACACTTCCTCTCTGTTGGCCTGGACCAAACCACTTCATCAAGGTTTCAGCACCAGGTTGAGCTGAGCGGAAAGCTGCCAGAACTACTATGGTCTTCACTTGGAGGCAGGAAACACAAAGTACAAAGCTGATCCCAAAAGCTGCCTGCTGGAACCGACAAGCCCAGACTGATGGACGACCAATGAACACCAGTGAGCACAGGAAGCAGAGCTTCAGTGACAGGAGAAGCAGGAAGCTCAGTTCTGAATTGTTGGCTCGTACCTGCAAATGAGAATTGGGATTAAATTGGTATTAAAACGACAAGCACAATAACAACTCAATATGGATTCATTCTGATTATTTTCAACAAATATAATTTAATATGCTCTAATGCAGAATTCTATTTTGTCCGAGTAATTAACCTAAACAATTACAAACCAAAAATGAGTTGTAGAAAATGAACACTGTAGTTTTAATTACATTACTCTGGGTTCTCACCATAGGTGTTTGACGGTAGTAAAGAAAAACTACAAATACAGCTGTTGTCACCACAGTACCAGACACAGCTGCTGTAGTCAGGGTAATGCCCAAAGTTTCATTGAAGGAAAGGAAGTCCAGCTGGCGAGGGATGCACGCAGTTCGTTTAGCATTGGACCAAAACTCTAATGGACAACGCTCACAGTGAAGGGAACCTGGGAGAAGAAGACATACCAAAAAGGGCCGTAGGAAAAAACTGGGGACACTGTAGATGATCTGAAAGTTATACAAGTCAGTAAATATCTTATGTGGTAATTTCCTCACCAGTTTGATTGCTAATCTCCCCATCAGCACATGGGATACAGTCAAAGCAGCAGAGAGGTTCTCCTTTCCTGCTGGCCTTTCGGGTGCCTGGGGGGCAGCTCTCACTGCACACTGAAGTAGGCACCTAAACAACAAGTAAAACCATATTCTCAAGTAGATAACGTCTTGTGAATCACAGTAAATATTTAATTCAATAGACTTTTTGGCATTGACATAAATCAATATTGTTTCTTTTTATCCACCTGATTAGATCCCGTGCTCCACTGAATAGCTGACTGGTTGAGGTGGAGGTCAAACCCATCCACACGACCAATCAAAACAAGTTTGAGTGACCCCTCAGGGGTGTTCTGCCAGTTGAGAAGGTCGTACTTTGCTGGAGTGTCATCGTCTTGGAAATAAAACATTTCACCCTGTGGCGTAGTGAAGTTCACGTTGTTTAAGTGCTGCAACAGCTAAGAAGATCAACATTGTAGTAAATCTTTTTTTAAATCTAAATGTAGATTAAGCAGTTGCATTTGTCACATAACAAATTGCACTAGTACTGTTAACGTCCCCATTAAATTGTGTGGTGTTGAAATAGACATACTGGTGTTTACCTCTATGGGTTTGATGTGTTTTGGAGAAGAGCAGGTGGGGCTGTTGTTTCCAGGTGAGCTGTCTCTGACAGGGCAGAGAAGGCTGTGAAGGGCGTGGGCTGCAGCATAAACAGCAAGGTAGACATTATATGTCACCCTGAGCTGAGAGGTATCAGTGAAGTGATTCTGCACTCCCTCCAGGGACTCTGTGCCACTGCAGGGTGGTTGAGAAGCATTTTGAAGCAACCTGTCTGCTTGAGATAGTAGTGAAGAGGCATATGTGGAGAATTGTGTGGCCCCAGGACTACAACTAAACATATTTTCCCAGAATTCTATTAAGAACCTATTGTCGAGACGACGAGATGGGTTCAAACTTCTGATATAATTTTCAAATCCAGGCATAGCTCTACTTCGAATGGCCACACCAAGCACACCCTTTGCCACTACAGAAGTGACAGGATCTTGGAGAAGATCACCACTTGTGCTCCACGCCTCACTGGCCACAAACTGTTTGTCAGTCACCTAGTGATAGCAACACAACAAAATCAAAAGATAACTTTAAAAAGCTATTATGTTTTTTTGAATAAGATCAGTTTGGTTATTATTTATAGATTAAATACCCAATTGTGTTCCATTTACTCACATTTATCTTGGAGAGTTGCAGGAACAGTTCCCTCACATCTGTGTACCAGGTAAAGATCAGAATCACTTTTGCAGTCGAGGCCTGAATTGTGAGGGCTGCTCGTCTGGCATCACTCACAATGTTTTCCCTTTGGAGAGTCTCTACAAAATCCAGACACACCCCTGCCTCCTGAGTCTCCTCCTGAAATACCTGACATTAAAAGTTGAAAGGAGCAAAAAGTTTAGCTGAATGAAAAATATTCAAATATTGTATTCATGTATATCTTGTATAGAGTCCATAGCAATGCAGTGCAAATGGAAACACCTTTATTGCCACATGGCCATAATCGTTGTTTACTACCACAGCCCCAATCCAGGTCCAATTGAATCGTATGGCAAGCTGGGCAATTGCCCAGGCTTGGTAAATATCACTGGGCATGGTCCTGAAGAAGTTAGGATACTGGCGCCGGTCACTCAGACAGGGACAGCTAGCTGTGTAGCTCATCTACAGTAAAAGGCAAAAAAACACATACATACTTGGATATTCTAAAATCGCATACTTATTCTGAAATCTCATACACATAAAGATTGTTATAATCTCATTTTCACCCAGGGATTGTTTTTTTGTTCCTTTTACAGCAAAATGAAGGTGAGAAAACATAAATGTGCCATATGCACCAAAGTTCATCAATAGGTTAAAAAAAAAACTATGAACGTAATTTTAAACCACAGAGTGTTTCACATTACGAGTGAAAATCAGAAAGTTATTTTGAGTTTTTACTTCCAATTTTTATTTAAATTTGTTTTATATATTCAAAATAAACACCAATATAATTTGGGGTTTTAGTGGAACCTTACTAAAGGTACAGAGAGTGGCCCCAGGGATCTGGAGAGTATCTTGGCTTCTTCGGATGAAGAACCACCAATGATCAAAGGAATAGGCTGATCACCTGATGACATTATAAAAGATAATGAAATAGTCATTTGTTAGGGCTTGGTTCTGTTTTAAACACAACATTGCAGTGTTTAGGCTGTCATCAATGTATTTGCTTGGTATTAATACACAAAGTATGAACCATGCAGTTTGATATAGTACCATTTTTTTCTCTGATTCCCTCTCCATACCCAGCAGAATAGTCTGGAGGGTCTGTTGAATTACAGCTGGCACTGTCTCCTCCAACCAGTGACAGTGCCTCCTGCATAGCCAACAGGGGTATGCCACAGGTATCACGAATATAGTAGCCCAGCTTCACCCCTGGCAGCAAGGTTGTACTGTGATTGATTTCCTCCAGTGCAAACACCATAGCATAAATATACTGTAATGGAAGATTTTCCAAACTGATACCACAGGAGAGAAAAAATGAGAAAAATATCAGTCAAAATGCTGTCAAAGTGACTGTGAAGATCTGTAATAATCTTTGGTCATCATTAAATAAGCAATTATAACAAAATATTTTGGACAAGAAAATTAACATGTATGTGTGAAGAAACTACCAATAGTTAACTGTCTATGGAATAGATAAATATACAGCTGATGAGTGCATGAATTATGCAGTATACACAGTAAAAAGATTTTTATGTGAGTTTTACCCAGTGCAAGGCTTGAAGTGAGGCAGCCGAGTGAAGTCATTGTCTATAGCTGGAGGCTTGGAATGAAGATTAAAGAGCCCACCAATAACTACATCTCCATACTGAAACAGACCCTGGTTGCTGGGTGTACCCCAACGAGAACAAGACACTGTCTGAACCACCTGTAACCCCATCCTGAGCCCCAGCTGTCTGCCCACAAGCCCCACAAGGAGCAGGGATGGGGCTGAGCTTAGCTTCAGAGTGAAGAGCCAGAAAAACATGGATGGAGCTGTTCTGGACACTTTAAATATGTACAATATACCAAGTTAGATGGCTTCCCATTGGCACAAAAGAGGTGTAATACAGTAAACAGTTAAAAGTTCCTGAAATGAAAAAAGTAATATTATCTTGAATCCTTCTTAATATATCCGTAAGACATCCACCTGTAAATCAAAATAAATTCCAGTGACAAAATGTATATTACAACAGATACAATATGCACTGACAACTGACGATGTATGACATACTGCCCCCCTCCAGCTCTGCACAACATAGATGTTGTTCTGTGTATTTATAACAGCTGTAAAGCCCATGGCGGAATGATAGTAAACAGGATGACACTGCACTAAATCACTTCTCTCAAAGGTGAGAGCAAAACAAGAAGAAAAAAACTGACAGCTGTGTGATATAGAAACTACAGTACTAACCTGGAGGGCAGTGACCACAGATATCCCCATAGAGTTGAAAAAATGTTTTTTAAAAGACTGTGTATATATATATATATATATATATACACATATATACTCACTGTGGGCTGTTATTTGGTAAACTTGTTCTAATTAAAACTTTCCACAGCGTTCTATAATGCACATGTGTCCGAGTTCCATAGAGATAGAAAGCAATGAGGTCACAACAACCCTGTTCCAGTTTTCAAAGCACCCCAAACATCTCAGGAGTACAACAAAACGCACATTGGGCCTGCTGGAGCATCTTACTTTCATCTGGCCCAAACATGGTAAGACAGCATGAGCAAGTCTACTGGTGCAGGCCTGTGAAATGGACAACTACAAAGAAGGAGGCCATGGCCTTGCCAGTCACCACCATTTGCCCTTCCAGCTTACAGTAGATAGAAACAAGGACATCTGCTACATCTCAAGTATAGTTCTAAGCCCTCATACACTACTTTTTTTGCTAAATGTCACTGATACAAGGCTATAGGATAGTCCCTCCGCCTGTATTGCCACATTGTATTCTGGTAAACTTGACATCCATCAGCCTCTGCAACACAGACTTGGAGGGCGACACCAGTGGTCCACAACCAATCATCTCTCAACCATGCATGTTAGCTGTCCACATACACCTAACCAGCTGTGGCCTTCTGTGGTTTAACATACTGTTTAAGCACCGGTTCGTCCAGAACTGTTCCACCAGAAATTAAAAGTATGTATGAAAGTATGTCAGAAATGAATGCAACGTGTATATAAGCACATGAACATCAGGGGGCAGTGATTAAGGTCAGCATCAAACTCTTAGCAAACAACAACAACAATGGAAGAATGTTTGGAAAAGAGACTAACCAAGCTCTTTGTTGCTTTTACCTTTTGGGCCCATGATCTTAAAATTCAAATAAAGTAACCTAAAGTACCTAAAGTAACAGTCATCATATTCAGTTGTGTTTATGTTATGCAAAATCAGGCGTTCTCAAGGAAGAATATATATATATATATATATATATATATAGACTATTACGACCTTAAGGAGCTTCAACATGGCATCAGGAGGGCAGTCATCAGTAAAGGACTCAACAGAAAAACATACAGTGAAAAACAAGGGTTTGCATGCTTTGAGTTGATAAAATGAAAATTGGTTGGGGAAGCAATGCTGACTTTGCCCAGGCTCACTGAGCCTGGGGCATGCCTGGTTCAAAGGCTCAAAAGGTCATCTCATCTCAGAGAACTAAGTTACATCAGAATTATGATGAGCTGCAGGTGTGCAATTGCTCACCTCCATTATTGTTCATTTTACAAGCAATTACATTCAATTACACACTGACAGAGAGGAAGTACAGAGGGGAAAAATAGGTTGTTTTTCATGGTTTTGTAGATCATAGCTAAGACCGTGTCAAATGTATTTTTCTTTATCTACAGTAGATACATTTCTTTATCTACAGTAGATAAATTATACTGTAGCTACTGTATGCAGTTCAACATTTGGAATAGATTGAATAATGTAGCCATTCAAAAAACAGACTTAGGAATTTATAATTACTGGTAAATTTCCACTGTCTATGATTCAGTATCTGCATAATAGACATAAAAAAATGCATTGCAAAGAAGGTTAAAAAAAGAAGAGGAAGAAAGGTTGCTTCTACCTCTGCACTCTTTGTGACACCATCATTACCAAACCATTGTCACATTAAACTGCGACCCATGATTTCTTGGAAGTGGAATCCTCTACGCAGAGATATGGCATTATTTAATGCATGAGAATTGTATGCCAAGTAATTAAAATGAAAATGACATGTAGGTTTCATCTCCAAAACTGACACATGAAGAAGCAGGAACTTGTTCAGGAGAGAGCACACAGCCCTTTCATGCTTCTTCAGCACTGGCAATGGTAAGATAAAGGCCACACTCAACACACCCTGCTTGGCATTATACACAAGTGAAGTAGGCAAGAAACTCTTCCCCACACCTGGTGTATATGTGTAATAGGTGTGCAGGATGGGTCTTTGGCATTTGACTAGCATATCCAACAAGGAACAAACCTCGTTGAGAGATGAGGAAAGAAGCATCAGAGCATCATTCCATTAGATGGTATGATACTTCCATCTAGTGGTCTTTATTTGGTACATGCAGCAAAACTATGATGTCAGTGAACAACATAAAGCCAGAATATACTGTACAATATTGGCCCACTGTGAAAATAATACATTTATTTACTTCTATCAATTATTGCATGTAAAGAGTTTACCAAAAAATGCACAGGATGGTACACAAGCTACATAATATTTCTTGAATAAATGAATGACCTCTATTTCAAAAATACATTAATGTAGTGTCATTTTAATCAAAATGTTTTAGTTTTCTGAGGGACTGGTGGAGAGTTTTATACCGTTGAGTATTTTTTCAAAACACAGAAAAGGAGAACAACCACATTAATGCAAAATACATCAATACTTTTTTTTTAGTGAGCAGCATTTAATTTAAATGTGTATTTTAAGTGTCACTGTGCCGTCTACGGCACAGCTTGTGGCTGTGCCGTCTACGGCACAGCTTGTGGCTGTGGCGTCGCTGTTATCGACATTTCTAAACGTTTTTATAACTTTAAAGCATTAAATCTTCAAAATATACAGCCATGCGACACACCAATTTAAAGCTTAGAGTCTCAGGATTCCATTAAGCCCACACACAAAGCATAAGATGATTTACAGCAGTTACACAACTGCTACAAAGTTATAATAAATAAAACAATACAGCGTAAACAGCGCAGCCCGTGTGTAGTGCATCCTTACCTGTTTCCTTGTACGGTGGTCGACAGGGGCAGACGCCCTGCAACTTAAGAAAACACGCGCAAATAGACAAAACACAAGCAAATTAAGAAAACAACTTCATTAATTTGACAACACATGTGCAGCATTCAGCAAACGCACTGCAAATACACACAACACAACCAAATAGATAAACGCACTGCAAATAAAAAACGATGCAAAAAGAAAAGCACGCAAACCCCGAAAAAAGAAGTGATGCAAAAAGAAAAACTTCATTAATTTGACAACACATGCGCGGCATTCAGCAAACGCACTGCAAATACACACAACACAACCAAATACATAAACGCACTGCAAATACACACAACACAACCAAATACATAAACGCACTGCAAATACACACAACACAACCAAATACATAAACGCACTGCAAATACACACAACACAACCAAATACATAAACGCACTGCAAATACACACAACACAACCAAATACATAAACGCACTGCAAATACACACAACACAACCAAATAGATAAACGCGCTGCAAATATGAAACGATGCAAAAAGAAAAGCACACAAACCCAGAAAACAAATGCAACAAATAAACGCAGCATCCAGATTACACAACGGAAGTTCTCCAGACCTCTAGAGGGAGCAGCTAGTGGAACAGCTGGATTTTCGACTGTTATTAACCGATATTAAATTCATATTATTATTATTATTATTAATAACATAATATATTATTAATATACAGTCTTTGCTCCCGTCTCATGCCCTCCCGGCTGGTGCTGTCCCCGAGCTTCAGCTTTTCAAAATAAAACCTCGCGCCTGGTCCGCTATGTGTTTGTACTTTGGTGTGTTGGATGTTTGTGAACTAAACAGTACGGCAATCATACTAATGAATACAATAACTTTTTCACCAGATGTCTTACTTACAACACGTTGGAGTTAGCAAAGCAGTTTTGTGTTTATATGTGCGGGCGGGATTTATTCAGTTTGATAAATCCCACGGTAAATTGGCTGGTTTACTAACAGGGAGGGACTATAAATCCTGTCTGTTTTTTGTATTTCAAGAGCGAATTGCTCCACAATATGAATACAGATTAATCACTTATTTTGTTGGTAACCGTTGGTAGGAGGCCTACACTTCAGTAATTTCGGACCTCGAAATTAAACCCTCTCATGTGGCTTAAACAAACGTCAACGTTAAACGCTGATGCAGTTTTAAATGTTTTATCACCACGAGTTTACAGACACGTCTCTGCTGAGTGAGTATCACCTGTGACCTGAGCCGAGACACACCCACCAAACGAGAGAAAACATATATTTGCAGCGCGTTTATCTATTTGGTTGTGTTGTGTGTATTTGCAGTGCGTTTATGTATTTGGTTGTGTTGTGGTATTTGCAGTGCGTTTGCTGAATGCTGCACATGTGTTGTCAAATTAACAAAGTTGTTTTCTTAAATTGCTTGTGTTTTGTCTATTTGTGTGTGTTTTCATAAGTTGCAGGGCCACCGTACTTTAGCCACTGCGTGGATTTTTTGCCCAAAACTTTTTTTTCTTAAATCCCCAAGAGTCCAAGGAAATAGAATATCCAAGCCATTATATCCAAAACGAGCTGTTCGCTTCACAATCTTGACGTTTCTGGCCGAATCACAACGGAAAATCGCTGAACTGTTTTTCATTTCCACACTGTCGGTACACGATCCGTTCGGCCTGCACGATCCGTTCTGCACATGCGCAAGATAATACTGTTTTACCGAGGATACGACCTGCACGATCTGTTCCACGCTAGCCTATGGCTAGCCTCCACCGGGAAGCTAACGTTAGTTTAACTAACAGCTAATTCGGCTAACCGCTAGCTGACAGCTAGATTCAGTCTAATAAAATAATGTTAACTCAAACGTAATGGGAAAAGCAGGCTACAGCTAAATTAAGACTTCACAGTAATAACAATAAAGACAAGTATTGAGTGATTGTATTTTAAATGAGCACAAGTAAAGTAGAACTGACGTAACAGCTGTTATATATGTTAGGTGTTTGTTATATATGTCAACGTTTATTTTCAAGTTTTATTTTGAGGGTCTTTTAAAGTTATTACATGCTGTCTCAGCTAGCAGTTAGCCGAATTAGCTGTTAGCTAAACTAACGTTAGCTTGCCTGTGGAGGCTAACGGCAGACCGCTACAATCAGCTAGCGGTTAGCCGAATTAGTTGTTAGCTAAACTAACGTTAGCTTGGCTGTCGACCGGAAGCGTGGAACAGATCGTGCAGTGTTGTAAATCCTTGTACAACCGCGCATGCGCGAACATTTTGCGCATGTGCAGAACGGATCGTGCAGGCAGAACGGAACGTGTACCGACACACACTTCTAACGCTGCTCGCTTCTCTTCTCTTCTTCTTCTTCTTCTTCTTCTTCTTCTTCTTCTTCTTGTGTTTTTGAATGGCGGTTGGCAACCAGCTTTTTGGAGCATTACCGCCACCATCTGGACTGGAGTGTGGATCAAAAGGTCAACCTACACTTTCTTAAATCCTTTTTAATAACCCAGTTATCTTCAAAAAAGAAAACAAAAAATAAAAACTAATTTCACCTGATCCTTTTTGCGGTATATCATGTAAATTTAATGTCATCTGGTTTTCTCCCAGTTGTGAAATCAATCTTTGTCTGGCTTGATGGTATTTAGGACAATACATAATTACATGCTCTATGGTCTCTTGACTATCGCAATATTCACACATTCCATCAACATGCTTTTTCATTATAAATAATGTTCTATTTAATCCTGTATGTCCTAGCCTCATCCTGGACACCACATCTTCTTCTTGCTTACTTCTGTATGTATTCCTGTTCTTCCCCACTTTTCCTTGAATTCTATACAGGTGTCTCCCAGACTGTTCATTATCCCACAAAAACTGCCATTTTTTATTTGTTTTAGCTTTAATTATACTCTTGACTTCAGCTTTACTGTATTTAATATCCACCTCTATATCAGGCAGCTCTGCTGCTTTCTTTGCATACTTATCTGCCAATTCATTACCTCCTACACCTATATGGGCAGGTACCCATATAAATGTAGTACTAATACCGGACTTAATCAGATTGTTAGCTAGTTGCATTATTTCATACACTATGTCCTGTCTAGACTCAGAGTGAAGAAACTTAATGCTTGTCAAAGCTGAGCTGGAGTCTGAGCCAATCACAGCTTGCTTAGGTCTATTGCTCTCTACCCACATCAAGGCCATCCATATTGCTAACAGTTCTGCTGTGTATACAGCTAAATCATCATTAATTCTTTTAGCAGATCCAATGTTTAATTGAGGGATAACATAAGCAATTCCCATTTTCGTATCCGTCTTCTTAGATGCATCAGTGTATATAATGACTCCTTCTTTATATTTCCTTGAAATGTATCTCTGTACCCTGTAATGATCCACTTCATTAACCTCCTTTTCCCCCAATAAGCCTAAGTCCACTGGAACCTCTGACAAAAGCCAAGGAGGAACAACTGGATAAACAACTGAAGGGCTTATTTTCAGTGCACTGATTCCCATCATTATTACCTTCTGCCTTATTGTCCATCCAAAACTTTTAATTAGGTCATTCTCTCTTTCTTGACATTGCCATAGAACTGACTGACTCAAATGTTTGTCACCATGACCCCTCAAAATCGCCCAGTACACAAGAGACAATTGGTCTCTTCTAAGATGGAGAGGCATCTCCCCCATCTCTACCTGAACTGCTGCCACTGGAGTGGTCTTAATTGCCCCACAACAAAGCCTCAAACCTTGATTTTGAATGACATCTAACTTCTTTAATGATGTTTTAGCAGCTTACCCATACACTATACACCCATAATCAAATACCGATCTCATCAGCCCTGTATAAATGGATTTCAAAGCAGGTCTGCTTGCATCCCATTCTACTCCACGCAAACATCTCATCACATTCAACACTCTCTTGCATTTATCTATAATGTTTTGAATATGCATTGTCCAAGTCAGTTTTTTGTCAAACCAAATACCCAAATATTTGAAGAATTCCACTCGTTCTAACTCTGTCCCAGATAACTTGATTTTCATATTCATACGTATTTTCTTCCTACAGAAGAATAAAGTCTTTGTTTTATCTATAGAGAACCTAAATCCCCATTGAACAGCCCATTCTTGGACTTTGTTTACTGCCTGCTGCATCTTATCCACTACAAAATCTATATTTCTTCCCTTTTTCCACATTGCTCCATCATCTGCAAACAATGCTACCCCAACTGAATTTTGTATATCCTTAAAAATATCATCAATCATTATTGAAAATAATAGTGGACTGATAATGCTCCCTTGTGGGACACCATTTTCCACATTGTAGCTCTTACTTAGTTCCCCATTTATTTTAACTTGAATAGTTCTGTCAGATAAAAACCCTTTTATCCACTGGAACATCCTTCCCTTTATTCCCAATATTCTTAACTTAATCAGCATACCATCTTTCCACAACATATCATATGCCTTTTCAATATTAAAAAATACTGCCACTACAGTTTCTTTATTCACCTGAGCCTTCCTTACTGTATCTTCTAGGTATACAATGGGATCCATGGTACCTCTACCTTTCCTGAAACCACTTTGATAATTTTGCATTAAGCCTTTATGTTCCATCCAATATGTAAGCCTGTCATTTATCATCCTCTCCATAGTTTTCCCCATCTGAGACGTTAAAGCAATCGGCCTATAGTTATTCGCTATTTGAGGATCTTTCCCAGGTTTCCTAATAGGAATGATTATAGATTCCTTCCAGGTTCTAGGAATGCAACTATTTATCCATACTTTATTATACATACTCAACAACACATCCTTCCCCTTATCACTTAAGTTCTCCAACATGGAATAACAGATTTTATCTTTCCCTGGAGATGACTTACCTAATTTCCTCAATGCCTTATTGAGTTCAGACTTTGTAAATAATACATCCAACACACCTCCTCCACTATCCTCATCGTCAAACACATACTGCTATGTTTTAAGTGTTTCTTCTCTACCTCTCTTTTCTTCATGACCTAAATTTCCTGTGCTGTGCACTTTAGCTAAAGTTTTTGCCATAACCTCTGCTTTTTCTTTACTACTAGCAGTGTTGGGCAAGTTACTTCCAAAATGTAATACATTATAGATTACTAGTTACTGTCATTTGAGAGTATTTAGTTATATTACAATATTACTGTCTCTGAATTGTAATGCGTTACACTACTTTTGCATTACTTTTGAGTTACTTTCACCAAAATAACAGGGGAAGTTTGATTTGGCAGCTAGCTTGTGAATTTCACCACCGGATCAATAAAGTCTCGTCTTTATCCACTTTAATACATCATAGATTATTCATATTTTGTATAATTAATATAAATATGCAAAGTAACTAAAGCTATACAAAATAGATAAGTAAAACATATAATAGGCAAGTAGGAGAAAATGAAAATACTCAAAAGTATGGCATTGTTGTAAAATGTTTGTTTATAGCACTTCAATAAGAAATTCATGTTGTTTAGGTTAAAACACTAAAGGAAATGTTCTTTTTATAGTGTGATTAAAACTCACTATTAACATTATTTACAATACTTGATTTACAGCTGATTTGTGAAAAGGTAGCCTACACAACCTTATTTAATTTAGTTTTACTGCGAACCGTCAAAGGAAGTGCTTTTATTTTGAAGTAGGCTACACGGAAGTTGTCTGTTGTGTAGCCTACTCTTGCTAGCTTACTGAGATGCAACATGTCCGTCAGGCTCCAGTTGTTCACTTTCTTGTTTGTAAAACTGCAACATATTGAACAGTAAATGGTCACAGTAAAAGACAAGCGTTTTTGGTCGTCATTCGAAGCCATTCCACTACAGGCAGAGTTACTCTCCACGGCTGATAAAAATGCAATGATATTTACGTGTAGCAAGCCTCAACATTAATTCCCGAGATGTTTATATCTGTCAGCCGCTGACGTACCGTCACCTGTTGGGACATACATGCTGTCCGTACCGTCTCTGGTTCTAGCTCTGACCACGGGAACAGAAACAGGACAGCTCACTTCAACGCAGCGTAATAACTCCTTAAAATAATATCCATCTCGCAAATGTATTTGTCTCTGCAGTCATCTCAACCATCGAATACAGCGACAGGAAAATAATACGGCTTTTTTTTTTTCCTGTGAAGAAATGTGTCGCGGTGTTGGTGAATTCTTAAAAAAACCAATGCACCACTAAATGTTGCGTTAAAATGCATTGTAACTCGCGTTACTGAGATTGTAACGAGTATAATATTACCGAAATTTAATTAGTAATGCGTTATATTACTGCGTTACAGCAAAAAGGAATACATTACTGTAATTGCGTTACTTTTGTAACGCGTTACTCCCAACACTGACTACTAGTGATAGTTCTTTGCCCCTCAATAAGCATTGGATATCCATATTCCCTTCCATTCCCTTTCATTTTTTTAATCATGTTCCAAATTCTGTCCACTGTAGTTCGACCAATAGAATCACAGAACTGTTTCCAGTGATCTTTTTTTGCTTGTCTTATTGTTTTCCTGACTATTGCCTGCGATCTTTTATATCGAACTAAATTCTGAAAATTATGTGTTCTCTTTAACTCTTTAAACGCTCTATTTCTATCTTTTATTACTTCCTTACAGTCTTTCGACCACCATGGTACTATTTTATTTAATGTCTTAGGCTTAGTTTTTGGAATAGAAACTCCTGCTGCAACAATTATACCACTGCTAATTTCACAACATAATTTCTCGATATCATGATCATTATCAATAGATATCAATAATTCATCACTAACTTCTCTATATTTATCCCAATCTGCTTTATCTAAAATCCATCTCTCTTCTCTTATGTCATGTTCCTTTCTTAATTCCACTCCTATCTGAATTCTAATAGGATAGTGATCACTTCCTACTGTATTTTCCCCCAATACCTCCCAAGTACATTTAACTGCAACTGTCTTTGTGACAATAGTAAGATCTATTGCTGTCTCTGTACCCCTTGCCACGTCTATTCTGGTACCAGAACCATCATTCAGACATACCAACTCTTTCTCTTCCATAAATTCTTCAATTACATTTCCATTAACATCATCCCTCTCTCCCCATAATGTACTATGTGCATTAAAATCCCCACACCAAACAATTCTCCCTGTCAAATCCTTCCAAATGTCCTCCAGATGTTTCATCTCCATTTTCCTGCATGGATTATAAAAGTTTATAATTGTCACCTTCTCCTCGCTCATCCTTACTTTTGTAACTATGTACTCCAAGTCATTCCCTGTCTTTATCTCCCTATATTGAAGCCCTCTTTGTATAAACATTACAACTCCTCCTCCTTTACCTATTTCCCTATCCCTTCTTATAGAATTATACCCCTTTATTACAAAATCCAACCTAGGTACTAGCCAAGTTTCCTGTACACAAATTATATTAGGTTTGTCTTTAAAACTGTCGACATATGTCTTGAATTCTTGACCATTTGCTATTAAACTCCTAGCATTCCACTGGAGTATAATTAAAACCATTATGTATCCCCAACCCATGTCTGAGATTGTTGTGCTTCATCATTAAGAATGTCTCTTACTCTTTCCCAAGGCATTCCCTTTGCATCCAAGTATTTTTCGGCAGACTTAACAATTATTTTAATTCTTTCAGTTCTACTACTGGTCTGTGCCGAACAATTGATTATCTCAGCCATGAAGAGCACAAAATCACCTTTACTCACAATCAATGTCTCTTCTTTCAATTTATCACACTTTACACATTCCCCTACAACTTCAGTCCTAGTCTTTATTGCCTTGGACTACTTTAACTCGCTGAACCTCCTGCATTCTTTTATTAGTCTCACATCCACCATATGCTGCGCTATGTTCTCCTCCACAATTACAACATTTTGGTTTTGCCCCTTCTTCACATTTTCCGTATTCATGTTCACCATTGCATTTGCTACATCTTTGTTTTCCCTTGCATATCGCAGCTACATGCCCATATCTTTGGCATTTAAAACACCGCAGTGGTGGAGGGATGTAAACCCTGACATCATAACTCATGTAGCCAATTAATACCTTTTCTGGGAGTTTCTCTTCCTCAAAAGTTAACAAGACTGAAAGACTGTCACATATATTTCCATTCCATCTTGTCTTTAGTCGTTTTGCCTCCCTGACTTTAACATTATTCCTTCTTTCACTGAATCCACTGACTCACTTAGAGGAATCCCTGAGATTACACCCCTAACAAGTTTCTTGTCAAACGCCATTGAACACTTCACTCACTGTCCATTTAATTTATTTATCTTTATTGCTTTCTGTTGTTGTTCCACAGTTCTACACATTACCAGTAAGGAACCATTTCTCAATTTTTTAGCACTCCTTACCTCCCCAATATCTTTATGTAGAGCTTTGGTTAGTAGGATTGGACTCCACTTATCAAAAGTAGTCCCTTCTTGCAACAGTTTGATAAATACCTTAAACTCATCTTCACTCCTTTTCACCGTAATTGTTCCTTTATCACTGTCACTAGCATCCGACTTATCCCTGTCTTTATTTTTGCGTTTCTTTTTAACTACTTTCCACGCTTCCACATTCCCGCGTCCAACATCCATCTCCCCATCCTCACTTCCTGATCCGTCACTTCCTAACCCCTGACCATTCACAGTCCAGTTGTTACCAACCGCCCGAAGCTCACGGTCAATGGACAAACGTCTACGCTCCTTTCCTCCAGAAGCAGCCATTTTTCCCCTATCGCTCGCTTCTCTCCTGAGGGTCCTAGCAACTTGATGTGGGCGTCACTCTATTCCCTGAGTTCTAAGGTTTCCATGGATACCTGGTATTGACCCTTTGCAAACACGTCACACGACCACGTGACGGCGCCATGACGGACGGCGGAAGCACAGGCTAAACAGTAGTGGACGAGCGGGAAGTTTCATAGTTTCAATCAGTTTGAAATACATAACACTAAATAAACTGTATTTGTGGCTTTATATGGCTTCTTCTATTGAACAACAAGTTGTCGTGCCGTTATCGGTCGAGGTAGGGCATCTGGTAGGTGCTCACAAAGAGCAGTATTTGGAGAAGTTGGAGATAGCAGGATTGGATACCGACCCTTAATTCGTTCTCCCTCCGTTTTCACGGACCTCATTAAATCACAGAGTCTGCCCGACTTCAGTCCACACGATCTGTACCACTATGTGGTAAACGGGATATCCCCATATACTGGTGCTGATCTCAAAGCTTTTAAAAGTCTGGATGCTAACCAGTTCTTTGTAGCTGGCTGGGTTAGAGGTACGTGATGCTACGCTAACGGCGGGGGGAGGTACCTCATAATGGCAAAGATAAGACATCAATCTAGGGTTTATTTTGTATTAACATCTATTCTTTACTTAAAAGGACAACTCCGGGCAATTTTTACGTTAATCTTGATCGCTATAGCTACGCGAGTACTTTCGATAGAAAAAACCCCGACCGGAATCAGTGCAGGTAACACGGAGACGCTACTGCTACGTACTACAAGCATCCACTGAGCTAAAACGGCAGTGGTCGGGGCAAGTTTTAGAGTGCCTTTGTGCCTCTTAACAGACACAAAATGCAATTAATATGTCTGTGCCACATGAACAGGGCCCTTACGTGTCAACAAGATGCTTTTTCAACTCAGGCATTGTTTAAATTCACCTACCCTGGTCCCTGTCTCGATCCTGCTGGTAGCTAGCTTGCCCTGCTAGCTGATAGCCGTTAGCTGCCGTCCGGTGAGTATTCAGACAGGCTTCTGTGATAATCATCCCAATAATACTCCGCGGAGCGGCGGTGGTGTGGCTATGTCCTCCAGAGGACAGGTCATGTCACGTCTTGAAGTTTATTCCCCCCTAAAAAAAAACAGTAGTGTGGTAGTAGCTGGACGACACTCACCGGACGGCAGCTAGCAGCTAACGGCTATCAGCTATCAGCTAGCAGGGTAAGCTAGCTACCAGCAGGATCGAGACAGGGACCAGGGTAGGTGAATTTAAACAATGCCTGAGTTGAAAACGCATCTTGTTGACACATAAGGGCCCTGTTCATGTGGCACAGACATATTAATTGCATTTTGTGTCTGTTAAGAGGCACAAAGGCCCCGACCACTGCTGTTTTAGCTCAGTGGACACTTGTAGTACGTAGCTGCAGCTTCTCCGTGTTACCTGCACTGATTCGGGTCGGGGTTTTTTCTATCGAAAGTACTCGCGTAGCATAGCGATCAAGACTAACGTAAAAATTGACCGGAATTCTCCTTTAAGTAAAGATTTATATAACAAGTAGCCCATGTTTTTAGAGGACATGGTCGGTCGTGGCTACCCATACCGTTGTTCACTGGGTGTGCCAATGCAACTTCCTAGCTAATGGATGCCTGAAAATATCCCAGCTCTTGGAAGTGCAGTCATTAATTATCTATCACACGTTAATCCATGCAGTAAATCACGGAGTGTCTATGATCAGTAGTAACCACACATAATTGTAACATCTAGCCATCTTCTTATCTGTGATTATATTCGCTGCGTAGCCTATGTTTAGATTTGACCGGTGGATATTTCGACGCGATGGGCAGCAGCTAGCGAGCCGTCCAAAGCTAGCTGCAGCTAGCTCGTCAGCTAGCCGGGGTAGGAGCTCCGCAGACCCGCATTTAACTCGTTTTTGAAGCTAGTTTCCATGCCATGTCATCTTTAATTTAACCGATATTTTTTTGTATGAGTGTTAAGTTAAATGATCAATGGAACAGCTTTCTTTTTTGGATATGTAGCTAGGTCAGTGAATAACCGATGTTAGCTAGTTATGTGGGTCATCAACGGGTTGGACCTGTTAGCTGGTTAGCACGGCAGCTAGCTGGTTGAGGATCATTTTAGTTATCACTCATTTCCATTTGAAACAGAAAGGCAATACATACACATGCTTGTGTTGGTGAGGATTACTCTGCACATTGTGAAAGTGAGAACACAAACACGAACGAAAACGTACGAGTTTAGATTGCCGTCCATCTACAGCAGCGGTTCCCAAACTTTTTTCCTGCCCACCCCCTTCTATGTCCCAACCGGGTTGGCGCACCCCCAATCCCCACTTCAAAAAAAAAACGCAACAAAGCTTTGTTTTATCGCCATATAAAGACTCATGTTTAATCATGCGCAAATAACCAGAACACGCATGACAATAACAACATCAACAAAGTTTCAATATAATGCAACAAAGCTACCAATAGCTTCCACTTTTAAGAGGACAAGTGACAGACACAGGCTCAGTAACAGAAAGCACGGTTATTTTCAGCCGCGTAAAAGAAACATTGCAGCAATAGGCTAAGCCTATTAAATGACCGTGGAGCTAGCTTCATCATCATCATCATAACACAACGGTTATGGAAATTAGAACGACAGTACATTGAATTAAATTGCACAGGAATCACGTCCAACTTTTTTGCCTCTGTCTCTCCAATCATACACTCCACCATCTCTTTGGCCGCTGGCAAACACACGTCTTCAGCAATTGTGTGCGGCAGCCCCTTTCTCCCTACTCTGTAACTGAGCAGATATGAAGCCCGTAATGCGTCTTTCGTAGACCCAACGCATGAATGAAACTGCTTTTTTTTTTTGGGCTTTTCTGCAACTCCTCCAACTTTGCTTTAAAAAATGTAAGGGGCTTTTGACTTAAATTGCCATGTTTCGTGTGCAGGTGACGACGGAGATAAGACGGCTTCAGACAGCTGTTTGCTAGAACAGACCCAGATAATTGTCATCATATTTCCTTCTTTTTTTTCCCCGTCTGGTGTTCACCCTCATCACCTCTTTTTTGCCATCTCCTTCCCTCCTCTTCGGTTTCCTCCGGCGCATCTTCTGACTCCCGCTCATTTTCTTTCTCTATTCTCTCCGTCTCTGTTGCCTCCAAATCCTCACTCTCTCTTGGTCCCTCTCCTCCTTTGTGACTAACAACTTTATCATAAGACTTCCCACTTGACAGTTTCCCTGATTTCAGCCAGTTAAGCATATTTATAATATATATATGGAATGAATGAAATGAGTTGGCACACATGTAGCCTAGCGGCTGCAGTGCATAAAAGAAGAGCAGTGCGTAGAAGAAGACAGCTGCTGTCTTCTTCTACGTTTCTATCAAAAACTAATAAATTATAGTTTTTTTTATTTAAAATAAAAGCGATTACAAAGGAAATGTTTACTGTTCATGTTTTTTTATTGTATGGAAAAATCCCACTTAAAAAAACAGACCGCCATTACATTTTTCCTCTCGCGCACCCCCTGGTGGCAGCTCGCGTACCCCTGGGGGTGCGCGTACCACACTTTGGGAATCCCTGATCTACAGCATAGCTCTTCCGCCGTCCGTCATGGCGTTCATAATTCGCGCGAGTGGAGCGTGACGTCACGTGCAAAGGGTCAATAAGCCGATCGGTGCAGGTTTGGCTGTGATACACCAATAAGAAAGCTGAAGTCTCCTCTGACGCGTTTGGGCCCACGTGGAAATGATCGACATTTGCTCGGACCAGTTAGATTTAAATGCTCTAAGACCCGTCTACATTTGTAGCCAATGAGCAGACAAGTCGATAGATACCAAATGTGCCAGTGAAATTTTAACCCTGTAATGGCTGGAGCTGTGTCAAAGCAAAAACAGGGCCTCCTATAAGCATTTCACACCCTGTGCAGTTTATAATGACTTCTTTCTATATATTTATGTATATAGTTATTTCAAGTATGTGTATGATTGATGTGGATGTGTTTGTGTATTTGAGAAGTGTTTTATTTTGTATTTTATTGGCTTTTTTCTTTGCACTTTTCAAATGGAAATCAGAAAAACGCACAGACATATAGGTAGAAAAAAATTCATATAAAATCAATTTTTGAGTCTTTTGGCTTCTGGGTTTTTTCTGTAGTAAGCTGAGACATGTGGCTAATGTCCTGGATTGTATGTCAGATGGAATATGTGTTCACAGCAGTGTATTTTAATCATTTTACAGATGTATGACTTGGACGGAAATAGAAACCCTCCATTCTAGCCTCTGTAACTCTGTGTCAGTAAGGCCTAGAATCACCCTGACACTTGGAACAAAAAACTTGAGTGTTTTCTTTCCAGTGATACCAGGCACATCCCTGAGTGTCAAAGTATATGGGAGCTGTACCAATTTTAATTTGGGTATGACGTTTAGACCAAAAAGCTTGAAAATGCAGGCGACTCTTAAGACGTTGATTGATGGTGAATTGTTATTTTAGCATTTAATGATCTCCAAGAACAGCAGAAATATTCCAACTCAGTTACCAATGAAAGCCATAACTATGTGTCGTTGAAAGATGTTTTTTTAATTTCATATAAGCACATTTACATTTAGCATTATTTAGATGACACTCGGTATAAAGATTATTTACAAAACACATGAAAATTGCATGCTACCAGGCTGGGGAAGATTTGGGGCATTTCAGCCAGAAAAACTACCTGGCCATCAGGTGTTTCTTAGTGTTTTTCTTAGGCCTCAAGAGAATGATGAAACATTTGGGGGCAAAAATGCAGAGCAGTAAAGCATAGCTAGAGGCCAGGATTGCAAAAACCTCCACAGCAACAGTGTATTTCCCAGGAGAGCTAACGTAAGCAGGGACAAAGGCCACCCAGACAGCACAGAATATCAGCATGCTGAAGGTGATCAGTTTGGCCTCATTGAAGTTGTCAGGGAGTTTCCGAGCAAAAAAGGCCAAGAGAAGGCAGGTGCAGGCCAACAAACCAATGTAACCTAGAACCAGAGAGAAGCCCACCACAGAGGCCATAGCGCACTCCAGGGTGACCTTTGACCCCTGAAAACCCAGATCACGTTGAGGCACAGGAGGGCTGAGGGACAGCCATGTGGCACAAATGATAATCTGTATGAAATGTAAACACATGTAAGGGTTATTTTTTTATAAGTGTAATAATGTTCTCATCATTTAGTCAATAACAAATATTCACACCTGTATAGATGTAAAGAGGCAAACACTTCCTCTCTGTTGGCCTGGACCAAACCACTTCATCAATGCTTCAGCACCAGGCCGAGCTGAGCGGAAAACAGCAAGAACTACTATGGTTTTGACCAGGAGGCAGGAAACACAAAGTACAAAGCTGATCCCAAAAGCTGCCTGCTGGAACCGACAAGCCCAGACTGATGGACGACCAATGAACACCAGTGAGCACAGGAAGCAGCGCTTCAGTGACAGGAGAAGCAGGAAGCTCAGTTCTGAATTGTTGGCTCGTACCTTGATGTGAATCAGATTAACAGACAAATATGTGGCCATTTAAACAATACAGTACCGTTTCATAAACAAACCAAAAATATGAAAGAAAGAAATAAATGTAAAGGAATTTTAAATGAAAACAACAAACTCTTTGTTAAATATTTTTAGATTCTCACCATAGGTGTTTGACGGTAGTAAAGAAAAACCACAAATACAGCTGTTGTCACCACAGTACCAGACACAGCTGCTGTAGTCAGGGTAATTCCCAAGGTTTCATTAAAGGAAAGGAAGTCCAGCTGGCGAGGGATGCACGCAGTTCGTTTAGCATTGGACCAAAACTCTAATGGACAACGCTCACAGTGAAGGGAACCTGGGAGAAGAGAAGAAGAGAGGGAAGAAAAATAAAACACAAAGGGGAAAATTAAAGTTGTCTTTATGGAGTAATTTCCTTACCATGTTGATTGCTAATCTCCCCATCAGCACATGGGATACAGTCAAAGCAGCAGAGAGGTTCTCCTTTCCTGCTGGCCTTTCGGGTGCCTGGGGGGCAGCTCTCACTGCACACTGAAGTAGGCACCTAAACAACAAGACAAATAATATTCTCAACGACATAATATTGTGACTCGAAACAGGCGTTTATTTCAACCTCAAATTTGTTTGTAGCCTTGACACCACTTGTCGATGTGACCACCTGATTGGATCCGGTGCTCCACTGAATATTTGACTGGTTGAGGTGGAGGTCAAACCCGTCCACACGACCAATCAAAACAAGTTTGAGTGACCCCTCAGGGGTGTTCTGCCAGTTGACAAAGTCATACTTTGCTGGAGCGTCACCACCTTGAAAGTAAAACATTTCCCCCTGTGGTGTGGTGAAATGCAGGTTGTTCAAGTGCTGCAACAGCTGAAAGCAACAAATGTTGAAGAGACCGTTGATATTTAAAAACAAATCTGTCTACAAAAAAAATGCACTTACACTATGAATATTACAATATTCAGTTAAAAAATTTAAAGAACTATGAGTGTTGTGGATGAGATAACACAGGGATAATTATGTTTACCTCTATGGATTTGATGTTTTTTGGAGAAGAGCAGGTGGAGCTGTTGTTTCCGTGTGAGCTGTCTGTGTCGGGGCAGGAGAGAAGGCTGTGAAGGGCGTGGGCTGCAGCATAAACAGCAAGGTAGACATTATACGTCACCCTTAACTGAGAGGTATCAGTGATGGGATTATGCAGTCCCTCCAGGGACTCTGTGCCACTGCAGGGTGATAGAGAAGCTTTCTGAAAGGACGCCTTGGCAGTAGATGAAGATGAAACATTTGCCACATGGTCAGACCTTGTTTTAAGTGGTGAAGAGAGAGGTGCTGCATGTAATTGGAAAGTTCCAGGGCTGCATCCAAACTTATTTTCCCAGAATTCACCAAGAAGTCATCATCAGGATTACGAATTGGGTGCAAACTTCTGAGATAATTTTCAAATCCGGGTATTGTAGAACTTCGAATGGCCACACCAAGAACACCACTTGCCACTTTAGAGATGGCAAGATTTTGGAGAAGATCATTATTGGTGCTCCAAGCCTCACTTGCCAGAAACTGTCTGTCCGTCACCTACATTAAGAGGAAATAGAAATAAATTACGACAAGAAAAACAGATGGCATTATGTTTTGACAAACTATGTCTTTGTTTTATTTCCATGCCAGTTGCTCACATTTATCTTGGCCAGTTCCAGAAATACTTTCTTTACATCTATATACAGGCAAAAGATCAGAATCACCCTCACAGTCGAAGCTTGAATTGTGAGGGCTACACGTCTGGCATCACTCTCAATAGTTTCTCTGTGGACGGTCTCTATGAATTCCAAACACACCCCTTTCCCCTGAGTCTCTTCCTGAAATGCCTGGAGGTCAAAACAACAAATATGTTCATATAAATAGGATATTGTTATCTTAAGTATATGAAGGAGGTTTATTCAAGAGTTTTCAGGCATTTTATAGAATAATAACAAAGACATACACCTGTATTGCCAAAAGACCATAATCATTGTTGACAACCACCGCTCCCATCCAAGTCCAGCGGAAGCGTATGGCCAGCTGTGCCATGGCCCGGGCTTGGTAAATATCACTGGGGATTGTTCTGAAGACGTTAGGAAACTTATTCTTGTCACTTAGACAGGGGCCGCTTGACAAGTAGCTGATCTGAGAGAAAAACACAGCAATATTATTTGGACACTGCTTTTACAGCAATAATACCATTTTATTTTTATTTAAACATTTTCAAAAGAGTATCAGCCTCTTGGTGTAGACTGCATAAAAAAGATTCATCAGAGATTTATTTCTTGATATAATGAAACTCACAAATGGCACAGAGAGAGACCCTAGGATCCTGGACAGAAATATGGTTGTTGTTGATGCAGCATCACCAATGAGCAAAGGAACAGGTTGACCACCTGCTGATAGCATTGGACATAAAATTACATGGGGACAATCTTTTTATACTACAAATATCAACTGATGTTTTCATGGATATAGCAAATGTTAATAGCATACTGAGTAATATCAAGTGATACCTGATGTTTCTCCGGCTGCAGTACGAGACGTGGAGGCTGTTACGTTGCAGCTGTGTTCGTCTCCTGCAACTAGTGACAATGCAGCTTGCAGAGCCCAGGGGTATCGGACACAGCTATCAAATATGCGGTAGCCCAGCTTCACTCCTGGTAGCAGGATGTTGTTACGATTGATTTCCTCCACCGCAAATGCCATGGCATACACATTTTGTAATACCTCTGGATCTAATCTGAAACCACAGGAGTAGAGGGGAATAGCATATAACATAACGTAAACTACAACATTAATTAATGACAGATAAAAAATAATCGTCATGCACATAAATAAAAACAGCAAATATCCAAAAATGTCACACATAAATGTATCACAGCAGCACAATCTATTGAAATAATTAAACTGATATATATTGCTTTATAACTTTTACATTATATAATAAATACAATCAATATTAAACATGATGTGTACAACAGTGCATACTGTAACTTTCTAGTTCTACATTTAGTAGATTTAAGATTTTAACAGAAATATATGAGCACGACAAAAAAAAAAAAAAAAAACATACAATGTGCTGAGCAACATAATAACCACCAGACATTCAACAACAATGTACTGATTAAGTTACCCAGTGCAAGGTTCATAATGTGGCAGTGTGGTAAAGACCTGCTCTACATATGAAGGTTTGTAATAGAGATTAAAAAGTCCACCGATAATCACATCTCCATCCTGGGAGAGGCTTTTGTTGCTCGGTGCACCCCACCGGGAGCACACTATCGCCTGAACCACCTCCAGTCCCATCTGTCTGCCCACTACACTGAGAAGCAGCAGGGAGAGAGCTGAGGAGGGCCACTGAGTGAGGAGCCAGGGGAGTGTTATCAGAATGTCAGAATATGTGTCAGTAGATTCAGTCTGTAAAACACAGTAAAACACAAGTCACATCAAACCTGAAAATAGAGTGAATTAAGTTCAGAATAAATGGTACCTCACAAACAATGTTCAACAGTTCCTGTTACCAAAGACAAATGCCATGAAATGGTCCAATGGTCCAATGTCCAAATGTAACATAAGAGTCTCATGTCAGTTACTGGCAAAAAGAGAGGACATTGTAAACAGAAACATGTTTCACTTGGTAAAACAGCTAATATCACAAGGTTAATAGTTGGGGAAAAAAAGCTGAAAATGGTATCTTGACTAAAACATAACCACCCCCCAGTCTGCACAAGTGAATTGTTGTTGTGAGTATTCATAATAAGTGTAAAGCCTTATTCAAGGAAGAAAAACTGATGACACAAGCAGCACACAAGCCCAAATTATTCTTCTCTAGAGTGATGGTGGAAAAACAATGGAATGCTTACAAGTGATTAGCATGTATGAAGTTGTGTGTGTGTGTGTGTGTGTGTGTGTGTGTGTGTGTGTGTGTGTGTGTGTGTGTGTGTGTGTGTGTGTGTGTGTGTGTGTGTGTGTGGATATCAAACATGAAAGAAATCATTCAACTTTGTGTCCTTTCCTCTTAGATTTCTAAGGAATATTGTACTGTGATTGATCCATATAACTTATGCCGCATTCTATTTACCTTGGAACTCGGAAGCCGCAACTGGGAATGACGTCATACCCGAGTTGAATGCGTTCTATTTAAAAGTCGGATTTTCATTGTTTTCATTAGCTCTAGCCCGGTTAGCTATTGTTAGCAATACCAGTTGATAATAACGCATTACGCCGTTTTTTGTGCATGCAAACAGCGTAACAACATGTCCACAGTTGAACATGCCTGTGTGAACGACTGATTTAGTGAGACACAAATAAGATATAAGTGCTTATAACTTTATGTTACTGCAGCTTTCACAACTGTTGATATAGGGGGCAGCCATGTTGGATTTTGAACTCGGGCTACTGCGAGGTTGTACGCGTTCCGAGCTTGTAAATACGAGATCAGGGGGTGTGTTTACGACTTTGACCTCATAAAAAAACGAGTTGCAAGGTAAATAGAACGCAGTATTAAAGTGATGGTTTGGAGTAATTTCATCCTAGGCTGCTTTGCACCTTGACCTCGAGCCAAACACCCCCCATAAGCTTTTTTCCCTTGTTATAACGTTGGTCAAGTTAGCATTATCAGCTGGTTAGCTTAGTGCAGGCGCTAATGGATCCATGTTTGTATCTCATAAATTACCCCATTAATAATCCCCGGAATTATACCAAACTTCTACAGTAGTACAAATAGTTTCTGTACTTATAAAACGAGGCATTAGAAAGTTTGTAACTACACCAGAAGTATATTTAAATAACACTTGCCTGATGGATACTACTGCACTATCACGCGGTAGCAGCCGAGAGGAATATCCATCAGGCAAGTGTTATTTAAATATACTTCTGGTGTAGTTACAAACGTTTTAATGCCTTGTTTTATAAGTACAGAAACTATTTGTACTACTGTAGAAGTTTGGTATCATTCCGGGCATTATTAGTGGGGTAATTTACGAGATACAAAAGTGGATCCATTAGCGCCTGCACTAAGCTAACCAGCTGATAATGCTAACTTGACCAATGTTATAACAAGGGAAGCTTATGGGGGGTTGTTTGGCTCGAGGTCAAGGTGCCAAGCAGCCTAGGGTGAAATTACTCTGAACCATCACTTTAACAAAGTGGTAGTCTGTTCAAACCAGTATGGAATTTTATGCCCAGAGCAACAGGTGTGCCGCTTGTCAGCTCTATTACACAGTAATTTCATGAGCAATTACATCCCATTATGTTTAAGGTGGCATATGGGGAAATCTCAGGCTGTTTGTGACATACAATAATTGATTTTAAGCTAAAGCTTTATCTTTTGTATGTTCTGTGTAGCATTTTGATTAAACATGAAATAAACATGAGATTTGTTTAAATCAGATATTTCAATATTTTATTGCATTGGTAGGAAAATGCTCACAGTCCTCCGATGAGCAACAATAGAAAGAAAAAAGAATGGTGCAACACTGACACAATAAAAAAACAAAACTGCAGCTTTGCCACCCTTCACTCCTCAGCCTGACCCTGTGCCGATGTCACTGTTATTTAATTCCATTAAGTTATACAAAATTAAACAACCAGTACCAACAAAGATTTTTTTTTTTTTTGCGTCTGTATCAAAGCAATTGCAAAAATAAAAACCTTTAAACTCCAAATCTTTCAAATTTACAATCATGTTTTCAAATTTTACAAATCATAGAGCATCAAGTCCAAGCACGGAAGTTGATGTACGTCCCTAAATTCGGGAATTGTCGTTTGTTTATTCAAAGTCAAAGACGGTCCAAAGTAGTACAACTTTGCACATTTTTGTGGATCTGACCGGTAATTTCCACTGGATGCGGAACGTCTGCGGAACGTCTGCGGAACGTTTCCGGAGTCATTAGGTTTCCATTAAAGTTAATGTGTGTATTTCCACTGACTGCAGAACGTCTGCGTCCCTACTCCGTCCCAGTTCCGTCAGTCCGCAGCCCTCCGGAGCAGATACGCAGAGCTTCTATTTTTGACGGACGACGGAGAGCTCCGCAGCAATTCAGCACAATTCAGATTGTGCGGGACAGGAAGTCGAGCACAGAAACAAAATAAAACATCCGGTTACTTTTCAAAATAAAATACACCGTGCTCACGGCAGGTCATATTTCCCTGCACTACACCTTGAAAATACAGCACAGAGTTGTTTCCCCTCTACTCCTCTGGATGGAAACAAACTGTTGTTGGTTTTGTGGTTCTGTTTATAGAAACTACATCCTGTTATATCGCTCGAATGCCTTGGGTGCTGATAACGCTGTAACTGGAGTGTGCAAGGATTCCACTCCCTTTACACTAAAAGCATGGGTGATAACCTTACACAGCCGGTGAGACAGCCGCTGTTTCAAAAGAGCTGCGTGAGTGTTATATAGTGAACGAATGGCTGCTCCGCCTGATGTCTGCCGTGCATAAAACATACTGAGATAACGCGCGCACTTATTCCGCTTCTCTGTTATGAGGCGAAAGGAAGAAACACTCAAGGTAAGAAATTCTCGGCCGAAAATAGTTCGTTTTGACTTTCGGCATGAATGAAGGATTTGGCTGTAAAGTAGCCGCGCTCCCGTCCTCTCTAATAGAAAAGCAGGACGGTGAGACCAACAGCTCGCATAACTCATTCACTCTCTTAGCCGACGTCAAGGCTATGAGGAGCGCTGTTGTCAGGAACAACATTCTGAGAGAGATTTGTGCCAGAGGTTCAAAAGGGTAACCTCCGAGTCCGGAGCACTCGGATTAAATCCCATTAAGGTGCTAGAGAACGCACAACAGGTTTCTGTCGCCTGATCCCCTTCAACAAACGCTTCACTAAGGGATGCGCAAAAACCCATCTCTCTACACAGTCCTTGTGGCACAACGAAAAAGGCCGCAACATAGGCTTTAGCCAAATCATTATCCAGCAGTGTCTGAGGGTAAGTTAACACGAGAGGCAGCGGACACAAGGTGGTGTCCGAGCCTTTCTCCACACACCAGCGCTCGAAAGGGGACCGCCGTCAAGCGTAACACATTGAATTAATAAGGCCGCTAGTCATTCTGTGACTTAAGATCCGTGTATTCACATTCAGCATATTGGCTCACACAGTGGGCTCTGCTGTTACAGATCAACATACCCTGTGTAACCACAGGGTGGAGCTGTTGCCTAAGTAGCGCAACGAGACACCCTAACCTCTCCGAGCGCTCCCGTTCAGCGGCCAGGGCAACAGCCGTTGGCTTATCACTGCAGGGTCTCTTCCTGAATGCGAGCCAGGAGACGAGGAGTCAGGGGGACAGGGGGAAAAGCGAGACCAGTTTCGCGCCTTCATAGAGAACCACAGTGCGCACTCTGCATTCTCTCATGAGGCAAATAGATCCACTTTCGCCCTCCCAACCTGTTCCACAGCATCTGAACGAGAGTTGGATTTAATTTCCGCTCGTTGTGAGAGGGACCCCTGCAACATCAAGTCTGACGCACGGTTTAGTAACCCCGGAGTGTGCGCCACTCTGATTAAGAGCAGGTGTCTGTGTGACCACAGCAGCAGGTTCTTGGCTATTTCTAATAGCCGGCCTGAGTGTACCCGCCGCTGTCATGTTGTCTGTTCTTATCAACACGTCCACCTGACAGACTCAGAGCAAAGTGTTTCAGCACCGTGGCAAGCTCCAGGCAATGTGGCGAGATGGAGGATTTCCCCATCTCCCTCCCACAACCTGGGACTCGGACTTGCCCTGCCATCCTACGAGAGATGCGTCTGTGTCTGTTACGTGTGACGTCACCCTCTCAAGGGGCCAGAGAGTAGCCGAATGGCAGCCAGTCTATTGAACTCCCAGGAAGGAGAAACACAGGAATGTTCTGTGTTTGGGGATGACCGGAATGTGAACGTGCCCTCAGGTCGATGGAAGTGAACCAACTGCCGGGCGCACACACTGCGACGCATGTACGGCAGTCAACATGTGAACGGTCGCTCCAGGATGCACTGGTTGAAAAAAGACAGGTCCAGCATGGGTCTCATCCCTCCCGTTTGCGACTGTTTGAGGAAATAACGGGAGTAAAACCCATCGCTCTCCTCCTCTGGAGGGACACGGGAGATTAGGCTATAGCATATTTTTCCAGCAGCTCCGCCAGCTCTGACGTCAGAGCCGTTATCTGATCTTGAGATAGCATGATAGTTTTTACCACGCCGGTAAGAACCGGGGGAGGGCTGGCGAATTGAAGCGTATAACTGTTTGTGATTAGCTTCAACATCCATGTGTCCATTATGGATAATATGCTTTTCCACACAGCACAGCTTTTCGAGAATGGGCACACACATGTCTGTGTGTTGTCTGTTTACATAGCAGTGAGAATCGTGCCCTCCCCGCCGCTGTGTGAAGAAATTTGTTCATTTCTCACAAGCCGTGGTAGGCAGAGTTGAAAGTGTGGCTGCTGCCCGATATATGCTGGGGATGCATGGTGGGGTCAGTGTTTGCTCCTGTTAATTCTGAGTGTGGTTGTCTGTGTGTGTGAGGGAAACGTGTGTCTCAGTGGCCGCGAGATGCTCAGAAGGGACAAAAGCGGACTGACTGAGAGAAAACTGCTCTTTAGGAGAAACTGTGTGTCCCTTAAAAGCGTCATTATGTTTCCAACTCTCAGCTGGAGTGAGATATGCGTTCCCGGCACCCCGTCACTGCCACTGACGCCTCTGTTCGCGACTCGGCGGAGTCGCGAACGGTACGGAGAACGGTACGGTGGACCTGGAAATCGGGGCTTGGGGAGGCACGGCTGCAGCCTGCGGTGCGCTGTCTCCTCGAGCTGACATCTTGGTGCCGCTGTTATGGCCGAGGCGCCCCTCTCCAGGAGGTGTGTTTCCACATCTCCTCCACTACCTATAGCTCTTGGCTGTCCAAGGTGCGGTCCAAACAACCCACCAGGGGCAATGGGACCGTCCAAGAGCACACGTATGCTATTGGCTGGGAGTTGTGACCTGTGCAGGCAGATGTTCCGCTGTGACGTGAAGCCAAATGTCGATATAACTCCGGGGAACAGCCAAAGGCTTAGTGGTCATAGCGGAGACAGCAGAGCGATGTTGTTCTGCGCCGCGGTCACCTAGGTGGCACACAGGTACACGCGGTCAGTGAACCGGGCATGGACCTGGTCCCAGGAAGATGGCGGTGTGGGCTTCCGTCCGCTGAAAAAAAGTGGCCTTCGGAAGTAGGATGGAGGCCAGGCTCTGCCGCAGTGGTGGGACCACTGGGAACTTCGTTTCTGTCTTGCCTTGGACCCTGGTGAACGGTGCTTAGCGGGACACTGGTGCCGTCCGTCTCCCGGGTTCGGAGAATGCTTACTCAAATAGAACTCCATTTCCATAACATAATGATGTACAAGCTCCTTGAGGAAGTCCCCTGTTCAGTAAGAGGATCATATGACTGTGATTGGTTACGTCCCCAATGGTACCCATCCTCTTTTGCATTCTCATATGGGGAGTGATGAAACTGCGATTAATAATGTGGTACTTGCTCTGGAAGGTGCATGATATGTCTTCAGAGGTCAGGTCTCCCAGGGACTTGGACTTACATGGGCTGGGAGCTGTGGGGTGTATGGTATCAGACTGGGGTCGAGTTGATGAAGGGCCTAAAATTGAGTGCAGAGAATCCCTGGATTCAGGCTGGGACTGGTGCCTTGTAGTGATGACATCAGCTACCATGTTTGCAGTAGGGCAGTATTCTATAGATCTTTTCCCTTCTATGTGTGCAGACCGTACAAAGTGATACTTTATGTATGTCTGTATACTGGGTTCTTAGATAAAGCTATCGCCCCCTGGTTGTCCTCATATAGCTTGACTGATACATGCTGGTTACGACTATCTATTCCTTTAAGTAGTTGTACAAGGTACATACTCTCTTGAGTAGTGGCTGCTAGTGCCATATACTCATCTTCACAAGTGGATAGTGCCAGTTTCCTACTCTTCCACGATATAACTGGATCATTCTCAGTTAAGATGAAACAGTATCCAGTTGTGCTCCTCCTATCATTTTTATCGGCTGCCCAATCAGCATCATATATCCCTCAAGCTGTAGGCTTTCCTCACATTTCTGGTAGTGTAGTTCTTGATCTACAGTACCCTTTAAGTACCTCAGTAAGTGTTTTCCTGTAGCCCAACTCTGTTGATTTGGTTCTGCTAGGTGTGAAAGTTTACTAACAACCCAGCTCAGGTCAGGTCTAGTACATGTATATCAAGCTACCTACTATATCTCTATATCCTGTTGAGTCAATAACTTTTGCTCACATGGGTTAGATCTCAGTTTGCATTCGGACATTCCAAATTTCGCTAACATCTTCTCTATGTCTCTTTTGAGTCATTTTGATCTCTCCCGCACTGAAATCGATACGCAGGAAGTGTTTAAGTGGACCCATATCTTTCATCTTAAACCTTCTCTTCAACATTTCTTTTACATCACTGAGTAAGGTGTTGTTACTCGCCGCTATGATTAAGTCATCTACCCATACTAACAGAATCACTTTATCGTTCTCAGATTCTCTGCTGTAGACACAATGATTAAGCGTTGAAAATGTCCAAAGTTATATTTTAACTCTTTTTCAGGCTGCTCTAAAAAAGGAAACCTTCTGTTTAGACGGACTAAGAGTGATAGTACATCACCCCCAGACTGTCACTCAGGTATTATTGGACCATTCTGATGTAGGGTTTTAAAATTAAAGACTTTGAAAATGTCCAAAATAAGGCATTTTTTTTAACTCTTTTTCAGGCTGCTAATGAAAGGTATATTTAACTATTTTTCAGGCTGCTAATGAAAGGTATATTTAACTATTTTTTTCAGGCTGCTCTAAAAACGAAACCTCCTGTTTAGACGGACTCATTTCACTTCAGAGTGATAGTATCCCAATAGTGCTACTACTGAGGGCACAGAAAGAGCACATGTGGCATTTGCAGTATGTTACTCCATTGCAACATTTTGTATGACTCCATACTGATACTTGAGGGAAGGAGGACTGCAGAAGTGGAGGTTTTCAGTGGAGGGACAGTAAGGTGCAATATTGTCTGTGTAATTCAAATAAAGTGACAGCAGTGGGGGGAAGTAAATAAGTATATTTACTATGTATATAAGTTAGTTACTTTACTTGAGTATTTTCATTTTTGGCTTCTTCATACGTCTACTCCACTACATTTCAGTAGCGAAATATTTCACTTTTTACTCTACTACATTTATATCACAATTATAGTTATTACTTTTAAGATTATTAAGACTTTATTAACTAAAATATTTTATCTGTTTATAAAATTGTTATAGGTAAAACTACTTAAAAGTTTATAAACAGTTAAAATCAGACCCACCTCGACCAACTACAACTTTAAGTGTGCTAACTTTTGTTTAACAAAGCCACTCTGGCCACAAATAATAATTATGGATCATGTATTACTAATGGATTCAACTTTTCCTTTTTATAAGGAATAATGTGTTGTTTCCTGTGCTTAATGCATAAAAAATAATAATCTAATATCAATATATAATACCAATACAAAAATCAAATATAGCCTGCAGGGGTCAGCATGCATAATGGACACTTTTGATATTTCCAAGACACTTTTGTTGCCAGTGCCACTGTACTTTCACTAATGTACAATATTGTATGCAGGAGTTTTACATGTAACAGAGTGTATTTTATAGTGTGGCATTGCTACTTTTACTTAATAAATGATCTTATACTGCAACCACTGGTCACAGGAGAATAGATTTAATGTCAAAGCAAAGCTGTAAAACTATTTTTTTTTCAGCAAATATCGAATATAAGAAGCAGCCACGGCTGAATAACAAGTCTATTTCTGATAATATTAGGCTATAATTAACACTGCTGTGAGCCACTGGAGCTGTGTGATAACATGATATGTGATTCCTCTAGTCTTCAACTCAATTTAATTGATCATGGGTGTTCCGTATTTGGTGTTTTGCATTTGTGAGTCAGTTCAGTAAAGTGACTTGATTCATTAAACCAGTCCTAAAAAAATACACAATCTGATGTGAGCAGGAAGTCATGATATAGGAAGTGCACTCTTTGTGACACCATCATTACCAAACCATTGTCACATTAAACTGCGACCCATGATTTCTTGACATAAATGAATCAATATGGAAGTGGAATCCTCTACGCAGAGATATGGCATTATTTAATGCATGAGAATTGTATGCCAAGTAATTAAAATGAAAATGACATGTAGGTTTCATCTCCAAAACTGACACATGAAGAAGCAGGAACTTGTTCAGGAGAGAGCACACAGCCCTTTCATGCTTCTTCAGCACTGGCAATGGTAAGATAAAGGCCACACTCAACACACCCTGCTTGGCATTATACACAAGTGAAGTAGGCAAGGAACTCTTTCCCACACCCATCTGGTGTATATGTGTAATAGGTGTGCAGGATGGGTCTTTGGCATTTGACTAGCATATCCAACAAGGAACAAACCTCGTTGAGAGATGAGGAAAGAAGCATCAGAGCATCATTCCATTAGATGGTATGATACTTCCATCTAGTGGTCTTTATTTGGTACATGCAGCAAAACTATGATGTCAGTGAACAACATAAAGCCAGAATATACTGTACAATATTGGCCCACTGTGAAAATAATACATTTATTTACTTCTATCAATTATTGCATGAAAACAGTTTAATAAAAAATGCACAGGATGGTACACAAGCTACATAATATTTCTTGAATAAATTAATGACCTCTATTTCAAAAATCCATTAATGTAGTGTCATTTTAATCAAAATGTTTTCGTTTTCTGAGGGACTGGTGGAGAGTTTTATACCGTTGAGTATTTTTTTTTAAATACAGAAAAGGAGAACAACCACATTACTGCAAAATACATCAATTATTTTTTAGTGAGCAGCATTTAATTTGTGTATTTTTCTTTAATGATTGAGATGAAGTGTTATATTAGCATGTAATGATCTCTAAGAACAGCAGAAATATTCTCACATAACTGTGTGGTTGAAAGACGCTTTTTTAATTTCATATAAGCACATTTACATTTAGCATTATTTAGATGACTTCCGGTAGAAAGATGATTGACAAAACACATGAAAATTGCATGCTACCAGGCTGGGGAAGGTTTTGGGGGCATTTCAGCCAGAAAAACTACCTGGCCATCAGGTGTTTCTTAGTGTTTTTCTCAGGCCTCAAGAGAATGATGAAACATTTGGGGGCAAAAATGCAGAGCAGTAAAGCATAGGTAGAGGCCAGGATTGCAAAGATTTCCACAGCGACAACATATTTCCCAGGAGAGCTAACGTAAGCAGGGACAAAGGCCACCCAGACAGCACAGAATATCAGCATGCTGAAGGTGATCAGTTTGGCCTCATTGAAGTTGTCAGGGAGTTTCCGAGCAAAAAAGGCCAAGAGAAGGCAGGTGCAGGCCAACAAACCAATGTAACCTAGAACCAGAGAGAAGCCCACCACAGAGGCCATAGCGCACTCCAGGGTGACCTTTGACCCCTGAAAACCCAGATCACGTTGAGGCACAGGAGGGCTGAGGGACAGCCATGTGGCACAAATGATAATCTGTATGAAATGTAAACACATGTAAGTGTTATGTTTTTGTATAAGTCTAACAATGATATTCATCATTGTTTTTATCATTGTTTAGTCAATTACAAATATTCACACCTGTATAGATGTAAAGAGGCAAACACTTCCTCTCTGTTGGCCTGGACCAAACCACTTCATCAATGCTTCAGCACCAGGCTGAGCTGAGCGGAAAACAGCAAGAACTACTATGGTTTTGACCAGGAGGCAGGAAACACAAAGTACAAAGCTGATCCCAAAAGCTGCCTGCTGGAACCGACAAGCCCAGACTGATGGACGACCAATGAACACCAGTGAGCACAGGAAGCAGAGCTTCAGTGACAGGAGAAGCAGGAAGCTCAGTTCTGAATTGTTGGCTCGTACCTTGATGTGAATCAGATTAACAGACAAATATGTGGCCATTTAAACAGTACACAACAGTTCTATAAAGAAGAAAAAAATGAAAGGAAAAATGTGAAATTATTTTAAATGCATACAACAACGTCTCTGTTACATTATTTAAGATACTCACCATAGGTGTTTGACGGTAGTAAAGAAAAACTACAAATACAGCTGTTGTCACCACAGTACCAGACACAGCTGCTGTAGTCAGGGTAATTCCCAAGGTTTCATTAAAGGAAAGGAAGTCCAGCTGGCGAGGGATGCACGCAGTTCGTTTAGCATTGGACCAAAACTCTAATGGACAACGCTCACAGTGAAGGGAACCTGGGAGAAGAGAAGAAGAGAGGGAAGAAAAATAAAACACAAAGGGGAAAATTAAAGTTGTCTTTATGGAATAATTTCCTCACCAGGTTTTTTGCTGATCTCCCCATCAGCACATGGGATACAGTCAAAGCAGCAGAGAGGTTCTCCTTTCCTGTTGGCCACTCGGGTGCCTGGGGGGCAGCTCTCACTGCACACTGAAGTAGGCACCTAAACAACAAGACAAATAATATTCTCAACGACATAATATTGTGACTCGAAACAGGCGTTTATTTCAACCTCAAATTTGTTTGTAGCCTTGACACCACTTGTCGATGTGACCACCTGATTAGATCCGGTGCTCCACTGAACAGCTGACTGGTTGAGGTGGAGGTCAAACCCGTCCACACGACCAATCAAAACAAGTTTGAGTGACCCCTCAGGGGTGTTCTGCCAGTTGACAAGGTCATACTTTGCTGGAGCGTCACCACCTTGAAAGTAAAACATTTCCCCCTGTGGTGTGGTGAAATGCAGGTTGTTCAAGTGCTGCAACAGCTGAAAGCAACAAATGTTAAAGAGACCAATGATATTTAAAACAAATCTGTCTACAATAAATGCATTTACAATATAAATATTACAATATTTAGTTCAAAATCTTTTTAAGAACTATGACTCACAGGGATAATTATGTTTACCTCTATGGGTTTGATGTGTTTTGGAGAAGAGCAGGTGGAGCTGTTGTTTCCGTGTGAGCTGTCTGTGTCGGGGCAGGAGAGAAGGCTGTGAAGGGCGTGGGCTGCAGCATAAACAGCAAGGTAGACATTATACGTCACCCTTAACTGAGAGGTATCAGTGATGGGATTATGCAGTCCCTCCAGGGACTCTGTGCCACTGCAGGGTGATAGAGAAGCTTTCTGAAAGGACGCCTTGGCAGTAGATGAAGATGAAACATTTGCCACATGGTCAGACCTTGTTTTAAGTGGTGAAGAGAGAGGTGCTGCATGTAATTGCAAAGCTCCAGGACTGCATCCAAACTCATTTTCCCAGAATTCTCGTAAGAAGTCATCATCAGGATTACGAATTGGGTGCAAACTTCTGAGATAATTTTCAAATCCGGGTATTGTAGAACTTCGAATGGCCACACCAAGAACACCACTTGCCACTTTAGAGATGGCAAGATTTCGGAGAAGATCATTATTGGTGCTCCAAGCCTCACTTGCCAGAAACTGTCTGTCCGTCACCTACATTAAGAGGAAATCGAAATAAATTACGACAAGAAAAACAGATGGCATTATGTTTTGACAAACTATAGCCTATGTCTTTGTTTTATTTCCATGCCAGTTGCTCACATTTATCTTGGCCAGTTCCAGAAATACTTTCTTTACTTCTGTATACCAGCAAAAGATCAGAATCACCCTCGCAGTCGAAGCTTGAATTGTGAGGGCTACACGTCTGGCATCACTCTCAATAGTTTCTTTGCGGAGAGTCTCTATGAATTCCAAACACACCCCTTTCCCCTGAGTCTCTTCCTGAAATGCCTGGAGGTCAAAACAACAAATATGTTCATATAAATAGGATATTGTTATCTTAAGTATATGAAGGAGGTTTATTCAAGAGTTTTCAGGCATTTTATAGAATAATAACAAAGACATACACCTGTATTGCCAAAAGACCATAATCATTGTTGACAACCACCGCTCCCATCCAAGTCCAGCGGAAGCGTATGGCCAGCTGTGCCATGGCCCGGGCTTGGTAAATATCACTGGGGATTGTTCTGAAGACGTTAGGAAACTTATTCTTGTCACTTAGACAGGGGCAGCTTGACAAGTAGCTGATCTGAGAGAAAAACACAGCAATATTATTTGGACACTGCTTTTACAGCAATAATACCATTTTATTTTTATTTAAACATTTTCAAAAGAGTATCAGCCTCTTGGTGTAGACTGCATAAAAAAGATTCATCAGAGATTTATTTCTTGATATAATGAAACTCACAAATGGCACAGAGAGAGACCCTAGGATCCTGGACAGAAATATGGTTGTTGTTGATGCAGCATCACCAATGAGCAAAGGAACAGGTTGACCACCTGCTGATAGCATTGGACATAAAATTACATGGGGACAATCTTTTTATACTACAAATATCAACTGATGTTTTCATGGATATAGCAAATGTTAGTAGCATACTGAGTAATATCAAGTGATACCTGCTGTCTCTCCGGGTTGATCATCAGCTGCAGTACGAGACGTGGAGGCTGTTACGTTGCAGCTGTGTTCGTCTCCTGCAACTAGTGACAATGCAGCTTGCAGAGCCCAGGGGTATCGGACACAGCTATCAAATATGCGGTAGCCCAGCTTCACTCCTGGTAGCAGGATGTTGTTACGATTGATTTCCTTCACCGCAAATGCCATGGCATACACATTTTGTAATACCTCTGGATCTAATCTGAAACCACAGGAGTAGAGGGGAATAGCATAACATAACGTAAACTACAACATTAATTAATGACAGATAAAAAATAATCGTCATGCACATAAATAAAAACAGCAAATATCCAAAAATGTCATAAATATACCAAAATAAATGTATTACAGCAAAACCTATTGAAATAATTAAACTAATTCAAATTTGCTTATCTCAGCTATATTTCATATTTTTATATATATATATATATATATATATATATATATATATATATATATATATGCTGTACCATTATAAACATACATACTGTAACTTTCTAGTTCTACATTTAGTAGATTTGTTATATTTTCATCTGCATTTTAACAGAAACATATGAGCATGACAAAATTATAAAAAACCCAGATGTGCTGAGCAACATAATAACCACCAGACATTCAACAACAATATACCGATTAAGTTACCCAGTGCAAGGTTCATAATGTGGCAGTGTGGTAAAGACCTGCTCTCCATATGAAGGTTTGTAATAGAGATTAAAAAGTCCACCGATAATCACATCTCCATCCTGGGAGAGGCTTTTGTTGCTCGGTGCACCCCACCGGGAGCACACTATCGCCTGAACCACCTCCAGTCCCATCTGTCTGCCCACTACACTGAGAAGCAGCAGGGAGAGAGCTGAGGAGGGCCACTGAGTGAGGAGCCAGGGGAACCAAGACATGGATGCAGCTGTTCTGGACATTTAACATATATAGCTGAGTGTTATCAGAATGTCAGAATATGTGTCAGTAGATTCAGTCTGTAAAACACAGTAAAACACAAGTCACATCAAACCTGAAAATAGAGTGAATTAAGTTCAGAATAAATGGTACCTCACAAACAATGTTCAACAGTTCCTGTTACCAAAGACAAATGCCATGAAATGGTCCAATGGTCCAATGTCCAAATGTAACATAAGAGCCTCATGTCAGTTACTGGCAAAAAGAGAGGACATTGTAAACAGAAATATGTTTCCTTGGTTAAACAGCTAATATCACAAGGTTAATAGTTGGGGAAAAAAAGCTGAAAATGGTATCTTGACTAAAACATAACCACCCCCCAGTCTGCACTAGTGAATTGTTGTTGTGAGTATTTATAATAGGTGTAAAGGAAGAAAGGAAGAAAAACTGATGACACAAGCAGAACACAAGCCCAAATTATTCCTCTCTAGAGTGATGGTGGAAAAACAACTGAATGCTTACAAGTGATTAGCATGTATGAAGTTGTGTGTGTGTGTGTGTGTGTGTGTGTATGTGTGTGTGTGTGTGTGTGTGTGGGGTAACTCACATACTGAACAGTGAAAAGGTTTGAGAGGCTGCTTACCTTTTATTTTAATGAGCTGCAAAGTGGACATCAAATATGAAAGAAATCATTCAACTTTGTGTCCTTTCCTCTTAGATTTCTAAGGAATATTGTACTGTGATTGAGCAATATAACTTAAGAAAGTGTGGCAGTCTGTTAAAACCAGTATAGGGAATTTTATGCCCAGAGCAACAGGTGTGCCGCTTGTCAGCTCTATTACACAGTAATTTCATGAGCAATTACATCCCATTATGTTTAAGGTGGCATATGGGGAAAGATGATGCTGTTGTGACTTACAAAAATTAATTTTAAGCTTAAGCTTTATCTTTTGTATGTTCTGTTTAGCATTTTGAGTAAAACGTGAAATAAATATGAGATTTGTTAAAATCAAATATTCAGTATTTTATTGCATTGGTAGGAAAATGCTCACAGTCCTCTGATGAGCAACAATAGAAAGAAAAAAGAATGGTGCAACACTGACACAATAAAAAACAAAACTGCAGCTTTGCCACCCTTCACTCCTCAGCCTGACCCTGTGTCGATGTCACTCTGTTTTTTCATTCCATTAAGTTATACAAAATTAAACAACCAGTACCAACAAAGATTTTTTTTTTTGCAGTCTGTATCAAAGCAATTATAAAAATAAAAACCTTTCAACTCCAAATCTTTCAAATTTGCAATCATGTTTTCAAATACAAATCATAGAGAGCAACAAGTCCAAGCACGGAAGTTGATGTAATATATTGCACCTAAACAAGCCTACGTCCTCTATTGTATCCAATGCAATTATTTGTTCTGTGCAAATGTTTTTGGGCGATGCAACATCTATTGTATAAATTGGTGCATAGTCATGCTTGACATGTTTACACAGGTAACATGCACAAACATAAATGTACAGTTAGAATTGGTTCTTAACTAAAACCCATCTTAGATTAAAAACAATGACATGAATATTTACACACAACACAAATACAGAAATACCACTGAAAAGAGAAGGAAGACTTACATTTGATCTTTGAAAAGATGAACCCTATCTATTAAAAGTAGCTGTTTGATTATACTACACATTCAAATGATACATAGAAAGACATTCCCTCTCTGCTTAAGACTCAATTCTTCTTTTTGCTTCATATTCAATGTACGCAGTTTGGACAGTACATCACAGTAACAAAGATAACAAGTATCTGTACAATCAGTCTAGGAAGCCATTTGGAGGGAGTCAAAGTTCCCAAGTACATTTACACATTAAGTAGAATATAGAAAATACACTGCCAGACTAGAAAGACCATTCACCATTGAATAGTAGACATTTCATACAGGAAATGCATGCTGTCAAATCCAACCATGGATTACATGTGACGTTTCACTTACATTGTACAGACTATATCTTTCTCTAGAAATAGCCCAGATTAACATTTATTTAACTGTTATAATGGAAACCTATGGATCTGCGAACATAGGAACAAACTATGCCAAGTATTTATTTCCTTAATCTTCTGGCTTTTGGTGTAACTGAACATCATCATGAATCATTGCTTGATAGTTAATCTCATTTTAGGTTATGGTCAGAGCTACAGTCTGAGCAGAAAGTACACCTCGGGTTCTGACGCAGAGTAGTTGGAGTCAGCAGGTGGAAGAGAGTCGTCTGTACAGGACCGATCTCCATAATGATCTCCATTTCCATAACGTAACGATGTACAAGCTCCTTCAGGAAGTCCCCTGTCCTCCAGCTGACTAAGGTAGCCTGCTATGTAAGAACCAGTAGAGTGTCTGTTAGCTGGTGGATTCTGTGAGGCTGGTTTATTCCTCAATACCACCCCACCAATGCCCGCTGTACTATTGATCACCACACCTGCCCTAGGCTTTAGAGCATCTTGCTGCCTTTCACGGGCGCGGCTGTTGATGTGACGCACTCGGCTTTGGCTCCGAGAAGATAGGCGACGGGTAAGGAGTGGAGGGGAATCATCTACATTGCTGGAAACAACAGGAGAGACACTTGTTGCATGTGGCTGTGACAGCGGGGATTTTGCTTCCTGGCATAACTGAGGAGGATGGGGTCCATCTCTGTCACTTTCATCCCCCTCCAGCGAGACCAGCTTACGTAGCTGTTCAGTAAGAGGATCACAAGACTGTGATTGGAAAGTTACTTCCCCCATGGTACCCATCCTCTTTTGCTTTCTCATATGGGGAGTGATGAAACTGCGACTAATAATGTGGTACTTGCTCTGGAAGTTGGATGATATGTCTTCAGAGGTCAGGTCTCCCAGGGACTTGGACTTACATGGGCTGGGAGCTGTGGGGTGTATGGTATCAGAGTGGGGTTGAATTGATGAAGGGCCTAAAATTGAGTGCAGAGAATCCCTGGATTCAGGCTGGGACTGGTGCCTTGTAGTGATGAGGGAAACCTTTTGGTTCCATGAATGAGTCGGGGTGTACGATTGTGTTTGACTTTGGGAATGTGGCTGGGTGTTCAGAGGAGCGGAAGACTCTGATGAGGGTGAAATGCAGTCATAGTCCAGGTGGCTGTACAATGCATCGCAGTCTGAAGAAGGGGAATATAGGCCTCTGTCTCTACTGATGTTTGTAGACACAGCAGATTGGCCAGGGAGGCTTTCAGAAGAGGAGAAACCATTATGGAAGCACCTTACTTGCTCCCTCTCCATCTGTTTATACCCAAGCCTATCGTGATGAGACTTGTTTAGGATTTGGTTGCCATTATAGCTCCTCTGTTGTGTGTAGGAACTGCTGAAGTCTCTGCTGTTGTTAAAGGCATCAGAATTGCTCTGAGGAACGGGGTAGCTGTTCTGACGCAGTGGACTAGGGTTGGAGGGTATAGAATTGACCGGTCTGTGGAAGGGAGAAGGCTGGGAGTTGTTCTGGTGTTGGTGGTGATTGGGCAGCTGATAGGAAGGTTGATTCATTGGGGAGGGACACTGTGCAAATGCATGTGATGGGTACTGCTGTTGAAGATCACAGTATGATGAAGGTTGTTTTTGTTGCGAGAAGTTGGGAGTGGACTCGTGGTTTTGGTAAATAGCATGCCGTTTGGTTGGACTTATGAGTCCCTCCCATTGGCTGCCACATCTAGGTGAGGTCATCATCATCTCCAATGGATCCTCATCGACATTTATCTCCACTTCTGCAAAAGCATTTCCAGCGGATTCATGGAAAAACTGGAAACAGTCGTTGTTTACAGAGGAGCCCATGTACCGTTTAGAAGTACCCTGCTCTATCACTGGTATCCCTGGTAGTGGTAGTGCTGGGGGATCATACACTTCCTCGTATACACTCTCCTCTGCCTCCTCAATTTGTTCACTCCCGCCCCTCTTTCTGTTCATATCATCCCAGCCCACATTGTGTCTTTCCCCTAATCCTTGGACCACTTTTGCTGGAGAGGACCTCAAGCTATTTGAGGGTGTGCTCTCCCTAGTGTCTGCCTGAAAATGGATCATCTGTTTCCTTAGGTTGTACACTGACACAGGCAACAGCACCTCCTCATCCAGAATGGTGTAGACCTCCTCAACCTCAGCGGTTTCTGGGCTGGAGAGGAGAGCTGGAGCAGGTGCATCTGCCTGGGAAATATTGCGCGCTGAATGGATTTCATGATTTGTCTTTTCAGCTACTTTTTGGGGACTTATTAGGTGTTTCTTGGTAGTAGATTTAGGGTTGGTCTTCTGAGGAGACCTTAAATCTTGCAGCACTTGAGGGGTGGTAGGCTTCAAGTTTGAGAGACGGAAAGGGGTATGATCATGAGATAATGTGTGTGAATCATTTTGTTCAACAGTGCTTTCAAAATGACCAATCAGAGCAGAAATGGAGCCACATGTGTCTAGCTCATTGCCTAAGGACACAGCATCAATGAGTCTGGAGATGGTGCTGTCATGCAAAGAGCTGGGACTCTTCAGATCACAGTCCATACTGACAGGGGAAAGAGGGGGCAAAGACGAGGGGGCGGAGGAGGAGGATGAGGAGATTGAAGGTGCAACTGTGAATGTTGTGCTGTTTGATGATGTTTTTGGTTTATCTGATCTCATCTGGCTGTTCTTGGAAGCAGAGACAAAGCACTTTGTCTCTGCTTCTGTGGATAGGATCTTTGATTTGTTGACTCCATTGTCTTCTGACTGGTAATTGGCATAATCATCTTCCTTTCTTACTGCTCCTCCACCAATAACCAGGTAGGAACCCTCCTCTGATTGGTCAAATTCTTTATTTCTACTGATGTATGTCTTAGAAGGGGAAGAGATGTTTGGTTCGATAGACAATGAGGATTCGATGAAAGGGTCCAAAGAGGAAGACCTGGGCCTGTTGAAGGGGCATGCTCCTGTGAACACAGATAATTGAACCAAATGATTAATAAAGATAGGCTTATATATACCATTTGATGTAGAACACCAAGCCAACCAACCATTGAATGACAACAATTAACAGTCCAGCCAATACAAGGCAATCGCAATACACAGACAAATGGATCACCAAGTACAACTGTGAAGGGGAAGCTGGAAAATGAGGCTTAAAAAAAGAGGTTCAAAAAAGTAGGTTTGCAGACATCAGATTAGGAAAGAGATGGTCAAATGGGATTAGTTTGGTCGAATGGGATCAAATGACACAGGAATATATTTCTCAGACCACTTTCGGACAAAATACACTGGGTGGACGCAATACTGGTATGTTTTTGGACGATGCAACCTTCAGACAATAGGTATTTTAGATTACCTGCAGGAATATCCTAGTCAGTTCTCTACTATAAAGAAGCACAACAAATGAAGATGGGACAGAAAAGGCATGTTAACATGAGTTTTACAAATTTGCAGCAGGATAAGTAAAACTTATATTAATCAACGTCCAAAACAAGACAATGCAAAATGCTGCTTTAAGACATGTCCACTGCAAGCATTTTATCACAAACAAAGTAGCACTTGTGTCCTACAGTTTAAAGAAATTACTTAAATAACACAGTATTACTGTTCCCAAAGCCAAAAGCAACTGTCATTGATGCCTTGATGTGGCTTGGTTTGTGTTAGTATTCGAAAAAAACATCATGAATCTTACAAATAATCTTACAAATGTATTATGCGAATTAAACTAGAATGGATGTAATTTGGGTGTAATTTGCATAATTCCAAAATATACTTAATTCTTTGACTGGGATGATTTAAGAAAAACACCCACCGATGACAGTGTCTGAGCCCATATCATGCTGTTCCTTGTCTGGGGAGCAGAGGGATAGCTGCCCTTGCAGCAGCCTGTCTAAGGGCATGGAGATAGGTCTGTGGGTGAGGGGGCCTCGTGGCTGGTAACGCTTCTCCACACCTCCTTCTTTCCCTGACATGCCCTGTGCTCTTGCTCCTGCACCGGCACCGTTCTTTTGGTCTGATATTGAAGCCAGTGACTCTGATAGTGCCATCTTGGTCTTCTTCCGTCCCTTTGCTGGGGCGCTGGCTGTGCGCCGCAGTAGGTGATCACTGATGGAGCGTTTCCGAAGGTCACTGGAGTTTGTATCCACAGAGGACTTGGAAGACCGGTTAAACAAACCCCGGATACCTCGCAGCTGATGACCCTTAGGGCAGGAGGAACAGAACAGGAAAGAAATAAGAGAAGAAAGAGGGGAAGATGTGCTTCTCAGAAAATCTTCACACATTACAGTTTGAAATTAAAGCGTTCATTTTCATGAAAACAATGAAAATATATGCCACATACTGAACTTGGTTGACAGCAAATGTTGACAATCTCATGCTTTTAAATGCATTGCCTGCAGATGGCACCCTTACTCCTTAAGTTACCACAACAAACAATAAGCAAGATGCCATTAAGAGATGCATGCATGCTTGCATTGCAAATTATTCCATCTTTGTTGAAAATGAGACACAGTTATTTATTTATTTTTAAATGCCCTTATTAGCAAACTGTATAACTCAGTGGTTTAATGTCACACACAAACAAGTCATTGGACATACAGCTGAACACAAACTGCACTTTTGCATCATGCATTGCTGTTTCATGCAGCACCACACAGAGCCTCAGGGCATCAGGATACCTTGTTAGATCCTAGAAAGTGCATTATGGTAAAGCTGGGGTTCAGGACTAGAGGGCTCCACTAGAAAGACAAAGGATTGAGCTTAACTGGATTGATGTGTTGAGAGAAACACGTTTTTTTGTTGTTGCTTTAACTCAGTTGACAAATTAGGGTCAATGCTACAATAAACACTATACAGCACTTACCTTCCCATAGACATCATGCACGGACACATGCACAAAGATGGAAGCCTCAGTCATCCCCTCCAAGTAAACATGTCTGTAACCTGTTGTGAGAGAGAGAGAGAGAGAGAGAGAGAAAGAGAGAGAGAGAGAGAGAGAGAGAGAGAGTGAGCGATATAGTGAGTCAAAGAAATATGTCAACTGTCATCAGACTGGTGATTGCGTAGTAGTTGCCTAAAGAGAGGGCATCAGGAGTTCAGGCACAACTCTGATGGATGTAAACAACAAAAAATAACCCGCCACGGCCACAGGTCTTTTACTATACAAATCAAACAAATCATGGTTCACTAGACACAAGATAATATGCCCCATAACCATAGCACTGCCAAAGCCATAAGGGAAATTGTGTTTAACTGTGAGTGAATGAGTGTGTCTGTTTATTTGTGTTAACTAGCAGAACTATAATGAGTGTAACTGGTAGTAACATACTGTGCCCCCTCTTAAGTTCATGTCATTCACACACAAAAAGTTACATTTTTTCTCAAATAAAGCTGAAAACACTGAGGAATTCTGCACAGACCAGGCATCAGGCTGCTGAAGGCAACTGTCCGTTGACCAATGAAGTCCCGTCCAATTGGGTCATGGTCCCAGACAAGGAAACGCACCAAAACCACATCAGCCATGTGAAGTGTAAAGGACAGAGTTTCCTCCCATACTGGATTAAAACCTGAGGGAAACACACACATATATGTTCATTATAATTAGGATGTGTTTCATCAGTAGCCTATATATATCTCATCTTTGGGGACATTAGGGGTGACACTAGCAGACCCCTTTGCTCTGCTTCCTGTATGCCTCTAATTAAATAATATGATTTTTAATCCCAGCAGTGCTCCACCACCCAAAGTCAGTAATGCAGCATCTGTGACTATGGCATCGTTTCATCTCTGCTGTGTTTTTTTTGTTGCTGTTTAGGAATGATGGCACTAATTCTTAGAAGAGGATAGATGACATCAGATTATATTTGCTTTTGTTTGTATGCAAAATATACATTATGTTCCATAGCATGTAAAGTGTAATATACATATAGTATGTGGCACAGATGAGGTAAAAAGTGTGACTGCCTCATTTATCCAATCCTTGATTAGGTCATTGCAAATTATCAGAGCCCTCTGAGCTAGATTACATTGGACTGTATGTTTCTAAGTAATTTATATTGTAAAACTGCCAACAGAGAGCTGAATCAGGACCTCCTGTTATGTTTTATGCAAGAGGTTCTCAATCTTTTTTTCATTTGTTGGGTTCTCTTCTGGATATTCTCTACTAGTGTTTGTCAAAAATATACATGCCTGGCTAGATAAAACAAGAAATATTTATTACCCACCAACAGGAAGTAGTCAGTCTTCTATTAGAAGTAAAAAATTGCAGCAGCTAGGAAGCCAAGAAGGAGAAAGGCTATACGCTCTTAGATTTAAAGTACAGCTTAAGCCTGCAATAACTCATTTTACGGTCACTTGGGGGCAGCTGAAACAAGTTGTGAACACAACACTGACATATCATCACCTTTTAAGTGGATATGGCAAACCTGTTAGCCAACAGTTACTTCTTTACACATTCAGCAGTTACAGATAAACATAAGCATTAATTTGGAGTCATGTTTCTGGCCACATGGTGAATGTAAGTCCAATAGTCACTCTTGTTTAGCTCTGCTTTAGGTCTCTACCAAACTCCTGAGGGAACTATTTGTCTCTTTAGCTTCTAAATCGTCCACTATGTTTACCAGCTAGTGAATAACTATGCCTGTCTACTGTTTGGTGCTAAGCAGGTAGTGTACAGTGGGATTTTAGAGCTTTTTTTGACTGAAAACAGCTCCTGCTGCGGCTGAAAATGATGCTATGAGAGCGGTGAGAGTGAACCAAAACAGGACAGCTAAACAATGAGCTGAAACTTGATCATTCTCTGTAGATTCTTCACTACGAGCGACCCCTTTCATATTGTCTCCACATTGTCATTTGATACGTTGTTTTTATTAAAATAGCTATTACAGCCATTTTAAGCAATTTTCCATTGTGCAAGATGACATGTTCTTCAGTGGTTCAATGAGTTTTTGATGTTGTTCAAGTTGATCTGTGTGTGTCTAACCGTTGTCATCGACAACTCGTGTCTGTTCCTTGCAGCAATCAACTGGCAGGCCAATGATCTCCACTTCGACGAATGGATCAATAATCTGATAGAGGAGAAAGGGGGAAAAGAAATTACGATTTTATTTTATGACAAGAGCAAGTTGAACATTTCTGAGTAGTCTGAATAGTGTGCGTGTGCGTGCGTGCGTGTTTGTGTGTGTGTGTGTGTGTGTGTGTGTGTGTGTGTGTGCGTGTGTGTGTGTGAGAGAGTGTTTTGGTGTGTTCATACCTCTCCACGGTCCCCCAGCATGGAGTCTGGTGGTTTAGGCAACTGCTGTCCACTAATGATCTTGAGAATGAGTTGCTTCTTGGGGTAAGCTGGAAGCGGGTCATCACAGAATGGGTTGAAGGAGCCTGGAGGGAATGAAAGAAAGCAGAGCAAGAAATTTGATTCATGCCATCACTCAATCCTGAAATCCAATTCTCTTTCATTATTGTTTGTTCCCATTATGTGCAATATTTATATGCAAAATATAGGGTGAAAATAATGTGGTGTCCATCCAGTATGGTTCCATTCCTACACATACCTGTGCTGTCCCTAAGCCTATAACTTATTATTTCATACATCCAAACCAAAAAATTTGATTTTTTGATTTGAAGATTTGCGCTTCAGTTTTTATTTGTATGAATAAACAATGTTTTTATGCATGTATTGGTGCTTATTTGTGTGCATGCGGTCCATTTGTTGCCATACCTTTACACATGGGAGGGGGCTTGAGGACGTAGCCAATACCTCCATTCACCATAAACTTGGCTCTGTTGAGCTGCATCATCCTGCCCTCTGTCTGGTAGTTCAGAGCAACTGAAAGAGAAAGAAAGAACATTTATTTAGATACTACTGTCGCTAAACCTGCCCGCGTATTTTTTCTAATTATTATCCAGATATTGGTGCAGTAAACTGTGAAAATCCCTGAGGATGCTCAATAGTCTGTAGCAAAAATCATGTGAGGAGACTGATTAGTCAGGTAAAGTCATTTTGCATTCATCAAATCTTCCTCTTTCTTTTATTCATTAAGGATGTATGGAAATACGACCTTGAAACCTTAATTAGGAAAACCAGATGAGAAAGGAAACCAGCAGAAACAAAAAGGAAGAATCACAGTTGCTTCAAAGATAATTAAGATCAGTGTTTGGTGTTTATTTATCTTTTTTTTCTTCGCAAGTGGAGCTCAATATTGCTCTCTGAATTTAACAGATTCTTTTTTTTTTTAATTGGCTGGGACAGGCAGGGATTCCTTGGATCTTGGATATCCTGACACTGCTCATTTATGAACGGATACAAATATTTCTGTTCTGACTCCTTTTCAAGAGTGTATCTACTTTTTATTTATGTATGTATTTCTCCCTAATTCTCACAATTTACTGATCGAGCTTTAGCCCTACAACTTAAGGTGCACACTCAATCACACACTACATGCAATTACAAATAGTACACACACACATCTTGCACAACTGAGTTAGTGTTCACACTCATATCAATTAGTCTCTGCACACATGACCACTGGCAAACTAAACAATGTGATGTGTGTAAGGGAAATGGGTAGTGTGCAGGCCACAAAGGAAATGCATGTGTGTCAGTTTATGTGTAATGACAGGTATGTGGCTCAACGGAAGACGTCTGGTGTTTTCATCAACAGACCACCTCCGTACAGGTCAAAAGCTTAGAGCATTAGACAGCTGTCTTACCCAACTGACAGCCCACGTTCCAGTAGAACTGGGGATTGAAATTGGACGAGTCGATACGATAGGCTGAGGGATAAATCCGCGACAGCTGCCTCTGGTTAAAAGCCAGGAACTGTTCGGCTCTGTGATTGACCAGAGATTGGGCTCTGGTCTCGCTGAATGACAGAACATCACCTGGAGTACCTGAAAAGAAACATGGGTTATGTCTTAGAGGTAAACAGCGTGCAATTTGTGAAGAAAGCAGAGGGAGGGGGGGGGGGGGTTTGTTGATCGTGCACAACAAAACAAAATCCCCCTTCCAATACCATGGATATAGCGCCACTCGGCCAGCCATGCCAAAACACTTATGCACTTCAATATTCTATATCCAATGGAAAATAATCTTAAAATGAAATAGCACAACATGGTGTCAACATAATAAAACACAGCGTGTACAAGCCAGGGAGCAAACTTCAATATGCGGCAAAAACAAAATACTTTTACACAGGAAACGCTCGTTCGTTCCTCGGGAGCGTTTTAATCCAAATCCGATCTTTTTCCTAAACTTAACGGGTCGTTTTGGTGCCTAAATTTAACTGTCAGTGCTGCATGACGCTCATTCTTTCTGGCTTAACTCAACTACCATGGACCTTGAAAGAGGCCATGGTCTTTGAGGGGGGGGGATACATTCTGTCCCCACTGGGGATAAAAAATAATTCTGCAGAGGCAGGTACATGTAGACCAGAAAGGGGGAAATTCCCCCTGGCAAATCGCACCCTGGAGGTAAAGATTGCAATGTGTCTATTTGTGTGTGTGTGTGTGTGTGTGTGTGGGTGTGGGTGTGTGTGTGTGTGTGTGTGTGTGTGTGTGTGTGTATATATAAAGGTGTCAGAGCTTTGCTTGGTGTTTCACCTTCATTCAGACACTCCTGTGAGGCAACAGAGTTGGTGAACACCACCAGGTTTGACAGATCTCGACTCAGTTTCATCGTCTTCCTCTTCCTTCCTCCCCTAAAACAATTGCCAGATGACAGAAGACAATTGAGAGGACAGAGGGGAGTGAGTGAGATCTTGTACAGTAAAGATATATGAGACAGGTAAGTAAGAAGACATGCACACACTCATATAGCTGCTTAAGAATTTAGAGTGGCAAAAGCAAAGCAAGGCAAGAGAGGATTGTCCATCAGTGAGGCAGCGTGCAAACGGCAGGAAAGAGCATCAAAGGCAAAAACCTTAATGGGGACCAGAGCACATGCAGTGCAGCAAGATTCCACACATACACACACAGTCATGCACAAAGACAGTCAGTCATCCACGTAGCCACAGACGCATGCTTGTAGGAATCTGCATTGTGACATGCATGTATGAATATGCAACCAGAAACTGGGAGAACAAAGAGAGACAAAAGCTTTATACACAGAGAGCGCTCAAGGGAGAAAAACACAGCTGCATTCCCCATACTTCCTGCCCAATGCTCACGCACAAAGAAGAAGGAAAAGCGAGACAGAGGTGGACAAAGAATGTGTGTGAAAGAAAACTGGGATATATTCAAGATGCAGATAAAACTAGTGAATCACATCAGTTTTTTAATAACTGTGAAAGAAAGAAGACACTTTGAATTGTGATTTGGGTCTCTTTCATATGTGAATATCTAATTTGTGGCAATGGAACGTGTATCCCAATACTGATACTACTGAGGGCACTGAGAGAGCACATGTGGCATTTACTGTATGTTACTACATTGCAAAAAAAATGTATGACTCCATACTGAAAGAGGACTGCAGCATTGGAGGTTTTCAGTGGAGGGACAGTCAGGTGGAATATTGTCTGTGCAATTCAAACAGAGTGACAGCAGTGGGGGCAAGTAAATAAGAAAATTTACTCAAGTATATAACAACTTTTAGTTACTTTAGTAGAGTATTTCCATATTTGGCTTCTTCATACGTCTACTCCGCTATATTTCAGAGGAAAATATTTCACTTTTTACTCTACTACATTTATATCACAATTATAGTTATTACTTTTAAGATTATTAAGACTTTATTAACTAAAATATTGTATCTGTTTAGAAACTGTTTATAGGTTAAACTACTTAAAAGTTTATAAAGCAGTTAAAATCAGCCCCACCTCGACCAACTACAACTTTAAGTGTGCTATGTAACTTTTGTTTAACAGAGCCACTCTGGCCACAAATAATAATTATGGATCATTTATTAGTTATGGATTCAACTTTTCCTTTTTTATTAGGAATAGTGTGTTATTTATTGTGCTTTAATGCATCAAAAATAATAATCTAATATCAATACAAAAATCAAATATAGCCTGCAGGGGTCAGCATGCATAATGGACACTTTTGATATTTCCAAGTCACTTTTGTTGCCAGTGCCACTGTACTTTCACTAATGTACAATATTGTATGCAGGAGTTTTACATGTAATAGAGTATTTTTATAGTGTGGCGTTGCTACTTTTACTTAATAAATGATCTTATACTGCAACCACTGGTCAAAGGAGAATGGATTTAATGTCAAAGCAAATATAAGAAGCAGCCACGGCTGAATAACAAGTCTATTTCTGATGATATTATGCTATAATTAACACTGCTGTGAGCCACTGGAGCTGTGTGATAACATGATATGAGATTGCAACGTAGTCTTCAACTCAATTTTATTGATCATGGGTGTTCTGTCTTTGATGTTTTGCACTTGTGAGTCAGTTCAGTAAAGTGACTTGATACATTAAACCAGTCCTAAAAAATACACAATCTGATGTGAGCAGGAAGTCATGATATAGCTGCAAGGCTCACAGAGTGAACACAGCCTAGCATTCCTGCTGTCCTTCATTTACTGTAAATGTGTTAAGGTGATAAATAAAAGAAGAATGAATCAAAACCAATCAGGCTTCCCTTTCTTTGCTGCCAGTGGTAGCTCTGGGCTTGAAGTCCATTATTATTTTCCTCACACATAAATGACTGCAGAAGCTGCAGTGGTTTGTATAGCACTACTCTTCATTATACACCCAGCAGTCAGCAACTATCAAACCTCCCCGCTGTCAGGGATTGTCAGTGTTGTGGCGAAGCAGGTCAAAGGTCACCTGTTGAACTGTCCTCCGGCCTCCCTCCCAGAACTCTCCCCGTCGTCCTCCTTGTCCACGCTTTGGCACGACAGCCTCGATTTGGAGTGCCTCTGGATAATGGAAACACACAATATATAAATTAACACACACACACACACACACACACACACACACACAATAATAAAAGGTTTCCTTACTGGTTGGAAAGCAGAAAATAATTGCATTGCTTATCCACATGTTCAGTTGAATTTGTGATGAATATACATCATACATGATACCACCTCCACATTAACTCACAGTTTACAAGTTCTTAAGTGGACAAGGGCGGTTGATAAATTGTCTTTAGCAAATTATCTGTATTTCTGTGTGATTCATGATATGGTTGTAGCAGTTTGAGTGTCTGGTTGTGCATGCTGGTGGGTGTTTTATGCAAAACGTATGTAATTATAGCAAGTGTGTAGTTGGTGAAGTGTGCTTTCATTTCTGAGAGAAGCAACATCTCTATTGGGGCTAAAGTGGAGTTGAGGAGAGGATGAGGGTCGCAGTAATTACAGGGTTTAGGCCGGTTGCCAACAGATTACATGCACCCATGCATGCACGCATATATACACACACACGTGGGAGGATGCATAATATGCAAAGAGGGAGGCATAAAAGAATGAAGAGGAGATGTGTGGGTAAACAGAGGACAGGGTAGAGGAAGGTAAAATGAAGTAAATTGATAGACAAAGAAATTCAGAGTGGCAAATAGTCAGGCAGAGAAATAAGGGAACGTAGAAGAAATGTAACATAAACACCCACACATACAACTTTATTGTCCAAACCAATGTAATACTGTAAAATGAGTGATAAAATGGATTGATGTACTGTATCTCAAAAGAAAACGTCAAGGAAAAGAAAACACAGACTTTCGAGAGGAACTGCACATGCTTTTGATCTGCATGTGTAATTCACAGATATGAATAACGCACACATGTCACTGCATTGATCTGTGGAATTGGAAGAGTGTGGCAGTCTTAATTATCCTTCTGCTACCTCTCATCGGCTGAAGAGAACACTACAAAGGGCGCTTTGTAAATGCATGTTCTCATGTAGGACTTTATAGGAGATTTATCTTCAGAAGAACAGTGAGGAGGCTTCATTTCTGCTTCCCATAAGTGAAAATCAGTTAATCATTCTTAATGTTTAAACAATACACTCATTGACCAGTTTAATGGGAACTCAAAAAATAAATAAAAAGATTAAAAGGTGCAGCAGGTAAGACTTATAAAACTAACTTTCTGTCATATTTGCTTAAACTGATCCTATGTTCCAGTAGAACTACATGAAGCAGGTAATTTAAAAAAAAAAAAAAATCCAGCTCCTCTGGCACCAACTACAGCCTGTAGTGTGATGTGCAAAAATCCACTGCTCCCTGTTCAGATGCACCAATCAGGGACAGGGGGGGTGCCTAACTGCGTGTCAATCACTGCTCATGCACACACATTCATTGTCCCTTTTGTGGGGAGGGGCTTAGGAGACCGTTTGGGCTTTAGCAGAAAGGGGGGAGGGACTGAGAAGTTGTCGATGTTCACATTTTTTGGCTAAGTCCTGGATATTCGCAATCCTACCTACAGCACCTTTAATGCAGTCTAATGACATAGCCATGCAATAAGTCCTGCCTTCAAGAAGGCTATCATGTTCTGTTTTTATTGAAACTGTTTTAGAGAAGTGTTGGTGGCTGTAGTTTGTGTTGCTGTGTGTTGAATATTAAAGTCACACTGAAAGGTGTAGTTATTTCTAGTGACTGTCAAAGCTCCAGACTCCCTGTCTTTCTTAGAGAAGTCTATCTCAGAACAAGCTTTGGGATGCACTCTGTCTCCAATCCGAGCACATGGCCCAGCCATTGTAGTCACCTCAGTTAATTAGTTGTCCTCAACAAAAACAGTCTTCGCTTATATTGCGTGGTGTTTCCAGCACCATTGGCTCTCGTCGGCTCTTACAGAGAACATGCTCAAACAACAGCCGAGGCCATGGTGAGAGACTTCTGTCTGACTAGCTGTACAGCCGAGAAAATCAGGGATTTTACCCATTTAGTGCGCCTTGCCTATTTTTTCTTCAAGTAAAAAAACAGTGTTCATTCTTTAGGGCCTGTTTGGCGTGTCAGGACCCGAACCTGGTGTCGGTAAATAGAAAGTCGGATGCTGTCCAATTAACATTATCTAAAGGAGAGAACAAAAGTTCTGTATTTATTGGGGTATGAAGTACTGAAGTATTATTTCATTACCAACTAACCTGAATTTGCCATTTGAGACCTCACAAGAATAGCTCAAGAATCAAGGAAAAAAAGAGCAAAAGTCCCTTCCATGCTCCTCACCTTCTGCTTGAGCGTCGTGATGAAGGATCTGCTTTGGGATTTCTTCAGAACCCCTTTGGAGCTCTAGAGACAAGAATAACACATTCAGAGACTCTTTTATATGCGTGTTTGTGTGTGTGCTTGTTTACATTCTTGTGTGTGGATCATTTGATGTGAATCTAATCACTACCACATTAGTGCCCAGCGAGACACGAAAACCCTAAAGCTCAATAGCTGGGGGGGGGGGGCTGCATCAGACATTAGCCAATGAAGCACAGCGCAGCTGAAGAAGAGAGTGGGTGAGAAATAAGAAAGAGAGAGAAAATGAAGAAGGAAAATTACAGTAAGGAAGACAGAGAGAAGAAAAGACTTTAGAGACAGAATGAGGTGAAGGGGAATCACCAACAAAGAAGGAGTAGAATAAAGAGAATAGGAAACCCTGATGCACAACACCCAGTACATTAAAATGTCTGTCAGGAAACTGAAGCTTCTAAAAATAGCACAAGAGGCAAGCAGGGAAATTAAATATTAAGTAACACTGCAGACATTTAGTTTCTCATCCCTTTTGGTGTGTTTTGACACACTTTGGATGAAACACCACCGAGGTGGAAACACAGCAGTCCCTCTAGACTGGCCTGAGGAGGTCCTGCCTGACTGTCCATTTTTATGTGTTCAGTAGGTGTGTTTGACCTGTGATTGGTTGAGTAACTACCCCCCACCTCCCTCCCCCCCTTGTCTTTCTTCTCTTCATCTGATGATGAGTGTAGCTCTAGTCTACACATTGCCTTAGGGTGGTACCTGCCGCAGGTTCTTCTGAAGGCCCTGGTGCGTAGCCCGGAGCAGAGCTCGGATGCTGAAACTGTCTGTATCTTCCTTGTCTCCGATCTGAGACTCCTTCAGTAGAGAGTCCAGTTTCTTTCTGATGTGAGACTCCACCTGGTGATGACCATTCCCCTGTGTGAATGAAGAGGAGAGTCATTAAAAAAGGGAAGGAGAAAGACAGCTAGGCAAGGAAGTGAGAAACACGGAGGAGGTCATTTCAATAAAGAAGCAAGGAAACATATGTTGACAGGAGATGATGGAGAGTTGTGTCATCTTGGAGCACCGACACACATTGTCACTGATGCGAAGCACCTGAAACCAGGCCCAGCCAATCTTAACCAACTGCTGAGCCGCAGTACCACCAGCACCATCTTTTAGCAAGTAAAGTAACTACAGCCAGGCTGTTCTCATGAACCATTCATACGCATAGCTACAAAAAGTAATGCAGTGTAATTCGTATGTTTTCACATATTTTTGCTGTGTACACCACATTGACTGCTGCTGTATAAGAACATAGGGGGGAGGTCGAGGTGGATATTTGGGTCATAAAGAACAGCGCTTTCAACCCTAACCCTAACCCTACAAACCATGGTCCTTTTCCTAAACTTAACTAGTTGCTTTGGTGCCTCAACTTAACTGTCGTCGCAGCATGACGCTCACTTTTTGTCGGCTAAACTTAACTGCTACAGCCCCTGAAAGGACCACCATCTTGCGGTGCCCTGTAGCTCGGCTCCACGTAACCTTTTGTTGGCTAAACTCAACAAGCAACGGCCGCTGATATAACCCTCAGCTCACAGAGCTCTGTAGCCGGCTCCCAGTAACCTATTGTCGGCTAAACTCAACTAGCAACTGCCGCTGATACGACCGACAACTCACGGAGCTCTGTAACCAGCGTCACGTGACGTGCCTAATTTCGTAGGATATCATCCTAATTGGTGTTCATACATTTCCGTACGATATCGTACAAATCCGTTCATGAGAATGCGTTGCTACAGCAGCAGTTTAAGATTGCAGATGTAGACGTACAGATGTGCGCCATCTACAGGTATAGAAAATAAATGCTGGTGCAATTTTGACTCCTGCGCCACCTGCAGCCCATGTGTTACCACTTTAGGGTTTTTTCATTGCTGCAAGAGTGAATGTATTTATTTTATTGTACACATTAAACATGCTAACTGTAGGCTATGTTAGCATCACATTGTTTTAATCTTGCCAAAAGGTGGTACGAGTCTAAAATTTAAAACATCAAAACTATACAGACACATAAGCTGTGTCCAAAATTACACGCTTGTTCACTCTTACTATTGTATTTCTATACAACAGACAGTAGTTTAGTCTGCAGTGAGCTGTAAATTGAGATTTTAGGCTGATTTTTATCCGGCATCATATGCAGTAGGAGTAAACAACACTATGCAATTCACCTTTTTTTCCCACAGACAGAAGCTATATATCACACTATCACTGCAATGTTAGTGGTGACTGCTGTGAAAACATAATGGTTTAATTAGCTGAGTACAAAACCTCTCATCAGTGGAAACCTGCCATCCACCCTTTTTAAAATGGCAGTGATCATCCAAAGTGGCATCTGCGGCCTCATGCCTCCAGCTAAATGTGGAAGAATGATGCCATATTCTAGTTACACAACGGAACCATCTGGAAAATAGCTGTGTGTTTTCCTGCTTTAAATGTGGTGAGGAGTACCCTGGCACTACTGTTTCACAGAATGACAAAACAAGATTAGGAATGGCTATAAAAATGGCCCAAGGCAAGTTCAGGAGTGATCTGCAAAAACAAGCAGCGACGAGATTCTCTGACTTGTTTTACATGTTTCTGAGCTACTTATCTATTACAAAAACTGCAAGTTTAAATGCTTGCATTGACTTAATATTTATATATGCACCATTAAGCATTGATTATTCCTAAACATTACTGCAATGATGATCAATAAAACTTTACAAGTACCGACATTACTACCCAATTATTGAAGTCATTACATCAAGCACAACAATGTCATTAAGATGCCATTATCTAACAAACTTCTGTTTGTGGTGCCTGTATGTGAAGTTTTTTGATTCTCTAACATTAGTCCCTGCCAAGATAGGATGTTGATGATGCCATATTTTTTTTTAACGAACTGATTAAGCAGCACTTAAATAACTGAAAGATAAGTGCAAATATAATCATAAGGGAAGCTGCTGCTGCCCAGATTGAGAGACTGACAGCTGTCGGAGAAAAAAAAAACGGAAATATGTTGTAAAGGTAAAAATACTAAATTAAAAGTTAAAAAAGCTGAGTTTTGCGATGTTGTTTCATTTATAATATTTGTTGTATCAATCAAATATTGTTCTAATTTGTTGAAGGATACAATCCTTTCAGTGCTGTTCTGGTTTCAATGGTATGTAGAAAAACAGGAATAAGGGCTCTGTGTAAGGTGAATAAAAGGCATATTTCAGCTGTTTTGCACTAATTTAAATGGAAAGGGGCTTCCTGAGCCACTGGTTACTTTGCCAATACACATAATTATCTTACTATGATAACAGTGAAAAATGTAAAGATCGCCCAAGCCTTTTTTCACTTACATCACTTGCTTAACTCGATAGATGGGCACAACTGGTCTGAGAACAAAAACTTACTGAAAACAAAGGAGGAAAGACTCAAGTAATGTGAAGTAACGTGTCTGTTTGGGGGTGGTAAGTAACTCGATTGTTCATGCATGTTTGTGTGCACATATTATTTATAGCTACATTTCTCTGCCTTACATTACTGCTCTTAAGCTTGAAGTCATCCTCAATTTCATCAGCGCTGTCATCATCAGACACTTCGCCTTCCTCGGCGTCCGCTGACAGATAGGCAGGCAGACTCTTTCCCTGGATAGAGAGAGGACAGCCAAAGAGATGAGAGGAGAGTGGACAAACATACATTTGACCCATGCATTTATCTTACATCCTCGCTTGTCTCTTTTATATAGAACGCCCACACAGGTTGCACCTCTAAGATAGTCCGAGAATATAACACAGCAGAATGCAGCATGTTTTACACAGACATTTACTTAAAGGAACACGCCGACTTATTGGGACTTTAGCTTATTCACCGTATCCCCCAGAGTTAAATAAGTCCATACATACCCTTCTCATCTCCGTGCGTGTCGTAACTCTGTCTGGCGCACCCACCTCTAGCCTAGTTTAGCACAGATCCTGAAGGTAATTGGTTCCAACTAGCCTACTGCTCCCAATAAGTGACAAAATAACGCCAACATTTTCCTATTTACATACAAATAACAAGGTCACATGAGACACAGCCATCTTCTAACTGTATATAAACTGGGAACTATTCTCCACAGAAGGCAAAGCACTGCTACTTCTGCTACTTGGGTGGAGTGATATGCTCGCAGCACCTGAGAAGCCCCGTGGTGAGGAGCAGAGAGTAACAACGGTGCTTCTCAGGTGTTGCACTAATCACTCCTCCCAAGTAGCAGTGCTTTGCCTTCAGAGAATAGTTCCCAGTTTGTATACGGTTAGAAGATGGCTGTGTCTCATGTGACCTTGTTATTTGTACACGCTGTGACTATACAAATCACAACATGTAAATAGGAAAATGTTGGTGTTATTTTGTCACTTATTGGGAGCAGTAGGCTAGATGGAGCCAGTTACCTCCAGGATCTGGGCTAAACTAGGCTAGAGGTGGGTGCGCCAGACAGAGTTACGACACGCACTGACATGAGAAGGGTATGTATGGACTTAGCTAACTCTGGGGAATACAGTGAATAAGCTAAAGTCCCAATAAGTCGGTGTATTCCTTTAACTGCACACAATCTTCTACATACAAAAATACACTTTAAAGTAATCTCTGTTATGTGGCTCCTTTCCCTGTATTTATATACAGAGTGAAAGCAATTACTGCCACACAGACACACATTGAGCAGTTGTGCACATGCAAAAACACACACAAATTGTAGAATCAGCTGCAGATTTTCTGACCAGCTGTGTGAGCAGCTCCCTGAGCAGCTCCTTCGGCAGAGTGGAAGCCCATTAGTGAGCCATTCTGAAGGTGTGAGTGGGAGTCAAGATGTTCTAAGCTTCTTCCATAATCAATGGCAGACACTGAGCTTCCCACAGTACATTGAGTCTCTCACTGGCTGACATCAACGCCCTCGTTTCAACGAGTTCAACCACTGCCTCTTCCTTCTATCTGTGACTGTTAAAAACCCTTACGCCATTTTCCTTTACTGTCTTGGGACTCTATGGTCTCTTGCTCCACCGGGAGATGGAGAGAGGTGAAAGGCTCTCAAACGAGGGCAGAGAGGGTGAGGAAAGAGATGGAGGAAAAACTGTTAGAGGAGTAAAGGGGTTTATAGAAAATCAATAATGCTCTTTTACTTTTCAGACATCTGGCTGGGGAGGGACTTCTTCACTTTACCCGCTTTCTTCACTTTACAGATAAAGTCAATTTATTTCAGTTCTTATAAAAAAAAAAAAAAAATCCAATAAATGATGAGAGCTTTTGCTCAGCAAGATGCTCTGTTTCGTCTTCCTGCGCTGGTGGATAAGGATCTTCTGGGTCTATGGCCCTCAAAGTGAAAGCTGATGTTTAAAAAAAAAGAAGGAAAAAAAAAAAGATGTCTTTTTGAGGATGATCATATCAACCATATTTCACAGATCATCTGGCTGGGCACCCGTCCTGCCTTTTGGGATTACAGCAGACTGGAGATAACATATATACGTACAAAATATGTACAAAAGTTAGAAGTGTTAAACCATGCCTTTGCCACAAAATGAGCTTTAGACTTTTGAAAAATGCTTGTAAAGCATTGGTATTACACCAAATAAGGAAATCTTACATGTTTAATATGTCTAATGGGCTATTCTTGAACAATTATACTATGTTTGTTTGCCAAAAAGTAATTTACAGACAAAGGAGGTGCTATAAAACTCCCAAACAGAAATCCCAATAGACTTATTTGGGATTTGGGAGGGGTTTGCCAAAAATATAACAGATCCTTTAATTTAACTATGTTTCTGAGACCCCAAAAAGAAGTAACACATCAATTTTCTTTGACTTCTGAAAGATAAGTTCAAAAAGCAATCCTCATAAAATGAGGAAAAGTCATCAAGTATCAAGCTGATGAAAAAGGCCCAGGGTCTCCAAACTGATGATTATAGATAAAAGAAACCTTCATTGACTGGTGGTGAGAGACAGAATGTGAACAACCCTTTTTATACGAACTTGTTTTTACATCCACCCACACTTCTAACTCAACTTCTAAATCTAATTCAAAGAAAAAGCAAATGCTAATGTTTCCTCGGACAGGCAGCCTCTATACATGTCAGAGTAAAAAAGCACTAACATTAACCAAGGGAGTGCACCAGTTTACAATCCAGTGCCTTTGGAGCAACTCATCAGTCTGAATGTGTGCTAGGAGTGTTTTAAGGACTGAATATGTGTTCTACCTATGGTGACTTAATTTTAAGTTAATGAAAAACTGCATTATTTATAATTAATCATTTAGAGAAAATTGCCATTTTGAGCCTCTATGGTAAGTTAAAAAAAAGTCTACTAGGTTTTTTTGCATCTGAATTATGAAAAAAACTGTTTTATGTTAAAGTTTTACTTTCCAGTTTAGTTTTAAGCAGGGATTTAAGAAATAAAGGGTTGACTGTGATTCTGTGTACATTTCTAATGGAATTTAAATATGCTTTAAATATTCATTTATTCAACATTAGATGACAGCTGAAATAATGAAGTTTGACAGCCCCAACTGAGTCGCCGTGCAGGTTGTGTTTGCATGTGTGCCTCTGTTTGTGCATGTGTTTGTTTCAAAAGTATAAAACACAACAATCTGTCGCTCAGTTATCATATGCCACCATCTCGTCCGTCTCTCCTTTCCCCTCTATGATTAATACAATGACCTAGTTTTGTCCTCCCTTCCTTCTCTTCATCTGTTTATGGGCAATAATTAGCTGCGTCGCAGTGCCTCTCCCAGTCCCCATCGTCAGTACAGCAACGCACATGAAGTCAGATATGGAGAGATAACGAGTGCTTCGCTTTCTTCACTGAAATAAGAGGAAGGAAATGGAGACATGCGATGCAGATGCTTTGATTTGCAAGTGCACTAACTGACTGGGCGTATTTTAATTTAGCAATTTTATTTTGGTTCAAAACGCTGCCACTCGACTCCTTACCAGAACTCATAAACAAGATCACATTACACCTGTTCTTGCCTCCCTTCATTGGCTACCGGTTTGCTTTAGAATACATTTTAAGATTCTGTTGTTCGTTTTCAAAGCTTTTCATGGTCAAGCCCCAGCTTATATCGCTGAACTACTGAAGTGGCATGCTCCTCTGAGGTTAAGGTCTGCTGACCAGCTACTCTTTGTTGTCCCTAGAACGCAGCTCAAAAATAGGGGAGATCGAGCATTTTCAGTCGTGGCCCCAAGATTGTGGAATGAATTGCCTCCGCATGTCAGATTGGCCCCCAGCCTTCACATTTTTAAATCACGACTTAAAACTCACTTTTATTCATTGGCGTTTAAACCTGCTTGAGAGTTGTATTCTGCATTTTCATTTTCCAGTTTGTCGCTTGTTTTAAATGTTCGTTTTTTTGTTACTTGTGTGTTTAGAATCTGTTCGAAATCATGTCAATGTCCAGCACTTTGGTCAACCTGGTTGTTTTAAATGTGCTTTACAAATAAAGTTGGATTGGATTTCTGTCTGTTCACCATCCATCAACGGTATACATAGATTTGTTCTTACTTTGAGGAGGATCTTGCCCTGCAAGCATTGAGGACTGGGTAATGTTTTGGAGTCTCTGCTCAGTGCATCTCTCACGTCCAGTTTGTCTCCAAAGATTTCTCGCAGGTACTGAGCAATCTTCTTCTGCTGCTGGATGCTACAGTGGTTCTCTATGGACAGAATTACTGGGAACCTGAAAGAAAAAGAAAAAAAATCCACATTCATATTCAGATTTCCATAAATTACATCAAAACCTGCACTAAGAAAACGTGTCTTGAATGCAGCCAATGGACTGAAGTGAGACTTATCTGCTGATATGAGTGTGAACCACATCTCAAATTGTATTTCCATTTCTCACCTCCAAGCAAGAGAACCATTAGGCAGTAAATGATTAAAATACAGTTGCATAAACACCTCTTCACCTCTGTGGCATGGTGTGTATGTGTTTCAAAGTGCCGTGTGTGTGTGCGCCTGTGTTTTCATTTAGAAAAGGTGAAATGACTTGTGGCCACACGGCAGCGCAGCTCAAATGTCAGGTTTGTCAGACTGACAGCTCACCCTCAGGGGACACAGCCTTGCTCTCAACTCCACCTCTGATCCACAAAACACACACTCACATGCGGGCACACACACACACACACAAAATAAAAAAAAGACAAGAGAGAGGAACATCCAGAGTAATTTCACTTTGACACATGGGCGACACCGGCTCAATGAAGTGTGTGTGTGTGTGTGTGTGTGTGTGTGTGTGTGTGTGTGAATACAGCCATTAATCAAATGAACAGGTGGCACTGATGATAAAACATTGGTTGAATGTAAAAGGTGAGAACAGCAGAGAGGGAGACACAAGATAAAGCACAGGGTGATTAATGTATTCACCTGTTCTTGCTGTCAGAATTATTACAACTGACTAATTAATATGGTGTGAGTTTATGAGAATATAAAGATATTTTCGTGTGAATGTTTTCTTTCAGGAGGCCACATTAAACATGGACTTTAGTTTAATTTACAGAGGAAAAAACAAAGTAACCATCAGGAGAAAATGTTTTGTCAACTGAAATTAATTAGGAAAAGTAGTGCAACTTTATCAAACATTTTAAAAAAGCTATACCTGTAGTAATGCTGTCACCAACAAGTATTTTCATTATAGATTCATCTTCCAATTATTTTCTCAATTAACTGATTCATCATTTGGCCAATAAAATGTTCAAATGGCAAATGTTCTATCACAAAGAAAAGCAGCAAATTCCACAAGATGAAAGATAAGACAATGATATATCTGACTTTAACAATTAAACTATTATCAAATGATGCTGAGTAGAGTCAATACTAAAAAATAAATGAAAAAGAGGTATAAAGGAGATTGGTCAAAAAACATGAGAGACAGCCATTAAATGGTTTTCATGGGGTTTTTGATTCATGTTCTGAAATTAGTTGTGCCTCTGCCCTCCATTTTGCTTCCCTGTTTTGTTGAATGTTATCCTGTTTTGATCTGGGATTGATTGTAGAAAGGAAGAAATGTAGAATGGCTATGTGCCTGCAAAATCTCCTATCTTGATGCATGATGAAGCACTTTAACTATAAACATATAGGGAAAATAAAGACTCAAATTGCATTTCAATTAAGACAACAATAGACTTTTACAATAATTCAGCTTGCAATAAAGTAACAGTTTGGGAAATACCCATATTAATTTATTTCCGAGAATTTGATGGACCAACTACAGCCAGCATATTAGCTTAGCTTAGCATAAAGACTGGAGCGAAGGGGAAACTGTTGCTCTGTCCAATCCAACTACCAGCACCTCTAAAGCTCACCAATTTAAACTTATCTGGTTTGTTTTTGTTGAAAGCCAATAGCATATTTCTCAAAATGTCGAACTACTCCTTTAAAACCATTACATATATTACCTGCTAAGAATTGAAAGAATTAACGTCTAGAAGTTGAAGACTAGATAAAGTCTAAAAGGCAGGTGCACAGCCTTTTTAGTAAACCTTCCAACAAGCTATTGCCAGATATACTTACATTTCTACTTAAATTGAATCTACTCCAACACTGTCTCTACCTTTGACTTGAACAAATGCTTTAATAACACAGGCGCTGTACTCATAAGTAGCTGCAATAGATGTCAAAGCGAGCCAATGTGGCAGCAGGAAGCTGCATCATTCACCACTTTGTTTGGGTATTGTTGGACCCAGCAGAGACAAACAGTGGCTCCTCAGGGAGCCAGAGGAAACGCCGCTAAGCAGATGGTAGAGTAATAGGTGCTAATTACTGCCAGGAATCATAGTGTTCTCTGAAAAACACGAACCTGGCTGTCTAAATGTTGCATCTTCCTCCTTAAACCCTGTGGGGAAACCTTCTATCAAATTCATAGATATTTTATTATAGCAGTGTGAGAAGTGCTAGTTTAGTTTTATGAGGAAAACTATAGTTCTGCAGCTCTTTTATGAGCAAGCTGATGCTCTTATATCTCATCCCAAAGTGGATGATAAAGCAACTCACCTAAACAGAAGAGGACAAAATACAATCAAAAAGTACAATTAATAATACAATCTGTGTGTTAGCACATGCAAAAATGTTGTGCTGTTTGTCTTGAAGCAAAGATCATTATTTGCTCTACTAAAATGATGTTTGAATGTTTGAGTCAGATTTATATGACTGAGTAAACTGTAGGAGACATAAGTAAAATGATATTCTGGGCCATTTTCTCCTGTACAATACCTATGGGATAAAGGAAGTGTCTACTTTCCATAAAATATCACACACACACACACACACACACACACACACACACACTGTAGGGAGCTTTGACTCACTGGTTATTTATGAAGGCATATTTATTGATGGTCTCTATGACAGACTTGAACGGTATTTTGGAGGTCAGAGTGTAGCCGTGTTGGACCATCGGCTCTCCATCAGGACCGTCCCAACAGTCCACTGCAGAGAAAAACAGAAGAAATGATGCATGACTAAAACACTGCATCGTGTTACTGTTCTCAGTTTTCTGTCTCTTCTCCGTGTTCAGCTTTGAACATAGCAAAGAGTCTGTTTTAAAGGCAAGGCAGCTTTATTTGTATAGCACATTTCAGCAACAGGGCAATTCAAAGTGCTTTACATGAAAACAGAATAAAAAATTTAAAAGAACGGATCGTGCAGGCAGAACGGATCGTGTACCGACAGTAACGCGTATGTATCTGTCGGTACACGATCCGTTCTGCCTGCACGATCCGTTCTGCACATGCGCAAAATGTTCGCGCATGCGCGGTTGTACGAGGATTTACGACACTGCACGATCTGTTCCACGCTTCCGGTCGACAGCCAAGCTAACGTTAGTTTAGCTAACAGCTAATTCGGCTAACTGCTAGCTGAGACAGCATGTAATAACTTTAAAAGACCCTCAAAATAAAACTTGAAAATAAACGTTGACATATATAATAAACACCTAACATATATAACAGCTGTTACGTCAGTTCTACTTGTGCTCATTTAAAATACAATCACTCAATACTTTTCTTTATTGTTATTACTGTGAAGTCTTAATTTAGCTGTAGCCTGCTTTTCCCATTACGTTTGAGTTAACGTTATTTTAGACTGAATCTAGCTGTCAGCTAGCGGTTAGCCGAATTAGCTGTTAGCTAAACTAACGTTAGCTTCCCGGTGGAGGCTAGCCATAGGCTAGCGTGGAACAGACCGTGCAGGTCGTATGGATACGTAAAACAGTATTATCTTGCGCATGTGCAGAACGGATCGTGCAGGCAGAACGGATCGTGTACCGACAGTTACTATGGAAAGAACCTCGGCAAATCGTTTTTTTGTGGAAAAAATACATTTTGGAATATTGGATTGTATGAGATCGGCATTCGACTAGTGTGGGCTTCACCATAAACCAGGAAATAAACAGAGGTATGGATTAACACAACTTTTATGGCTTTCTGTCACATCTACTGCAGTCAAATTCGCTGTGTTCCCTTGGAAGGAATAACTGCACATGGCTAAGCACTTGTAATGGCATTTCGAGCATGTTTAGAGGCTAAAAACACGTTTAAAACTTGCCCCGTTTAAGCCCTGTTTAAGCCTGTTGGGTGCTAACGCTAGCAGGAGGATAACTCGGTGTAGGAAGCACCGATTGGTTTCGCTTTTCTCACTACTGACAGTACTCCTAATTTACAAACAACAGAGCTACGGGTTGGAATCGACCAGAATTCTCCTTTAATTGTACTTGATCTCTCAGCTGTTTCACATTCTCCTAACAAACACCGGTGTGAAATTATTGTGGGACACAACATAGCATGAATGAAAGTAATGTTCAAGCAATAGCATGTGCAAGATTGTGTTACTTTTCAGTGTTGCTGCATCTGCAAATTGTATTCCCAATCATAAAACACAGCAAAAACAGGTGTTGGGTTTTAATTTAAAAACATTAACAAAAAAGGTTCCAAACTGCTAAGCAGTAAACATCCTTTAGATCCATAAACATCCCTAACAGCAATTATTTTTATTCCACATTTAGCACAAAACAGAGTGATACCATTTGATATAGAGTGAAACTGAGTTTGTTGCAATTATAAGCCATCTTGTCCAATTAAAATGGCTTTTTGCACAGCACACATTTTGTCATAGTAGGAAAAGCACAGGTGTTACCAATAACATAACTGATAGCTCTGTTCTATTGAAGTGCCCCAGTAGGCCATGGCAGTGTGAGAGTGATGCACGATACCATGATGGCAGAAACTGAAACCAATTCAGCCACGCTTAATGTTATTATGTACACCTGTGCTTTTCATACTGTGACATGTCAAAATGTCTTCTGTGGAAAAGGCTTACGCAGTCAGATTATAGCTTTGCATGGCGTCCATATTTTAATATAGATGTATGCTTCGACATACTGGGGTGTATGATGTATTCATGTACCTATGTGTTTACAGTATGTGAGGCTCTGTACAGACTGTGGCAAACTGTTACTTGGAAAAGATGCAAATAAAAAATACAAATCTATATAATTATGTATCTATCTATCTATACCTGTCTTCATGTTATATGTTGATGTATTTGTCCGTATATATTGCCATGTGCATGAAAACAAATTTCCCCCGAGGGAGGGAGTCTGTCTGTCCTTACCTTCTACACAGCGGCAGCCGGACTGCAGCACCCAGGCATACATGTCGGTCTTGGAGTGGGAGAGGAGCTGGTCTCCAGTCAGGTATGTGTTATGAGAGGAGGCGATGAAGTAGTTACACAGAGGCTGCTCCATGTCTTGATTCACCTCGTGGTGCAAAGGGTTGAAAATGTCACATGCTGGACTGCGCATGAAACTTGTAAAACCTGAAGGAAAATACAAATGTTTGGAAAAAATAACTTTGAATCAAACCAGACATTGTTAAAGAATTCTGCTTAGTTTCAATTATCATGTATCGCTTTGGATACTGGATAAAAAACATTAAATGGGCTCAGCCATCATTTGTTTTTAGCCATGCTGGCAGTCATGTGGACGGCAATGCTGTCGGTCTGTTGTCCTGTTGTCAGTGCACCACTTTGGTCCAGACTGAAACATTGGATGGATCACTGTGAAATTTGTACAAGCATTCATGTTCCCTGGAGGATGTATCCTGCTGACTTTGGTGATCTCCTGACTTTTGCTCTAGCCCCACCCTGCGGTTGACATTTGTGGTTTTGAGTGAAATGTCCCAGTGCCATTAAATTAGATACAGATATTTATGTTGCCCCACAGGATGAATTAAATTGTAGAATATTGACCAAACTATTTGCAAAACCAATGACAATCAGCTACACTTTGTGTTTAGTGCTAATTGAAAAATGTTAACATGCTAACAAGCTATACTAAATTGGTAAACAGGAAACATTATACCTGCTTAACATGACACGTTACAGAGCCAGCAAAGGTAAAAACAACAACTCCCAGGTTTCTTTCCTCCCAACATCTATAACACTACTCAACAAGAAAACCGGTTAATCCTTACTTATATGTAGTCCATAGGCAAAAAGGCACTGTTGCATTTAGTTGTATGCATTATGTATCATGGTTTTCATGATTTCCTTTCCTCATTTTTTATAATACCTATGTATTTATATATTTTACCTCACAGGACATGTGCAACATTTACATATCCTTTGTTGTATGTCATTTTTACAGTACATATTGTTTCAAGTTGATTGCTGCTGTGTGTAGCACTTATTGCCCAAGCATGTTATGAGTTAGCATTGTCACTGCTACTCCTACATCTCATTTACATTTAGATTTAATGTCATGAAAAGAAAAGTGAACGCCGTTACACAAGAACTATTCTATTTCAAACTACCAGTCTCCAGATCATGTCATACACCTTCTAACAGCTTCCAACAGTGGCATATACAGAATATCTCTTCATTTTGCAAGTTGATCTCTGGGAAAATACCAAAGGATGACAGACGAGCACATTCAAACCAGAGCGCTGTGGTTTCAAACCAGAGTGGTGAGGTTTGAAACCATGTTACTGATGGATATACTTCACACAGCCAAAACTTTTGGTACAGCATGAAGAGGAATGAGAGGGAAGAAAGCATCCTGTCATCCAGAGGGGAGGGATAAAAATGTGACAAAAATACCGAGAGCATGAAAAGTCACAAATAAACGAAGCAGACAGCTAATGTGGAAAAGTAGAATGTGGAGGAGAAACAGAAAAATGTGACGCAGATATTGGAAATATTTTGGATACGGAAAGTCAGTGATCAGACTGGACACACAATCTCGTCATGGTGCCAGCATGGTTAAATCCAGTAAAAAAAAAACAGTTCACTGTATGATATGAAACCATTAATAACAGCTCATCACACTGTAAAAGTATGTTAACATGAATCTGTACATTATTGTCACATCTGTGCACAAAGCATGTTTAAACACACACAATCTCTGGCCTTCAGGGTCTGATCAGTCCTTCATGCCTCCAACCAGATTAGTCTCACCCTTCCTCCTCCCCCTTGCATCTCCTCTCCCTATACTCACTTCCCTCATTTCTGTCACACTCTCATTTTCTCTCTCCCGCCGCCCTCATTCTGACTTCCCAATTTTCTCACTCCAGCTACGCTCCTCAATCCATCTTCTCCCTTAAGCTCACCCTTCAGTTGCACGTGGTGTTACTTTAAATCACACTCAGAAAAGAACACTTGCCAAAAGACAAAACCCTAAAACATTCATGGTCATTCGTTTTTATTCTTTTTAGCCACTCATTGTCAGGATTCAAGGTTTTTATTATGAGGGGTGGAATTCACAGTAAATAATAAAAAGAACGTGGTTGATGGAAATGTAAATTGAATTAGTATATTTGCTCTAAAATTTAATGGTGATGGAATTATTATGATATACTTAAATTTCATTTAAAAGTTTCTTGCATCATGTTACATCTTGCTCAAAGCCAAAGATCTACAAAGTGAGTGTCATTTTAAATTTGGACTGTAGGCCTAGATACTCGACAAAACCCTGAAAATATTCTCCTGTACAGATGATCACAATTTTAAAAAGTTATTTAATTTTGATGTGTTTAAGTTTGCCAACTTAGTCTCAAAAGGCTGGAAAAAAAATATGTATATAGCGTTTACACTCATTAATTCATCACTCAACTTATTGCACATCATTTATTCAGTGTTAACAGTGGTGTAAGCTATTAGCATTAATTTTGTGAACTGGCAAACATCTCATAATCACTAGACACCATCTTGTGATGGGATCTCACCCACCACAACACCAAGTCAGGACAGGGGCATAAAGTGGGGAGGGGTCCTTCCTTACTTCCTATCCCCCTACTTCTGGCGCCCTTGCTCGGACCACAACCATCTTCAAACTTGGCCTTCATTTTGATCCCAACTAAACACTTGTGAAGTTTCATGACTGCATCTTGCACAGTTGTGACGCTATCACGGTGACAAAATCTGGCTGCAGACATATAACTAGAGACCATCTTCTGATTGGATCACACCAGCCGCGACGTCAAATCGGTCCAGGGGCGTAAAGTGTGGGGGCCAAGGCCCCTTCTCTACTTCCTACCCCCCTACTTCCGGCGCCCTTGCTCGGACCACACCCATCTTCGAATTTGATCTTCATTTTGATCTCAACTACACACCTGTAAAGTTTCGTGACTGCATCTTACACGATTGCAACGCTATCGCTGTGGCACTATCTGGCTGCAGGCATATACAAGACCTGGCAAAGTACTCAAAACCGCCTCTATGGTAGTTCCCGCTACAGTAGATGTCTCCAGGACCACATTTTGCCATGAACACACACACACACACACACACACACACAGAAAACATTACCAGCGTCACTGTCGTGGCTGGTAATAAGCCACACAATGTGTGACTCTGCTCTTGCAGGTTGACACCTCCTAAACTCCATAATGGCATAAACTCTATCAATACCTGATTTTGGGATCTGTTTTGAGAGGATGTAACAAAGTAATTGATGATGGTAAACTGATGGTTGACGGATACAAGGGGGAAAGATGAAAAAAGGAAAGAAAAAGCAGAAGACAGGAAATGGGAGAAAATTACCTTCAATTCCTATGACGCCTCTTTGTTTGTTCTCGTTACACATTTCAAACTTGTCAATGATTTCTGCAACATACTCTGGAGTCACACTGGCCATCTGTAGAGAAAAAAGAGAAACATTCATGTTAAGACCTTGTTTAGACTCTTTAGTGTAGTAATTAATGTAGTAAATAACAATGATTACATTTCAGTGTAAATGCTAAATGGAGTCAGAATGATTTCCTATCTTTAAAACACAATTGTGTTGCCTTTAAATGAATTTACAGCCATGTCAAACAAGCAGCACAGTCTTAGAATGGTATTAATGATGTGTATCGCAGGCTGAAGGCGGGAAATACAGCATGATGAAAAATGACACCATTGCAGTGTAATAGAGAAAAGAGTGTGTCAGAAACACAAAAGAAAAAAAACTGAAAGAAAAAAAGAGCAAAGAAAAAGTATGAAGAACAAGAAAAGGGCACCCATGAGACAAACCAATTTTAGGTGTGATAGATTTAGTGGAGCAGATTCCTCTGGGCAGACAGCTGAGACAAAGAGAGTTACATGTTAGACTAAGGGGAACAGGAACCTAATGTCTTTTGTGTGGCTGGATCTGAATATATTAAAATGGCTAATTGGGGAGAAAGTAGTCTGGCTCAACAGATGTACATTGCTGGGATAAAGCCTGACAGCTGGCACGTCTCTTACGCGCCGGATGTCCCTCCCCTCTCGCTATCTATCATTTTTAGCACTGCCCAGGACGGTTGTAATTGGTTTAAAGAAATATAAACAAGCCAAAGCGTTTTTTCCCCTATCCCAGAATAGATATGCGGTGTAGCCAGACCATACTCCAGCGCTGACACAGCGCTATGGAGAGAGCAAAGCGAGATTAGGGAGAAAGTCGTTTAGACACCTCATAAAAAATGTGTTGGGTTTAACCTCACTGGCTGAGGATTTTATTGGCCCTAACCCTAGACCGGCTGGACTTCTCACCTTCTGCTCATTCTGCAGGAAGTTGGCCAGCTCCTCCGCTGTCAGGTGATCCTTCCTGTCACTGTACGCCATCATCAGCAGGAAAAGGTCCCGTCTCAGAGACATCATCTTGTAGAAGACAGAGAATTCCTCGTATGTCAGCGTGCCCTGCTGATCGTCCGTGTCTGCTTCCTGTGAGATTGAGGAAGTGATATGTCATCAATGACACATCGCTATTATACATATTTTGTGAAACTCATGGCCTGCAGTGTGATTTTATGGTTGAATCTATGTTGACCGGAGTTTCATTTAGCATTTTAAAAACCATAAAATCTGGTTCTACACTTCTAAATTGCCGCCCAACTGTCAGATTTCTTGAGCAATTCAAATACGTCCAGCTTCCATCCCCAGCTTGTAATAACAGTCGACCAATCAGAGCTTAGTAGGAGAGATTAAAAATGGGGATGTCATTTTCTTATGTAGATAGCAAGCTACCTTTCTACATTCATGGAAAATAGTGACAAAAAATGGCAAGTCTGGATGAGAATGACACACCTAAAAAAATTTGATAAATGTGAAATACGTTTATTTGCTGCTCCTAGCAACAGCAGCTTCCGTGTCTGTCGGACCTCACTCACTACTGATTGGTTAAGACAAAAAAAAGTGACTCGCCTCCTTACAAATCAGCTAACATGAACACAATGTAAGACTGAATGGATGTGAGTGAAATGTTATGGCTATGCCATATGGCCAATAACCAATAATTACTCTAAGTGATGATAAACCATTATAAGCTCTGCCAATACATCGGTCAATGCACAGTCTAAAATTAGTATAGACTTGTCAGCTGTGAAGGTGTGCACGTGGGAACAGCTGTGCATCTTTTTTTTTTTTTTCCTCCACCTCTTGTCATTTTTCTCTCTTCCACACTGATACAAACACAAATTCACACTGGAAAGCTTGCACACTGTACGAGTCTTTATGGCACAAACACATTAACCTTTTCAACCATTTTTTTTTTCTTTCCTAACCTCATATCTCACTACATGTTGCCCGAGGACACACACAGCACAGATCGCTGCTCATCCTCTCCCTTCACCTCGCTCTGCCTGCTCGCTGGGATCGGGCGTCTCATATTACCTGGATCGCACGGGGGCCCATCGACTCCACACCAAATCTAATAATACCAGCTAATGCCTCCATCACACTCCCATAATGAGCTCGCTGTGTGCATTGGGGGCTCGATCACAGAAAGGATCCATAAACAACCCGCAGGATATATCACTGTGGTGGACTTCATTAGATATGCATGGACAGAAAACAAACAGAATCATGGTATTTTAAGCAACTGCACAAGCTGTTCTGGTTTGCAATGCCGTTTTCTGCCAATGCTTAAATGGAAAGAGATAATCAAATTATTTTTTCCATCTAATCTAAGCCCAAAGAGTGAATTGTTTTAGAGAGGGAAATTACAGTTTAGCCCATTACGAAGAGATAAAAACACTATGAAATCCACTGTATCAGCTCTAAACTGTTGGGGGTGGAGAAGAGGAGGCTTTCGGGGGATACTTTGTTTGGATAGTTTTATCAAATGTTACGAAAATACATACTGCAAGGCAGTCTCAGTTATTATGACCAGTTTGAAGATGAGCTGAAATATAGATTTCCTGGTTTGTGACAAGACCTTTTTTTAATTCTTGAGGTAACTGGTTCAGTTTGGAACTTTAATAAAAGATTTACTTTACTATTTCATTATATATAAATAAACCTGTTAGGGTTCCCCATAATCAAAAATGTGGTGCTGGGCCCCTATTGCCCACACTCTACAAACATAAATCTATTTAGGAATGTGCATTGTAGGCACAATATAAAATAAAAGGATTAAGGAATTAAGATTTTGACACAGGCTTTTCCCAACACTATCTTTATTGCCTTGTTGGCTAAACTTTGAAGCCCTGTTTGTGTTCTGCCTGCCACGCATTCCTTGGTCCTTTGAGTGCTGAGTTACTTGCAGGTATTGATTATATTTTTGATCTGTTTAGACCCTCAGCATCTCCCTTGTGACTCTACACTTCAGAGTGCAACATTGGAAAAGCCCGTAGACACTGTATTTGGATTTCTGACATTACTCAGTTCGACTTTTGTTTTAAAAATTGAAACAGCCATCTCCACACACTTCATCTTTTCACTCTAAGTGTCTTTCTCGCGAATGAACATATGAAATATTTCTCACACATTTATTTGAATTACACAAATGCAGATACAAATAAAAAATGCAACAGTAATGTGACATCAGTGATCTTAAATAATTATACACAAGGAATTTAATGTGTTTAACTAAAAGCAAACCTCATTTTTATTTAATAAGAGGGCTTACATATGTTCGTAAATGTTTTGGTAATTCATTTCTATTCACTGTTCAAAAATGAATGTAAGAGCAATTTATTGTATTTGTAAGATGTAATGTTTGTATGGTTCTTGTTTAGTTTAGACGTATCCTTTTAATTAGCATGCCACAATGTTACCTTATCTTAAAATTGTAGGGACTATTACTGATAACGTATTGACCAGGATTTGGCAGTAAATAAAATAAAATGGCTTCATATTCTGACCTGAAACATTTGTTTGACCTTCCTGCGCGGCAGATTGACATTCAACTTGTGGAGAAGTTGGTAGATCTCTTCAATGTTCAGAAGACCGTCTCCGTTCTTATCCGCCTCCTCAAACGTCTGCTTCAGCCACGTCACACACACACACATTAAGGAAAATGAGGTGTGTATCATGTCTACATGAAATCTGTCTGCATAATTTCAAGCATTATAACTCGATATAATATTATTTTTTAGAGCCGGTGCTCGCCTTTGACCCACTTAGTGTGCACAAACACTCCAGAGTCCAAACAAATGAAAACTAAGACCAGGAACACTGGGCCAGAGGTGGATGAAAACAAAATGACATGAACATGAAATTGTTATCAGTTGTTAAAAGGATATTGGTCATGTGTACGCTGCCGTTTGGCCAGCGAGTCCTCATCGCTGATCCCGGCCATCAGGTAGCGGAGGCCAGTTATCCAGGTTCTGGCTTCTTCTGCATTTGACGTCACCAGATCGAGGGACTCCATGTGGTTTCCATGGTACACCGTGAAACAGCAGGCCGGGTCGAAGCTGCCGTCTGCATGCCGATGGAAGATGTCCGATTGACTGCCCTCTGTCACTTTGTACAGCGAATCAATGGTGACTGAGGAAGCGGAAAAGACTAGTTTATTGTTGGATAAGGCTGGAGATATTTTTGTTTTTGTTTAAAACAAAAGTCTAACACCAACACTGAATTTATCCTATTCACTGACCTCCTTTGTTGTCCAAAAAACTATTAAAAACACATCCATGAGCCACACCGTTGCATGGGGTGACAAGTTCCTTCATTTCCATGAACATGCGTACTAGGGGTGTTGAAATGAATCATTGCATCGATGCATCGCGATTCTGCATCGATGCAGTGACAGACCATAATCGATTATTGCCTACTGATGTTACTTGTTGATTTTTTTTTAGTTTTTGACTTTTGTCTGTTGTGTTGAGACTTCGCTATATTCAGGAAAAGTCTTTTTTTTTATTCAATTCAATTCAATTTTATTTATAGTATCAAATCATAACAAGAGTTAGCTCGAGACACTTTACAGATAGAGTAGGTCTAGACCACACTCTATAATTTACAAAGACCCAACAATTCCAGTATTTCCCCCAAGAGCAAGCATTAGTAGAGGCTAATGCGACAGTGGCGAGGAAAAACTCCCTTTTAGGAAGAAACCTCGGACAGACCCAGGCTCTTGGTAGGTGGTGTCTGACGGTGCCTAAGAGCATATACAATAAAAGGGGGGGTTATATATATATCTCACTGATTGATGCTGCTTTGTTGATGAAAACCATGTGTAGCAATATATAATAATATTGAGGAGGTGACGCATCGTGATATCGAATCGATTCGAATCGTTGACAGGATAATCGTAATCAAATCGTGAGACCAGTGAAGATTCACACCCCTAATGGGTACTGTAGTTTATTTTGACTCAAGCCCACATACACCGTCCAGTTGCTGTGAATCATATGGCAGAGTGGATGTGACACATGCCTTTGGTGTGGGAGATCTGGATTTGATTCCCACTGCGATACAGTAACCAATGTGTCCCTGAGCAAGACACTTAACCCCTAGTTGCTCCAGAGGCGTGCAACCTCTGATATATATAGCAATTGTAAGTCGCTTTGTATGAAAGTGTCAGCTAAATGACAAGTAATGTAATGAATGCTCACAAGAGCACCCAATGTGTATTAATCCACAGTTGAAAATAGTCACCCATATGCAGTATGTGCTCTTGTTGTTGCATAGTGTTTGCTAAAAACTTCAGTGCCCAGCTGCTTTAGGAAATGATTGGGTCTATCAAAAAAGTGAAACTATTTAATGTGTGACCTGATTTTAGAGATTTACTGTTCCGTAGGGACGAATGGGCTTGGACCTGAGAGCCACAGACAGGGTAGGGAAGTCAGAAAGTATTGAGAGGCGTACTAAAACATTGTTGGTTTTGGTTGTTTCCTATGATTTGATGACAATAGAAAACAGAATAACACCAGCCTTATCCTTTAATACTGTGACCCATTGCTTGACAATTCCCAATACAGTATAACGATGACAGAAGGATGGAGGCAGAATAATTTGACCAGTTTGAAATGGAATAATAGCGGAACTTTTGGAGCTTTCTGAAAAATAACCATGAGTTCCTCTCTTTTCTCTATCATGTGTAAAAAAAAACACACAGAGAAAGCAGTTCCTGTAGGCTTCAGAGTGTATCACGTTCAAATGAGATTAGAGTATAAACTCAGCTATTTTTGATTCTGTGTCTTTGTTAGGAAAGAGAAACAGCCTGCACTGAACTACGTCCTGTTCTACATATTTACACAGATGCTCTACACGTCTTTTCACCTCGCTTATTTTCTCCTCAGGGTATGTCTCTAAGGTGTGAAACTTTAACATGTGTCTCATTCAATTAAATCAATTCATTAATGACCCTCATCAATGCACTAATGTGTTTTCCTCAGAACAATGAACCTTAATGTTTTGGGAAACACCGTCATGTTGGATTAATTGATTAAATAATTAATGATATTATTATTCTATTCAATTACTTGCCTTCTTACCCACCCAAAAATACTGTCATAAGCCATTCCAAAATTATCCGTGTCCATATCCCCATTACACTCTCATCCCGTTACATAATCTCATCTCTGAAATTCTGATATGACTGGCAGCATTATGGCTAGTCATACCGTGTGCCTTGGATTGTTTTTGAAGGAAACTTGCATTTTATATTTTTTTGCCACATTGTTCCACCAATGCAATGAGCCCTTCACAAGATGGAATAAGCACAGTACACCTGAAGTATCCGAAGAGCACCCGTATGTGAGGCAAAGACCCAGCAGAGCTTCTACTCCATTGTCTTTAAACATAGCAGCATTATTTTGATCATGCTCAGACAGAAAACACATGTACTCAAAGAAAGAACTGGGCAGCTGTTGTTTGTTTCTCTTAATCATGGCAATGGAGAGGATCTTAAAGGCTTTTCTAATGCAGCCAACACACACACACACACACACACAGCTATTTGCACATGTAATGACATGCCTATAGACAGATGTATGCTTCAGTAGGTTTAAACATAAAACCAGTAAAGTAGAAAAGTGACAGTGATGCTTTGAGGGGGCTATGAAATATATAATGGTAATCCTTTCAGAGCAAGAGTAGTGTGGCTGATTCAACAGACATTCTGGGGGGAATGGAGGGTAGAGATAGAGACAATCTGCAAAGTACTTTGATACCTGCTACAAAAATAGTATGGTATTACTACATTATGTAAGTTTAAAGAATAATTCCAGTTTACTACAGCAAAGTCCAACAGGGCAACAAATGGACAGTCAGACAAAGAGGCGTTTGGTTAGGTTTAGATAGTGGGAGCACTGGTTAAGATTTGGAAAAGATGATGGTTAAATGTTAATAGACACATTGTGTCTCGTGCTTCAAGTCAGTGCAGACCTTTTCTGCATTAAACCAAGACATGATCTTTCCCGAACCTTAACCAAGTGCTGCCAGTGCCTAAACATAACCATGAAAATGCTGTAGTTGTTGCGAACGGATATTGTTTTATATGATTATTTTTGTATAAAACAATTGCGATTTGTCGTCATTGAAGATTTTACTGATACATTCATTATTAACATTACAGTAACTTGCCAGATTCATTAAATTAACAACATTTCTTAATTAAAATGTTTTAGTCCCTGGCAAAGGTGAAGCGTGTTTCACAGTAACGCAGCCCAGCTGGCGCACGCATATGTGACGTCATGGGATCGCCGTGACTATTTATACCCGCGCTGGTGCTCGTGACACTAGTTGCAGTCTTCTCCTGAACAGCAGTGGCACCAATGAGCAAAGGCTACCGATGTTGCTCTTTCTACGGACTAGAAGAAGAAGAAAAAGGTTTAGCAACGGCAGAACTGGCAGCAGCATTGCCGTCAATGCTTCGATTTGATTCGATGACCTACTTGGTCGGATCAAGCCTTTCATTCACCATAAAAGAACTCATCTTAACCCAGTAAGTTTACAAGAGAGACTTGCAGTCACTCTGAGAGTCTTGGCATCCGGTTGTCGGCGAAATCGTTCAGGCCTCCTGTTTCCGCTTTGTCACGTGCCACTGAAAAAAAAAAAAAAAAGAGCCGTGCGCGACCTCTGCTCGCGCTCCATAAATCCGGGCGCGCCGGCAGGATATTATGTCATTTTGACGTCACAATGGCGCGCGCCACCTTGGATGCGGCTAGTATACTGTACGTTTCAGGCTCCAAAAATGCTGGAACCTGCAATTCCTATGATGCAACTCCATACAGTCTTTTGCTAGACCCTATTTTATACAGTCTATGGTTAGACCCACATCTTTCAAACTCAACACTGTGCATGTGCGTGTGTGTGTGTGTGTGTGTGTGTGTGTGTGTGTGTGTGTACCCATGCATACTCACTCTTGGCCTTCTCACTCTTGCGTGAGGGCTTCCAGCGAATGCAGGAGCGATGATCATCCAGGTAGAAGAGCCTCACCAGCCCTTTGGATCCTGCCTTTATCTTTACCATCTGTGTCCCGGACTGCATCACACCCATGCATCGCTCCACTGCAGAAGAAAACACACAAACACTGGGGTCAATGGAGCACTATATTAAACACAAAGGGACCAGGTGTCTGGCTTTACTTGTCTTTTCTCAGGAAGAAGTAAGGCAAAGTGTCACAGTGTCACGCAATTAGCGGAGCAGCCAGCAGCTGATGTGGGTCAGAGTCCAAACTGCAACAGAGATGCTACTGTGTGAACATACAGGGCTGCTTTTCTGTTTCCCACCGACTTGCTGCCGAAAGCAACGGAGAGAAAGAAGAAAGGGAGAGATCTCATAGAGAGAGACAGAGCTAATGTGTGTCTCTCTGTTCTAAGTTTCACAGAAGGCCTGTAGGCTGTTCAAGAAGAAGAAATCTACACATCATGCTAAGGCAGGTGGAAGCTACGACTCCATTAAAGTTTAATTTTGTAGTGAGGATTTAAAATATCGCTTCACCCAAATGACATTTAACAAAAATTAAACAAACAAAACATACTTCTGCAGATTTGTTTTGTGCATTGGTTTTGAGATATCTGTCTCTTCATCTGTACAACAAGGTGAATGCAATTTAATTTGCATTGAAACATGACAAAGTTATTTCCAGAATCAGTATTCTTGCTACTAGCACTACTAACAGTTTGCACTGGAACTATATCTTCAGAAGAAACTAGTGACAATTAAATCTGTCCAGTGGAGATTTGTAGATTATCCAGATTAACTAGGACACCATTTTTTTAAATGAAATGTTGCTCTTTAAACGAACAAATATCAGAGTAGTTGCATGTAATTCAAAACTATCTACGTGGCTAGATACCATAAGTGAGGCAATCTATGTTATTTTTGTAGTTTGGGTAAATTCACCCTTTAAACAGGTAGCAAGGTGTTGGTACCAGTTGCTATTGCATCATGGCTGTTTTAAATACTGCGGTAATTATAAACGTCTCTGACCCATCAACTTCAACACCGACGCACCCACATGCTGACTGCAAACCGGTGCTTCATATTTTGAAATTACAAGCTGATGACAGCTAATCTGTTACTGCAATGCATTGTTGTCATCATATTCTAGGAAGAAAAAACTCGATTTCTGGCATATATGTACAGGATGCAAAGGAATAGAGACACTTGTAACGAACAGAAGAAGGAAAATAACGGTGGAGTAGTCTGAAGAGCAGAACAGAGGGACTGAAATGATGTGAAAAGTGACTTTGTGTTTGAGTGCTGCCTGGCACTGTCCAGCATCGAGAAAGGATAAAAGACAAAACTTTTTACTTTTTGTGAAAGCTGGTGGCAGGGATACAGACGGGGATGACAGCAGAGAGACTGCGGAATTTCCATCCTCATTAGTGGAGAGTGTGTGTGTGCGTGCATGCGTGCGTGCGTGCGTGCGTTTTTGTGGTTGGCTATGCATATGTGTGAATGTACTGTAGCACGTGTTTTCATGTATGTTGCAATGTCTACAATATGTTTACATGCATCAGTACACACATATAGCCCATCATTTGTCTTTGCAGTAAATAAAGAGCTTAAAAAACAACATTGTAAACAGATCATATGAAGAAATGTAATATTTAATTAATAGAATTCACTCTATAGAGCCTTGGCTGTAAAGTATTCAGGTGTGTGGCCACAGACTCAGGACTATATTTTACTATGTGTGGCTGCATCCATATTTTTAACGTGCACAGAGAAACAAGACTCGCTTTCCTCTTTCTTAAACATCAGTTTGGTTTAACTCCTGACTGCAGAGAAGGAATTGAAACACATATAGGCCTAGTTGAAGAGTAAACTACCCAATACCACTGTACAAAATATTAGGGGCACTTCATTAATTTAAAATGGATGAGGTTAAGTCTGATAAAAGCCACTGTTATCCATTTTTATGTAATCAAATTGTCTCCAGTCACAATGGATAAAATGCACTACAACAACGGTGTAAAGTACCATCAAATATATACTGTAGCTAACATAGTAATTACAAAAAAAGTGCTTCAATAGAGCTGCAGCTTTACAGCCTCCCCTCTGGAGCTGCTAAGAGTAAAGGGGCTTTCTTAAGGACACTTCAGTTGGTTGGATGCTTGTCAAGGACAGATTCTACTTGTTTGAGCAAGGGAGGTTTAAGATAGTTGTTGAAAACTCAATGGGTGCAATCCCAAATTGCCGAAAAGGTAGGCAAGTACTACAAGGAATTACACAGTTCTTTGAATTTTAATCCCTTAATGTGATGAATCTTCTACAACACGCAGTTTAAGACAGCAGGAAGAATGGAAAGAAACAGCACACCATAGTTTGTGTGTGAACACATTTGTCGATTACAAGCCTTTCGCCTTAACATTAACTGCTACCATAATGTACCAAAACTCCAATCTTAAACCCAATATATCTATTTGTTGACCCCTTACTCCTCTTTCCGCACACTTCGTTCCTCAGGTCAAAATCTCCTGATGGTCCCAAAAACCCGCCTTAAAACTCGGGGAGACCGCTGCTTTCAGGCAGTTGCTCCCAAATTGTGGAATGCCCTGCCCCTGTCGCTGCGTGTGACCGATTCTATCGTTTATTTTACAAAACAGCTGAAGACACTCCTATTCAGACAAGCTTTCACTTGACTGAGCTATCATTGTTTTTATGTTTGTATGATGTTTTTTAAATTGTTAAACTTGCTGCATGTAAAGCACTTTGTGACTCTGTCTGTGATAGGTGCTATATAAATAAAGTTTACTTACTTACTTACTACCCTAACATCATGTAGCTGTGTTCAAGATTCCCATTGCACATTTACAGTGTTTTAGATCAATAAAAAAAATAAACTCTGCAGCAAAGACCACATTCACACATTTACAGCAGTTCCCAAAGAGAATCTGAACAAATCAAACCACACCGATGATACCGACTATTGACACAATTTGCATATCATGTTTTTTAGAAATTCCTGGTTAAGATGTTACATATGTATCCCACAACTAAATGTATAAATGTATTATAATCACAGATGTTATTTTACAAAAATACGAGAAAAAACAAAATGTTCGAAAGTTGTAGGACACTTGTAATCTTCTTGACTCACGAAGAGCACATGCACGTATACACAAAACTATTAAAATGCATTTTTTGAGAGGACATGGGTGATTATCTTCAAAGACAAGTAAAGTCAAACCTCTCATGGATCTCATGGAACACATATTCAAGCATACTTAACAGAACACACGCTGAGCAGAGTACTTGTTAACAGACTCTCTGTCCTGAGGATAGGCTTAGCAATGGCACAAATGTTCTTGATATTCGAGAACAAAATATACGACAAAAAATATACCTAACAAAAATAGATGACTTCTTGGAGTCGTAGATGCTATCTCCAGGGACAGTATCAGATACACACAAGCATAAGCACATGGCCCTGAGCCTGTGTTTTCTCCCAAGGTGCATGACAAATGCATCATGAATGCACTAATGGCCACACAGTTGATAACACAATGGAGTACGTGGGAAGAGAAACAAGTAGCCATGTAAATAAAACGGTAAACTCGGGATCTTTCCTCTAACAGACTTCCATAATGGCTTTACCAAGACAAGTCTCAACTGGGCATCCAGTGACAGATCAGCTCATGGTCAAGGAAATATATTTACTGTATATAATTTCCAGATTTAAGTTTTGTCCTTAATTCATTTATCATACAGATTTGTTGATCATTAATCAAGAATCAATACAATCTCCTATCTGTTCATAACGCAAGTACAGCAAGTGTTGTGACAACTCTTCAGAGCTGCAGAAAATAATGGGGCACTGAAGACAAAGAGAGACTCTGGGAAAAGATTGAATCAGAAACAAGAAAATTGGCCATTTTGCATTATTTATTTCACAAAGCCACTTCTGAAATTCACAGCTTCATTAACGACATAATTCAATGGAGGTCACTGTCCAATGTGGGTTTATTGTAGTATTGATCACATCTGCAGTCTCCGCTCCAGTGAGCAGGCATGTTCTTCTGGGATATTTGATCTCACACGGTTTCAGGCTCAAAATCCATGACTCAGACTAGACAAGTTTCCAGCAACACTTCTCCAGTGCTTAGTTATGTAACATCACAAATCAGTCCTAAAGTGAATAAACACTATTCGCCATCACTAGAGAGTACATGCCCATTCTCCTGCAATTCCCCTGGAGTATAAATATGTAAGAGTGTTTCTCCAGATATATTTCACAAGAAAAAGCTAAAAGGGAATACAGAAGTCCGCTTTTTTTTTCCATCCAGCTCAACAGCCAACATGAGATAGAAATAGGAGGACTGACATGTACAGGTATCAATTCATCGTCTGTTTGTCTGTTATTTTGTATTGAAACAGAACTTAAAAGAATAATACTCTGCCTCCGTTTTATTTTTTTTTCTACTCCTGAGGTCTATCCAACCCAATTACTCCTTGACATTTCTGCAGGCACTCTCCAGTCACTTAACTCTCCATCAGCAATGATAAGAGTCAAACCTCAAACCTAGTTATAGTTGAAGATTGAGAGGCAAGAGACACAAGGAGAAGAGGAAGCAGGTTTAATATCTGCCCAGGAGAGGGGAGCTGCCTCGTAATCAAAGATGAGAACTAATGTAAGTGGCTCTTAAAAGAGCTGTGACGGCCGAATCAAAGGAGTGCCCTTCACATCTGCACTCCTGTCCCTTGTCTCGTTTTCTACAAGCATTAATGCTCAAACCATCCGAGCGTGAGGATTTGAATTTACAGTTTCATTCAAACTTGCAATTCCAGTATCTTGTTGGACATCTAAAACAAAAAATAGTTATGTGTCTTCTTAACCCCACCTGGCATTTGTATGCAGGTTATTAATCTTCATGCTTTGCTATCTACGGCCATAGTATCTGTGCTTTGCCAGTTCTCTCCATGCAACCTCACAGAAGACAAACTCCACCAAAGTATATACAAATGTGATTTTCAGCTAGGTAGGTGAATAAAAAAAAATATGTGAAGCATCTTTTTTTCTTTGTGCGACATCTACTTTTTGGCTCCCCTCTTTTAAACGAGTGTGTTTGGCTTTATGTGCATCTATGTGTGCATGTGTAAAAAAAACCATCATCTCTGTCAGCACAGAGCGGAGAAAGCAGATCAAAGCTTTGTCTTACCAAAGAGGCCCAGGCAATTCAAACATATTTTAATGGGGTAGGTGATAGAGAAGCCTCTGTGATAACCTGATGAACAAAGCCTGTCCTCACGCCAGGAGAGTGAAAAAGAGCATCCGCAGCAGTTTCCATTCATCATTTCCAATCTTAACTGTCATTTTTAATCTCAACATGATGAGATATTCCTTTTAGCCATCCCTTTATCCTCACTGCTAGGAGTTTATTATCAGTTAGGGATAATATTTAAATTCTCGATCAGCTCCGCGTGAGATCTCTTGTTAAGATTTGGTCAGAGGGTGATGACTCAAATAGACCAAAGATCCAGTCCAAAAGTTTATTATAAATTATTCATAATTACATACATTCATATTCAGCAGCATCTGCCTGATCCTTCATGCACTATTTATGTGACATAAGGCACCGCCACCCGAACTACCCAAGTCAGTCCTACTGCTGATGAAACACAACAAGCACAAGCACAGGCACAGCAATCAAACCAAAATAAAACTGAATGGAGGCACGCCGTCGTAATTCTTCACTCACTGCTGTGTTAGCTCCTATGACCTGAAGGTTTGTTTTGTGTGCTGAAGTTTATTCAAGATGTGATTCAGTTTTGGTTAACTGACTGTCCACACAACAAAAACTGAATGACATTTACACATTTACACATTATTGCTATGATGAGCGGTAAAATGCACAGCAATCAACACACAAACAAGATAAATCTTCTCTTGCATGTGGCCGGGTTGCCTCAGTGGGTAGAGCAGGCGCAAGTAAACAGAGGTTTATGCCTCGACGCAGAGGTCCAGGGTTCGAATCCGACCTGTGACGATTTCCTGCATGTCTTCCCCCTCGCTCTCCCCTTTCTCACCTAGCTGTCCTATCCATTAAAGGCAGAAAAGCCCCCCAAAAAAAAAATCTTCTCTTGCATGTAATGAGCAACATCTCATTAAGACAAGCTATACAGGTTCAAAGTTATGATAGCAGAAAATAAGCAGTTTGATCATCCTGGGGATATTCTGATACATAAACATGAGCTCCTGCTCTTTTCCTGGGCTATAAATAGCACCAGGAAGCAATATGTTTAATATGCAATATGTTTGTCCACACACACAAACATTTAGTCTGTGAAAGACAACCTGCAGTAAGAAAAACATAAGGACGAGAGGTTTTACACAAGATATATCAATTTAACTGGAAGAGGCAGTGGAAAAACTTAGGTTTTAATGGGTTACACACACACACACACACACACACACACACACACTTACCAATTTGTGTAAGCCTGCATTTCTGTGGAACAGCCACGGTGCCACCAATATGGTAGACGTTACGCGCCAGGAGAGTCGCAACAGTTAACAAAGACGATTTTTCAGCAGAACCATAAAAAAAGGTGGATCGTACTTTATGAGTAGATAATGCATTGGGACCAAAACTAATTTCCTCCATTTTCTCTGGAGAAAATAAGGAGCCAGTAGGAGTCCTCCTTTGCTCAGTCCCAGTTTGCAACACACTCCACCTGTAGCTAAAACTCGTTTGCTATTCCTCACATCAGATTTGATAGACTGGCTTCAGACAAAAAGCCTCCACGGTCCAAACAACAAGCAAGCACACCAAAACTCCTGTTCATCCTCCTCTGTACCGTCCTGTGATCTGTGGCGACACCTTCAACTGACAGTCTCCTCTCTGAAAACACACACGTTTCCACCTTTCTCCTGGTCATCTGTTCTCTACTCCCACTTCCTGCTCTTCCCATCCGCCTCTCTTTGATGTCTGCAGGTCTCTCAGAAGACGTGTCGCTGTATCAGTGAGGCTGCCAACATGCAACACTGACGCTCAAACTTAGATTCAGCATTTAACAGCTCCAGTAATTTTTGTATTGTTTACGGAGCGATTATGAAGAGTAAGGGAGGAAAGTGGAGAGTGCAGCAGATGTTTGTCTCTGCATATTGCTGGGTTCATCAAGGGTCAACTAGAGGAATATGAGGATAAGAACGATGACATAACATTTATGAAAATCCATTAGTAAAAGTATGATTTAATGGGATGACATGTGGGGGGGGTGTCTGTGTGTGTGCTACAGGAAGAGTCACCAACAGCACATCTGTCCATTTTGTACTAAACCACCATTGCAACCATTTCACACAAGCTTTTCTACCCTGGAAATCCATAGTTCTCGCGAGAACACAATTTGAATTTGCTTTCGGATTTGGGTCTGGATTTCCAGGCTAAGGCTTTTCCCTCCTAAGGGTGAACTCCTCTTCGCCCACGTTCCACTATGTGTACTGACATTTTCATACTAGATCAGTATATCAGGGAGACACCATTATTTAGGAGCAACACAATACCATATAAACTAAGAACATGATTTGATTTGACTTTAATGGGAAACCCATGGAGCTATATTTTCCTAAAATAGGGCACAAAAGCAAATGCAAGTAAAATCTCCAGGGGAAAACACAAATCAACATGACCATCAAATTTAGTAATTTTGGCAACCAGGCACAGCTGGGTGCACACAACATGGAAGAACTGAATATATTACCAGTGGGAGGGATATACTGTACAATCAACAGGTGGATACATGGGGCTATTTTTCTGGGGATGTTCATTGTGCAACCTTTCAGTAATAAACATTATTACAGTCTGTCTACTGCCACTGCATTGTAGGTAATTGTGTTGAATTTAACAATGTCAAATTCTATAGTTTAAATTAAAAAATTAGTAATTTGATAGTTAGAAAAATGTATCAAACTAGAAAAAAAATGTATTGTTTTCAGAGTAGTTAAGCAGGCAGCAGGATTTTTAATATCACTGCAGCAGATGATAAACCCGAAATGACACTTCGACTTATCTCATCTCTCTCATTTCTTCTTCATGAATTTGGGGTTACGTCATCCAGTCTGCACCATGTTTCATTGTTCCTCTTAGGAGATTCAACAGTTAATGAAATTAAATTAGTCAGGCGCACAGCTTCAGCTTGATGACTTTGGTATAAATGTGCGGGGAAATCAGGCTCCTCCATGGAAGGACAAAAGTCGGCAGCACATTTGTGACAGTACTGGGCTTGAGCCTTGGCAAAACAAAACTCCCATCACCTGCTCCACCAGTCTCATGGCCAGTGACTACTGGGTGGTCATATTCATTCAAGCATTCATCATACATAATGAACAAACAAGGAAGTGACATTTACTCATTTTGTCTTCTTGCTTGTTTCTGTTCGGGCCTGGAGCCATTGTCCGCATGCATTGAAGGTGGAGGGCCAGCCTGAATTAGTTGTCATTCAAGGCTAACACAGATAGACAGACACTCATACCAGTGGGACCGCTGGAGTCTCTAATCCACCTGATGTGTGTCATTGAAAGGAAACACAGAAAAAAAAACCCTGCATGAATGCAGAGATAACAGACTGCACACAGAGAGGAGTGGAACTAAACACGAAGCCACAATGTCATTTACTGGCTATTTTTTTGTTTAATGAAAAAAACATAAAGAGAGCATGTTCGCAAATTGGGAACATAGACATACAACCCAACAATTGTGATTCAAAATGTCAAACTGATTGGTGAAATCCCCATCCTCGAACAAGGCCCCAGCCATTTCAAGAGCAGAAATACAGAAATATTTCATGTTATGTTAATTAATCAGAATGGTGATAACTTTGACACATAACAGTGCTCATAAAAGGATCCTATAATCGCCATCCAACATACATGAGTCATTTGAGCATTTTCTGATCTGGCACCCCTATTGGCATGACATTGTTTGTCAGTATCTTCCAGACCGCTACAAATTACCACAACAAAATTAATTCATGCACCTCTCTTCATGTTTGGTTATGGTTAGGCAATTAAAACTACTTGTTTGAGGCTCGGGAAAAATCACGGCCATAGTTAAAAGAAACTAACTTCAACATTGGGTGGAATACGAGATCTGTACATCCCACCACTCAACATCCCCATTAAGAGGTTTTGGAGTTCTTAAACAACATTACTTTACTTCTGCCTTTTCTCTTGAGAGACAACAGTCTTCATTCACACAACCACAAGAGGTCACTTGGAAGCTTGCAGCTTTCTCTACACCCACTCATACAAACAACTTCACATTGCACTTCCTTGGGTCCTGAGCAATACACCTGCCATGAAATAGTTGCGTTCTCTAGCAATGGTAGATTGCTTCATTTGCTAACAGCGAGCTATTTGGGACCAGGCTATTTCCAGGAACAAAAGAGATCATTACAAAAGTTACATTGCTGATGTTTGAAATGTTTAAGTTTGCTACAATGCAACATATCTGCTCTCTCTCTTTTTTCTGGAATGTACTGTAGTCTAGTATTATATACAGTCTATGACTGTAAGGAGTGACAGAGAGCAAGCTGTACCCAGCATGTCGTTCAGTGGTGTAACAGTTAATAGGGGTCCTTTCTCAATACACTACACTGTGTGTACATAACACTGTTAATAAATATGTCCCATAGATCGCAAAAGCTCAAACTCAACACTGCACGTCCTCAGCAATACACCCACTAAGTGTGAAGTCGATCGGATGAACAGTTGTCGGGAAAATAGTAAGACAGGCAGACACAGACAGACAGACAGACAGACAGGCAGACACAAACAGACAGACAGACAGACAGAAAGAGCTACTCTCTATTTTAGTTAGATTAACTTGAATCTCCTGACTTTTCATGTAGCTCAGTCATCTGATCAGAATTTCATTTTGTCCAATACCTCGACCAAATATATCTGAAAAACTAATGTGATTCCCATTAGCCTCAGCTATACTTTCTGTTACTGTTGCTAATTAGCAAATGTTAGCATGGTAACATGCTAAACTAACATGGTGGAAATGATAGCTGCCTGCTAAAAATCAACATGCTAGCATTATCATTGTAAGCATGTTAGCATGCTGATGTGAGCATTTAGTAAAGAACCGCTAGCATGTAGATTCAGTCTTGTTCATTTTGAGAGACAGACTCAGAATGTGGTTTTCAGGGTTTGGATTTTATGTTTACCTTGTAATTCCTGCCTACATGCAGTACTTCAATGCATCACATTCTACAGCAGCATAATGCAAGTGAGTTTAAACTTTTCATACCTGGGGGGACATATTCAAATGTAAATACCTTTTAAAGCAAATGCACAAAACCTGGAAGGAAAAAGTCTAATATATTTTGGTGTACCCTCTTATTAGCAACATAAAAGGTTAGGAAACCTAGGGAAATGATGAGTCAAAAGAGGGCAAGCACACACACACACACACACACACACCAAACAGTCACTCACTTCGGCCTAATTAAGAGCGCTCAAGGCAGCGCTCAAACCGGCAATGCTACAAATGGGTTCCTAGGTCCCCCCACAGGTGCAGAGTGTAGAGCGGCACCGGAATGAAAATGAACACATGACAACTGCAGCATGATAATGCATTCACCAAAGATGCTACAGGGGGCTCCCCGAGTGGAGTAGTTCAGGACTAACATCAAAAGAGGAAACTAAAGCCTGTGTGTGTGTGTGTGTGTGTGTGTGTATGTATGTGTGTGTGTGTGTGTGTGTGTGTGTGTGTATTGATGTTCCTTCAAGCTTCTTCTTTCTTCCTCCCTAAGCCAGGCTGGATGACTGTGAGTAGATTGAGATACCGTATATTTGGCTGCAAAACCAGACTGCCATGCAAACTGTCTGATCTCAACTGCTTCAAACGTTGGAGAGAAGCTCCTGTAGCTGCTTTCCTGATGCTTTATATCGGGACGCAGGACAAGCCTAAAAGTGTTGGCTACATAGCTAAGTGGACTGAGCTTCTGGGTAGCTTATTAACTGCTGAGGGGATGAAAGCAAGTAAAATAAAAGCCAGTTGTTATGGATAATTTGCTTCCCATTTCTCGCCGTGACGCAGGTAGAGCAACTTTACACAGAGGATAGCCTCCCACTAGATTTTAGAAGCTGACGTTTCACAATCCCATCCCATGTGCTTTATGCAAGAACAAATATGACGTGCCAGCGGCTAAGTCAACATGCAGGCTGACACAGTAACTCATTGTCAGTGAAATTCTATGTAGGCTAAATGCAAATCATGGTGCTTCAGGATCAAGTGGAAAAGACAAAGATGGATGTTGGTGGCTCCATGATATCAGAGATGTGAAGCTAGTTGATGGTAGGGCTGAACGATTTTTGAAAATAATCTAATTGCGATTTTTTTCAAAAATATTGCGATTGCGATTCAATATGCGATTATTTTTTAAGCTCTTTGTCTTCTGTATTATTCAACAAAGACAAGCAATAAATCAGTGTATAGTATGAACAATACAAGATTAGATAGATTAAACAAACTGTTCTTTCCTGGAGGCCAGACCTGTATGTGATGATGAAATTAGGTGAGGCATGAATTTATATGAATGACATCTTTTATTTAACTACTTCAGTCACAGTAGTATATTGAGCACTGACCAAGCCTGGTGTAAACATTCATATGGAAGTCAGAAACAAATCACACAAACTAAAGGGCAGATTGCAGAAATATAAAAACAAATATGTGGCTTTACCACACTTAGTGGTATTTACATTTAATTATTATTTACTGTAATAAACATATGTAAACATGTGGATTGCACTTTTTAAACACTGTCTTTGAACTTTACTAGACAGTTAAATAAGTAAAAATATAGTATATACAGTATATACAACGGTGTATTTTTTTACAGCGTACACAGAGGAGCTGCCTTCAGCCCCTCCCTCCCCTCATGAAGTTGCGTGCCGCGTGCATGACAGCGTCAACATTGCACTCAAACTCAGAGACAGAGAGGCTATCGTTACGTTAGTAGTAGCATGCTGCTGCTGGTCTTGCTGTGGAATTAACTGTACTAATAAAACCGTTGAAACAACGCAGCCACGCTGCTGTGAAAGCTCCCCGAACGTCATTTATCAGAGTCTGGTTGTGACCCCTCCCCGTGGCAGTCTCCTCCACTCCATATCTTTATAACGGAGCTAGCTAACTGGAGCTAACCGCTAATCAGAGCTAATCGTTGCAAACCGAGCCTTCAGTTCTGCGTGCCTGTATCCATTAACTGCATGTATGGACTCGAGCCCGAATAAAACCCTTCATTTTATTAAAATGGCTGTAAAAGTTTTAAACTACAACTCAGAGATGTTTGAATGACAGAAATCTGCTCAAGGTACGGCGTAGCGTTAGCGTGCTAAGTTGATGCTTTCTCTGCGGGTGCAGACTGATTTGCTCTTGCGAGTCACGTGACCAAATCGCAGCCTTTGCGATTAGGAAATCGCGTCTTTACATATCGCGATATTATCGCAAATGCAATTAATCGTTCAGCCCTAGTTGATGGACAATATTGAATGTGACACATAGTTTTGCTAAACATGTGAAAGTATTGGAAGGAGAGGAGAGGTAGAACTGGGTATAGTTTGACAGCCTGAGTATTAGTACCAGTATCAACACATTACTCCTTACTTAGAGCCTACATAACAGATTCTAGAATTGGCAAGACAATATTTTAATCAGGAAGTACCTGATCAGATGTCCAACACCAACTTTTGGCACTTGACAGTTTTCAATAGTAAAAGCAACACATTTCAGTCGGGACCAAAATAGTATTGAGGTACAATACCCTGAGGAGAAGAGAGGAGAGCTATTGATTCAAAAATGTTGGTACTATCAAATTTAGACCTACTTCAAGGAATTTGCCTAAATTTGACATGAGATTTTGATTTAAATCAAGAACTATTTGATCAGACATTTGGGGGGGAATATTCATCATCATAAGTACAGGAGAGACACATGAGGAAAAACACATTTTCCATGGAAATTCATTTCCTCCATGTGGAGGAGATTAGCAACCATGCATGTGCCTCCAAACCTTTCTCCCTCCATCATTTTCTCTCCTCTTTCTCTCTCAGCAAGTACTCATGGTGCCATGCAACTCTTCTTAGCACAAGTGTTGACAAAATGAATGAGGAGGTAGCCCTCTTGGACACTGAAGATAACAGGGGCCTTCCTCTCACTCCCCAACGCTCACATAGATAAAGAGAAAACAGGCGCCGCAGGGGCGAAGACTGACAACTTGACACATCCTGCTTTCTAAGTGCCAGGGATTCAGTGATCAGTCATTTTTGACAGCATAAGAGAGAGCAAAAGGGTCGCTCTAATAGCCGGGGACTATTGGGACATCAATTTTGTCATCAAAGCTCGACCCAAAGCTCTGTCACAGTGTGGGGGCTCAACATGCCCTGCCTGGGTTTCAAGGGGCTCCAGTTTCTGATGATGCCAACAACAATACAATCCACCTTGGTTACTGAGCTGTGGCATGTGGTAATGCTATGCGGTCTGTCAGTGGCATCTTCACACGGAGGCGCTGCAGTGACAGAACCTATAAACATCTCAGGGATGGTTATTTTTGTGAACAGTGCGGAGGATGCAGGATTGTAAAGGATGTGGCACATCCACACCTATGTGCTGCTTTATGGACTGAGGACAGAGCAAGTCCTGTCAAAATTCAGAGGCTTTTCTGCCCCCTAGTGACAAGAACAAAGGGACATTTTCAGCACCAGGGACAGTGTCCCGCTGCTCCACTGCTGGTCTTCATCAAGAGCTCATCATATAAACTGACGAAATCAGTTCAGTTTATAAATTCGCATAAAATGTCAATGAACAACAAATCAACTGATATGTATGTATGTATATATATATATATATATATATATATATATATATATATATATATCTATATATCTATATATATATATATATATATATATAAAAAATAATGTCGATAAACACTCATTATTGCACAATAAATCCTTCATGCAAATTGACAATCGTCAATTAAGATTCCTTTCTGGGCTTTCTGGGCTTTAGCCTGCTTGCAATGTAGTCTAGTCATCCAAAGGAATGCGCTCGCCACACAGAGTATAGCTATTCCTCTCCATATGAGACTGAAAGATGAAACAACTAATCCGGGGGGAAAAGCTTGAAACCCATCACTTACCCTTCTCCAAACTGAGATTTCTGCAAACTTCAAGTTCTGCCATTTAGGACTGGGGTTGTTGGTCTCATAAGGTCCCTCCATGCGTTTTGGACATCATTTTTATTTCCTAATTGTAGCGGTTCGAAAAAACATCAAAACATGCCTGACTAGTCCATTTCTCCATGATGGTTAGACGTTTACATCAAACGCGCCATGATGATTTTGTCCCAAAAAAAACGAGCCCATAAACAAACTGCGCCTCCGCATCTGCCTCCCTGCAGTCTGCGGAGTGAATTCACAAACCATCAAACCTCTCGCATCCACAGCCGCTGCGCGCACATCTTCTCCTCTCACCAGGCGCAACACAGAAGCAAAACGATAAGCCGATTACTCACAAGCTCGTTGGACCGACGGAGAGTGGTTGTTAAAAAGCAAGAGTGAGCGAGAGCAGTGGCTTAATCGCCAGAGTTGGGCATTTTGGGCATTCCAACAGCTTTGGTCGACAGTCTGGTTCAGCTGTTTGGCGAGAGTTTGAATTCCCCACCAAACTTAACTCGTGTAACAGGCTTTTGTTTTTTTTAGTCAGCTATTCCTTGGTGAATATTCTTAGGGGGAAAAAAACAGTCACCATTGCTTAGGGATGCCGGCGCTATGACCCACTTTACGCTGTGTGTCTCTCGTTTTAGCTACAGTATATGAAGGCTTCCTCAGAGACGCAGCAGGAAACATACGACTGAGAGCTCTGTGTAAACATTCATTAGTAGGTATAGCTTTTTCATTCTGTATGTGTGTGTGTGTGTGTGTGTGTGTGTGTGTGTGTGTGTGTGTGTGTGTGTGTGTGTGTGTGTCAGCCTCAAGTTTAGTTGAGGAAAATTCCCTAATGAAAGTTTGGTCAATCAAGAGCTCCCAGATTAGTCTTGCTCATTGGTCCACATTAAAGCCATTTAATTTAGGATTGCAGAAGACAATTAGACTACGTAGTGACTAAACACACACACACACACACACACACACACACAGTTGTGTTGTTGTGTTCAAACACCAAGAGCCAGAGTCAGAGGTTAAATTGATTAGTGCTGTCTGGAAGAAAAACTTGACCACCAGTGCACACTGAGTTCAATGCTGGGTCACAGGAAGGTACTTTCACCTCAAAGATACTTAACCTGTGAGCTCTACTTGTTCTACCACAGTCATCTCTCCACGGGTCAGCCGGCACCAGACGCCAATAACTGTCCCAGAGGCTCCGAGCCTTTCAGGACCGTGTGTGTGTGTGTGTGTGTGTGTGTGTGTGTGTGTGTATGTGTGTGTGTGTGTGTGTGTGTGTGTGTGTGTGTGTGTGTGTGTGTGTGTGTGCGCGCGCGCGCGCGTGCGTGCGTGCGCGTGCGTGCGTGCACGCTGTGTATTAGCAAGTACATGCTGCTTTCCAGTGATTGCTCACTTTGATTTACATTATAAACAGCTTTTCATCCACACCTGCCTGATCACAGACAGTCCCCCTCCCTTCGAACCCCCTTTTCACACTGATTTATGTACCATGGCCAAACAAAAACCATCATCCACCATACAAAAGACTGGAAACACCAGGAAGAAAAGGGTAGAGGCAGAGTGAAGCAAAGTCATGTGGGGAAAAAACAGGGAAAGATGAGAGAGTCATATGTTTCAAAATGGTTTCTGACTAAAGGACAAACTGTTGGGGCATGATGGGATGAATACAGACAGAGTTCAACAGGATCTGAAGTTTGGTGAAGATACAACAGACAATTATATAATTATACAATAATTAACAATATGTTAGCAGAATAGGTTAGCTTGTAAGAAATGGATTGGAGGGGGTGGAACGGTGGTGCAAGCTCACTTTAATAGGACTATATGAAAATGTATTAGCTATTCATTTTCATTTAATTAACCACAAATTCTGAGAAAAGTCAACTCTGGCTTGGAGAAACTCTGCATCAATCGAGTTAATCCATCATGCACAACAGAGTACTGAAGCAGTCAAGCCTGATAGCTACTACAGTTCGCTGACAAATAGAAAGTACACACTCAGTGTGTAGCACACACGCTGGCTATAGTAAGTCAAGGCGAGGCTTTAAGTGGGCAGTCTGCTGTAGGTGTGATAGCCACAGAGGCAGACAGAGATCAGAGATTTGTTATGGATTTGTCTGGCGGATCTATCAGCGTGCAGCCTGAGCGCCTTAAAACTCAATCAAATTGATGTCTGGACTCATTTCGGCTTTGAGGAGAATAAAAAATGCACTATTTGCTGTGATTCATTAAATCATAAGTAATATAACATTAACCAGTATGCATGTACTATATATATGTCAGGGTACTCAAGTTGATGCATGCAGATATTAAGCAGAAGAACAGTACGTACATCACCTTGGACATGTATGTTGGTTTCTCTTTTTTACTTGAACTTTTCACTGTATGACTTCTAGGTATAAATCATCCATGAAGAGAAATGTATTGCATTATGTCAGGTGATGTAGCCTGCTAGTACACATTTTGTATTTACACTGAATAAAGTTCTGTGGACAGTTTTTTATTCATGCCAGACAATGATTTATTGGCTTGCAGCAGGGTGTGTTTCAGTAAATAGTAATAATATTGATGTCACAAGACTAATCTTGGCTGTGCTGTCTGCGATATAAAAGCATGAGTGTTTGAGGCACAATAGTGGAGACGAGTCTCCCTCTGCTGTTCATTCCGATGACATGCAGTTATCAAAGAGAATGTATACTATATTCTGTTCATTAATCTATCTGTCTGTGTGTGTGTGTGTGTGTGTGTGTGTGTGTGTGTTATTTACCATGAAAGGTGCTGTTGTCTGTCAGGAAGTGGCGGCGGTACTGTGGCTCTCCTTTCCTGTTCACTACCCAGGAGCTCATGGTGAGATGAGGAGGGACGCAGGAGGATGAACAATTGGATGACCTATGAAAGAGAAGAGAATGTAATGATGAGCTGCAATGATTTATCGATTAGTTGTCAACTATTAAATTAATCGCCAACTATTTTGATAATCAATTTGAGTAAATTTCAAGAAATAAAAGTTAAAATTCTGTGATTCCAGCTTCCTAAATGTGAATATTTTCTAGTTTCTTCACTCCTCTATGACAGTAAACTGAATATCTTTGAGTTGTGGATAAAACACTGATTCACATTTTTCACCATTTTCTGACATTTTATAAACCAAACAACTGATCGATTCATTAAAAGGTTGTCGACAGATTAATTGAAAATGAAAATAATCACTAGTTGCAGTCCTAAATTTAACTGTGTTATCCAAACATTTTGCAGGTATTACATTAATCTAAAAAAGGTAATTTTATTAAATATGTGCTATATAATAAAAACTACTGCAACTTGTGCTCCCAAATCTCAAGACAAACAGCACAAGATGCAGTTTAAAAGAAGAAATCTGGTTTACGGCAGGAATGATACAGTATAAGAGATAGAGTTACTATATGGAGGAAAGGCAAAACGTTGGAGATTTTGCTGGGTTAGTATTTCAAATTCAATTTTCATGAATTATTCTCTGGTAGCTTGTTTTGTGAGATTGTACTAAGACAGAATATTGACAGAACTTGCTATACCCTGCAATTCAAGACAAATGTTTGAATCAATGTAGATTTTATTTTGAAATGTATTCTTCTTGTGGTAGAGGCAGCATCACCACCTCTCACCATATAGTAGCCTATATGTTGTTCGGATCTTTACATTTTTTTTATTGTTGTTGCGATCATGAAATGCTGTCTCTATATCTCTATCATGAAAACATTCTTTGATCTTTACTAAATTGTCATCCTACCATTTTACATCCCTCCAGTTCCCGTTGTTCACCTTTTTGTGCCCATTTGAATTTTTAAATCTCTCCATGTGTTCTCATTCATCTTCCTTCTGTTTCTCCTCGCCATTATTCCTGATTCCCAATTTTCCACTACTTCCTCCTGATCACTTTACATTCCTACCTCTCCTACTGGCAGTTTCACTGCTTAGTGTTTTCCCACCTGTTGCTCATCTGTCTTTTCTGTGATTATACACACACACACACACACACACACACACACACACACACACACACACACACACACACACACACTATAGGTCCTGAAAGGCTCGGAGCCTCTGGGACAGTTATTGGCGTCTGGTGCCGGCTGACCCGTGGAGAGATGACTGTCTGGTAGAACAAGTAGAGCTCACAGGTTAAGTATCTTTGAGGTGAAAGTACCTTCCTGTGACCCTGCCACCACCTCACTTTGAAAACACAGAAGCCTGTAATGTCTGTGGTGTTTATGGCAGACCATATGGACAAAGACCCACTCATTCTGTTACTGTAATACGACACCCATGTCGTGGTGAATCAGTGTGTGAGAATGCAGCCAACAATCAGTGTGTGAGAATGCAGCCAACATGGAGAACCGTAACGTATTTTAGCAGTTTATTTTTATTGTGCAATAAATATCTGCTCTTTTACTATAGTTCTAGATTAAATAATCAATGCTTAATATCTGTTCCTTTGAATAATGTAAGAATACAGGCTGCAGAACAGTTTTATCCCCAGGGCAATCACAGAACTGAACAATCATGCCCCCCCACCCACCACAGTTACACTTTCTAGATAGGGATTCTATGCAATGGGACTCAGTGCAATATTGGATGCCTTGATAATGTTTTATATATTTTTCTTATTTTATTTATTGTGTGAGTGTGTTTTAGAGGCTGCACAAGCACATTTCGTTGTATGGTTCTACTGCACAATGACAATTAAAGTCTATTCTATTCTAATAATCTTTTCATCACCAGTAATGTTTTATTATAAGCGATTCAATATTAACCTGTACTCTGGTTGGTGCTGGTGCAGGACATCCCAAGAAGTCAAAAAAAGGTTAACAGAAACATCGTAAAAAAAACTGAAACTAAAATAAAGCAAAAAGATTAACTTATACAACAAGACATACAATATGACCCACCCAGACCTCTCAGGTTGTGTGGGACACGTCTGCTTTCTGTCCCCAGAGTCAGAACTGAACAGGGTTTAGTTTTTATGCTCCACATATCTGGAACAAACTCCCAGAAAACTGCAGGTCCGCCGCAACTCTCAGTTTTAAATGAAAATTGAATTTGAAATACTAACCCACTCTCTCTTTTAAATCAAGGCTGAAGACTTTTCTTTTTGATGCTGCCTTTCTTTAAATAATTGTTAATTTCTTATACTGAAGTTGCATTGTTGAAACTGTATATATCTATATAAGCGTATATAAGAGAGTAAGACCGGTGGGACCAGCCTGTTCTGGGAATGGCAAGGATTGCGGGTGGATTACGTGTATAGAGCAACGGCTTATATATTGTACCATACTAGCAGTCTAAAATCTCGTATTTTATCTGCTTTTCTATTTTTTTAACTGCTCTTTAATGTTTTATGTAATGCACTTTGAATTGCCCTGTTGCTGAAATGTGCTACAAATAAAGCTGCCTTGCCTTGCCTTGGAGAAAAAACCAATATAACATCTGAGGTCTGCTTTTCTTTATAGTCATTTAAACTCTGCTTCGCCTTGTGCCTGCAGTGCCTCTGAGCTGCTCTGTACTCACTGCAGAGCGGCCCCTTGTGGTTTACTGCTTAATTACAGAATGATGTTTCTAAATTACCATTTGTTTTCATAACAGAGTCTAAATTAGAGATAGGAGCCGAGCAGAGGTGGATGACTGGAGACACTGTTTGAGCAGCTTCAATAGCATGTCAGGTGGTGATACAGCTAGATTATGAATCAATCACAAACGCTGAAGTCACATTGCAAGAAGTTACCAGAATGTGCAAGTTAGTTAGCTTTACAAATGCTGCACAAAGTTACACAGCAAATATGAGCAGAGATCTTAAAGTGTCTATAATGCTCTAACATCTCATCATTTTACATTGGTCAGTCGTATTTTTGTGGTACCGTCACAAACATAAGTGAAAAATGGAAATAATCGAATTGAACCAAAGGCATTTACTACATATTTGCATACTGGGCTTGTATTGACCAGTGAAAGCAAAGTATCCCACTACCAAATTAAAGGAATAGTTCAACATTTTGGGGAATGCACTAATTGGCTTTTTTGCCAAGAGTTACCTGGGAAGATTGTTACCACTCTTATGTTTGTCCATTAAATATGACGCTACACAGCCAGCAGTTCGTTAGCTCAGTTTAGCATAGTGGATATAAGGGGAAGAACCTGGCTCTGTCATAAGGTAACAAAATCCATCTACCAGCACCCCAAAAGTTCACTAATTAACACATTCATTCTCTTTTGTTTAAACGGAAGTGTTATGTGACGGACTATTTCTTGGCCGAGAGCAGTGACCTCCTGGAGTCTTGTGGTTTTTGTGAGATTGCCAGCGAACCAGCGGAGGCTGTTTCTTTTACAGATTAACTATTCCTTTTAATAATAGCAACAGGTTAATGAATAAAAAAATGCATATGATTTATAAATCAAACCAGTACAAACTAAGTGTGTGTCAATGCATGTAAAGTGAGTAAGTAAAATGACTCCATTCTTCCGACTGTGTGTAACACTAGCAGCCTTCTCATCTATAGGAGGGCCCAAACATCAGGGGAATACAGCCTGCTCTTAGTCTATCAGGCTACTGGGAGAGAAAGCAGCTTAAAATAAATGTTTCGCTGCCAGACTGCCTGATGAGCCATTCTATCTCAGGCCCTGGCAGGAAGTAGGTCGAGGATGCCCCCGAGTTAAAAAAAGTTTTGTTGTAGTAGATATTTAAATCAAACAGAAGTAATACAATCTGAAACAGGTGGGAAGCAGCATTTTAGTATGCTACTTTCACTTTTCCTGTCTGTCCTGCATGAAAAACACACACCTGACAGGATGGCAATCCATTTGTTGTAGGCTATATACAGGATGTGGAATATGCAGCGCTAATGCAGGAGATAGCTGAATAACCATTGGCGGTATATATTGCACCCTAGGCCCATGGGTTAATATTGTCTAGGCTAGTCTTTCAAATATAACATTTGAGAGCAGGCCTTATTTGTCGCAGCAATTAAAAATATTGTATTAAAATAGAAGCAAAAATAATAACGACATGTAGGGCCAAAAATTTGAGCCTTGAGATTTGGGCCTCAAGATTGTGGACCATTTTCAATTTAATGACCAAATGTTTTAGGTCTTCATGTGCAGTTGAGTAGCAATAATAAAAAGAACTGTACCACCTGCCAGTCTGTCATCATTAAGCACACTCAAAAAATACAGCTATGGATTAATCATATTGATTCAATATATTCCCCAGCCCTAAATGGATGAGATGTCCAGTACTTCTACATTTTTATTAAAGAACACTTTTTTGTCTAACGTTAGACATGATATAGCCATAATTTTGCCTGACTGCTCATTTTCTTTGCCTTATGGGCCTTCATTGTAGCAATGTCTCCGTGTTATTATGGCCAAAACTATGAACATAAGATCCATATTGTAATAAATAAACCATAATTCTTTTTAAAGGAGCTGTTTAGTATTTACGGCACATGTGGCATGGCACGAATCACCCCTCATATATGGATATGTATGTAACAAGGGCCCTCTCGTGACACACAGGCACAAAAACAGCAGCATCTGTCACCCCACATTGACACATGCCAAAGAGCACTCTATTTAGACATGAATAATGAGATATACAATGGTGGTTCTATTTTATGTGAACCAGCTGCCATAAATGCGAGTTATTAACCATAATTAGAATTTTGTTTTTAATCTGCAACTGTCTGTGGTTATGCCTTTCTGTAAAGCACAAATACAGGCTTAAATCCAACACAGTAATGTTGCTCCCTTTATATCTCCCTTCACTACAAGTCAACTGGGAGGATGAAGATCCTAATGGCATCCAGCCTGTAAACCACCTTGCCTTTCTATAGAGTCAATGAGTAGCTTGAAATTGCTTGTTAGGCAGTTATCAGAAAAGAGAGCAAACAGTCTTGGTATGATGATGGCTAGACAGATGGTTTCCACAACAACCTGAGTGCTCCCTAACTCAATAACTCATTGATATATAGAAGTATAAAAGGTATAGGGGACAAGAAAGCATTCTTCATGCATGTAATAATGCATTGTAACAAACCAGAGATCTATCTTCTTTTAAAATAAAGTTTCTGCTTCATGTGTAAGGGGTTAGTGGGGTCAGACAGTCTTTTTCATATTTAACAAGATAGACTCAGAGTCACAGGCGGCCTGTCATATATCTGTACTGTGTGGTGCATCACTACAGTTTGTAAGGCTGCTAAACATTTAATCAACTTAATTATCTGTATATTATCTTTATACTTCAAAGGTCACATTTTTACTTCATTTTCAAGATAATCTACATGGAATTTCATCATGTTTAAAACTCTTGGGCTGCAACTGACCGATTAAACCGATTTTTATTGTTGATTCATTTTTAGATTATTGTTTTTAATTCATCTATTTATTGTTTGTTCACTTAAATATCTGAATATAGCAAAAATTCCACAGTGACATTCTGAAATAGCTTGTTTTGTCTAACCGACACTTCAAAACCCCAAAGATATTCAATTTATAATTACAAGAAAGCTGCAAATCCTCACATTTGACAAGCTAGAAAAGGAACATTTTTGATAAGTTGATTGTTGTAAGTTGTAACATCTAAACTGTCCGGCCTGTGCTGCTTCAGTGAGCCTTTGACCTGATAAGGAAACAGAGCGCCCCTGGAGGCAGTGAGGTTACTGAGTGGTCAGAGTTGTTACAGAGGGGCAGTGAGGCTATCTGAGGTTATCAACAGACGCTGTATTAACATTATGGAGCCGTAAAAAAAATCTCCTCTGCAAAACTGCAAAGTTTATTTATCACGAGAGCATTTATGTTTTAAAAATGAAGCGCCTAACATAAAATGTTTTAGTGAAGAGGATCAAGGTTCAAAATCTTTTCTCTGACATCCAGAAATTATTAATTTAATCCGAAATATGCTATTGATCTATACCATTTGTAAACATCCATCCTCTTTAGGTGAAAATCCCATCTCCAGAGCCAGAATATCAAGTGTACGGGCATGTATTGAAAACTTTAAGAGCTCAATCTTATTTTAACTTACATGTGTGCTGCTCTGTGCACGTGTGTGTGGTAGAATGTGTGTGGTGGGGTCGTCTTGCTTTACTGTGAAATTGAGGGATGGTTAAGGTCATGAGTCAAACCCTCAGATCTATTTCAAGCAGACACCCCTCACCTTTCCCTCCTGTTCCTATCCTTTGCTTTTACTGTCAGGTTTTACAATATAACCGTCTGCTTAATGTCCTCATTGACAAGAGAGGACTGTTCATTTTTTGCTGGGGAGACTGCTGAGTTGAAAACACATCAGCTTGCCATTCCCATCCCATTTCAGTGTTTGTAAATGGACATGAGCACATCTGTGATTGGCTTCTGACATGCAGTAGCACAACGTGACAGCTTGTTCATTGCTGGGTTCTATATTTCTCTCTTTTACCGAGACACACACTTGTATTAAATCACACACACACAATGTGGTTCATTTCACAAAAGTTTTCACCCTCAGTCCTCCTCCTTTCCTTTTCCACCAAAAAAACTTAAATTATTCATGAGGGATCACAGCACCCACAAAGAATCATGTTCCCACTCCTACAACCCTACACCTGCAGGCCGATACACTGTTCACAATACTTCGAGTCACATAATAACAAGGGAGTCACTTTACGGCACGATGGAAAAGCTACTTGTTTTGTAGTTGCTTCCCAGTATTGTTCATTGTGACCGCAGGTAAAATCCAATATCTGCCTCATTTGGAGAAAAAAAAATTGACTGCTCATAAAAAAGGACTGAGTTCGGACATTAGGCCTTTATACCTATATCAATTTACATATAAGCTTTACCAACTGCGCCTGACAAAGACACTCCTTGTATGAGATGCTGACAACACTGTGTAAGGTTTATCAGGAAGGAGCACACATTGGAGAGTTACCTTTGTATTTTTTGTGGTGCTTTTCAGTGAGTGTCACATCAGCTTGCGGTCTCTTTAAAAATCTCTTTGTCTCTCACACCCGGGCAGCTACACACAACAAGTCAAATCAAATCAAAAAATCCCCAAGGACTCTGCTCTCGGACGGGGGAGTGCCCCATCTCTTTCTCTCTGGGATGGCTACCGGCTGAGAGTAATAAAGGCCTTTGTTCTGCTGCCCTGCTACAAACCTCTGTTGTTAAAGCGCAATGGGAAGGAGCACCAAAATGTGAAACGCATGCAGCTGAAAATGCTTTATCAATCACACAGATGAATTGATACGAGTAGCAAACAAGCCAAAGTAGCTTAGGCCTACATGACAAAAATATTTCAGTGATCACATTAGCTCAGGCAATTTGTAGTTGTCAAAATGACCCATGAACAAAAAAAGTGTTTTGAACCCGATTGCATGTGGCTTACCTGGAGTGGTGCAAAGGATTGAAATGTCTTGTGTTTCTATTTTACACAGCCTGTGTCCGGGCACACAGGTTTAACAGGTGCACATCTGCTTGGATACTGTATACAGTATCCTACCAACAGTAAATTTAAAGTGACAGCTGTGTGCAGATTTCCCATAGTCAGAAAAGTGCAGTTAACTTCCAGGAAACAGTTTTTTTAAGTAAGGAAAATGCACCTTGTGAAGAAAACAAAATGCCAATGCATCAAATCAAGCATCACAGGTTTACTTACAGTACTTCTGTCACTTTAGTTTCAGAGTCGGAGACCACGTTGTCAGCTTCCTCACAAAATCTTGCCACTTTCACCAGAACGGTAGTCCTTCAGGCTCCCAACGTCCATGGCACAGGGCACAAATGTTATAAAAGTCAGGGATAGTCCCAGCAGTGTGGTTTCAAGGAGAGAGAATGTCCCAACAACTTCACTGGTGTGGGCAAGTACCCACCACTGCATCAAGCACCGTGCCTTTTCAAACGACTACTACTGGTTTGGGACCAGTGGGTTTGAGAAAACCTGGGATGGATTTCAGAGTGGACTACTTTTCTACAAGAGACCAAAGAGGTGGATTACTCATTCACTGTCCGTCCATTCAATTTTAGGGACAAAAAATTAAATTACATTATTGTGTTATCCAAATTAAAGAACACTGACATAAACCTCTATAAGCTGATGACTTTATTGTGACAATACCTTATTTTCTTCCTTTTAATTGGATGTTAACTTGTACTATATTTGACATTGTAATTATTTTTGTTTTAATCCACAGTCATTTCCCCCAGTTTTATTTTGAAAAATGGCATTGAGTCAAATTGTACTAAATCAATCCTCTCCTGATGTTTCAACCAAATTTCTGATTTTATAAATGATCTTGCTCCTTTTTGAATCATTAAATAGCTATTTTAAGATTACATTTGGACAAATGGTGAGTAATGTAGGCCTACAATATGGCAGGTGACCATGAAGTACACAGATGCCAATGTCTCTGACCGTTGATTGCACTCAAAGAAATTCCTACCTGCACAAATACTAAATTATCATCTGAGTTGAGATAAAAAGATGCAGTCACACTAAACATTTGAAACACATCTGAAATGTGTCTTCAGCATTTATTCTCTGTGATCTCCATCTTCAAAAACTTTACTCTACCTTCCCCCTGTTGTCTGTCTCAGCCAGGGTTTCCCTCCCACTCCTCCCTTAGTGACAGGTCAAAGTCTGGCAGCAACAGCTATCAGCCTGAAATGCACCTTACAATTTAAACCAGCCCACCAATCACAGGCCTCTTTGGTCGTAACAGTCGCTAGTAACATTTGCACAACAAAAGAGAGCTGATTCATCAACCCCCCCCTCGCCTCCCCTTTCCTTCACTCCCTTTCCCCTTCCACTGTGACTCCTCCTCTCCTGCCTTTGTCCTCGGTCCCAAAATCCCCTTCTACCCCTGCGACCCTCTAACCCTTTGCACTAATCTCCTTGAGCCCATTGGATTGACTGCTTCAGTGCTATCTCTCACTGCAAGGAGACCCCCTCACTCTGCACCCCACAGGACACACATCACAGTCTGGCTTCATTTGCAGGCCCTCATCCTCTTCTTCTTCATCATCCTCCTTCTCCTCTGCCTTGCATGGATGAAGCATGTATGACAACCACAGCACATGGAAACACAAGGTGTAATTCTGGCAGTGGACTTGTTCTGCAAACAATAATGACATGAGCGTAATCCTGGACACACGGGGAATTAGCTTTGGGGCTTCTTCTTCAGGAGGGGTTGATTTACTTTCAAAATCAAATATCTTCTTATCTGCTCGTTTCTGTTCTATTTCAGTGCTTAAATACTCAAATGCCGTGGTCACGTTACGGCTAAAAGGGTTCTCTTTGTGGGTACTTAAAGACCCCCACACAATCCCACAAGGCTCCCATGGGGTTTGAGGGCGGCCAATATAGAGTTTAGCCTTTGCTTCGCTTTGTATTTCACATTTGGTGTTTCTATAGCAACTGTGAGAGAGACAAGTGGACCCCCCCTCTCCATTTTCAACACCATTAACATCCCCCGCCCCCGTCTTGTGATTAGTGGGGTGTCCCCAACACACACCAACAGAGGAGGCTGTGTTTAGCTGTGGTCTAATGGGGTAGGTGATAGCCAAGGGATTAGTACCAGGATTAGAGATAGTTTTTTAATCATTTCAAACTTCTAAAAACGGTGGAATGCAGTAAACATAAAGCACAAACCTTTGCAACAGGTGTAATTTGTTGTAATATCAGGAGAGTGTAACTGTTTTTATAGCACTGAAGCATATCTGCCATACATGAGAGATTAGAGATGGATGGCACTTTTTGTAGCCTGTAGTGCGACTTTTAAACTCAATATATCAGTTGACAATAACAGGTATACTGAATAAATAAAACTGATTGTGTGCTGTCACATTTTGATTAGGATCACTTAGTGCATCAACTCCTCCTAAAGATCCTCCTCATCAGTCTGAATAAAGGGTTGTCCATGACAGCTTCGGAGGCCCTCTCCCATAGGCTGTCCTGCTTCCACAGTCCCCGCCCCTTCCTCTCAGCTTTGACCTCTGCCCTGTGCAGCCGTTTGTGGAGACGCCAATAGAGGCGAGAGTCAGGCAGGACCCCGACCAAGGGTGCAGTGCGAGCCAGACCGAGCATGAGGACCTTTTCACTCAAACAGTAGCTCCACATCAACCCCTGCTGGAGAGATGAGGAAATTAATTCATGGAATTTAAACTCCTATCAGTCAGACATCAAGTATACAGTTATGAAAAATAAACTATTGTTTTTTCAGCTACGGACAGAGAGACTGAAAGCCTTTTTTCCCTCAGTTATTAGATGCCTCACCCTGCTTTGAGACACCAAACAGTGTAGCATGTCGTCCTCTCGGCTGATAAGTTTTAGCCAGACTGTTTGGGCAGGAGCCAGGTTCTTCTGCAGCCATACCCTGCCTTCTGGAGTCAACTCCACTCCTGCAAGATGCACCAGCATCAGGGATGTGCATACACCTAAAGAGGACGTAGAAGAGCCATTTACCATATGTGTTACAGTAAAGCATAGGTTATACCTGACCCAGTCTTGCACTGCCAGACCTACAGTATCTCCACAGGCTGCGGAGGAGGGTCTGGCACAATCGTCATGGGCAGCGCTAAGCGCCGGACAGAGGTGCATCTGAAAATAGCCTCGGGAAATAACTTGTTTTGGTGGAACATGTGTACATTCAAAAGTTGTTTCAGTCGTGCAAGAGAAAACTCAGATTGGACGGATAGTCTAGCTAGCTGTCTGGATTTACTCTGCAGAGATCTGAGGAGCAGTTAACCATAGTCGGAGTAGGAGTTTAGAATGCCAACACAAAGAAAGTGGAAGGTGAGGGACAGCTGGCCGAATATGAGGGACATGCAGCGGAACCTCCAGCGGCACCGGAACAAATGAAACGTTGCTGACCAGTAGTTATGCACACTGTAAAATACTGATTAATTTAATATTAGCGCTCATATGATACCTGAGTTTTGGTATGGACACAAAAATACCTTTTTTGTTACCTTACTTTGAAAATATCAAGTTTTTCCACTGTATATATAAGAAAATAAACTTTTCAAATGTCAAATGTTGTCTGAACACAAATCAGCTGTACAAGAACTTTGCCTACATAAAATAGTCTAATAAGTCTAATAAGACTGCAAATTTGACCAGACATTTGATGCCAGCCATGACAAACGAGTTTTCAATACCGGTGGTTTTTTGTTTGTTTTTTGAGTTATTGAGATTCACTGAGACCTTATATGAAAAATAGAAAATGCAGACCAAACACATCTATGAAATAAACACCAGTAAATTATCTTTGTATAACAGCCACAGTCCCAAACGATGGCTCTAACCAGCTTTAAAATGTGGGAGGTCAAGTGGGACAAAGGTAATATTTGAAATAGCTTGACAAGAGCCAATCTGTTCATGAGTCCTTCACACTGAAGTTGCTGATGGAGCACTCTAGGGAAAGCATAAGCTGCTTGACTTTATTGTTCAGTGAATATCATGATTTGATATTGCAGCTAACAAGCTTACCTGTCACTCTCCATCATGAAAAGATGATAAAATGCAACTGCCTTGAGTCTGACATTTACAAAGTAAAAATGTAATTTGGCTGTAACAAGATAAAAAGGTGCACCTGCAGAAAACTGTCATGCTGGTTAACTAACAAGACAAGATTTAATGTACTGATTGTCTGCGCGTGTGCGTGTGTGTGTGTGTGTGTGTGTGTGTGTGTGTGTGTGTGTGTGTGTGCGCGTGCCTTCATGATTTCACTCAAAGGATACTCTACATTACCTTTGTGTTTCGAAAGTAACGGAGAGAGGACTGGCAGATAAATTGGGACATGTTCCACTTCAAGTCCTCTCTCTGTGACTGAATGAACTTTCCCACGGAGGCTGATGTTCCTCTCAATAAAACGAGCAGGGATCTCAGACGCAGCTTGAAATTTGGTGATCTGAAGAGGTTGAATGAGACAACTGAGTGGCCACATTTAATGACTCATTTGGGTAAAATGTCTCAAAATGCATTTCATTAACATAACATTATAAGACGCAATGAGATTTGGAATTAAGTGGGTGAATATAATCCGTTAGTCTGCAAGAATCTATACAGTTCTCACTTTACTGAGGAGTATTAGTGTCAAAATGTAACCTTAAACAAAGGAAGGAGGCTATTATTGTGAAACAGCAAATGCACATTAAATCCAACTGTTAACCGAGTCTGTAGAGGGTCCCTTTGCCCCAGTGTAGGTCTTTACTCTCTTACCAGTTTGATACTCCTTGCTATTACAATAACACCAGCAACTGCCAGTCCGGTGCTTATGTTCTGTGTGAGAGACAAGAGAACAGTGAAAGGTTTAGAGATGACAGGATGACAGTGATACCATCAACCCAGCTTAACATGTGTAGGATAAGACAATGAGAAAGACTTTGACAGAGATATTTAAGTGACAAAGAGGCATAAAAACCCAACTGAGGACACATGGTGATGCCTGACAGGGTATGCTATCTTCTCAGTGTGGACACCATACTATAGGCAGGGATAGGCTACAGATCGAGGAATCGTTTGGAGGGAATTGGTTCTGAGTGGGGAATGCTATTCTTTTTCTTTTCTGATGCCCCCCCCCGCCACCTCTTTTACCAATACATGCTACCACCCACTTAAAGATTTGTAGATGCAGGTGGCTCACGTACACTACGGCAATGAAGCGACCATATTGCACGTTCATGCATCACCAGTCAATTGCAGGTCACACAAAGGAGACTCCTACCCGCACAAGTGTTAAATTATCATCTGCGAACTGAGATATTAAAGCCACGATGTTATGAGAGGACTGGTTTCCGTGATCTCTTTGTTGTCTGTCCGTCACTCTCTCGTCAGTTTCGGTTTCTCTGGAAGGCTCCGGCATGTTGTTGACATTTTCTTGATGCATCCGGCGCTCCGCCTGTGGGAGGGGCATACAAGAGCCTGTGTAAAGTCTCCGCCCTGTGGTTTAGTTTGCATGACAAGGATGGCGTTGACGTGCGCCTGAATGCAAGTTGATATTAGGGTATGTTATTGAAAGAAAAGCCCTCAAAATTGCATTAATGTGGACTTTGCACTGTGACTTTCAAAGTTGTTTAACCGCTAAAAGCTCAGTTTAGCACAGTTAAATAGTGGAGGGCCAAAGTAGTGCATGCACATTCCAGCTGAGATTCATATGATCAAATATTAGCCTAATAAATACCGCTGGGATCAGTGACGTCCCCATCTTTGTCTGCACAACTTGACCTAGATAACTCCATACCTGCGTTATAATTCAATGCACAAAGCAAAATAGCAACAAATGCTTAGTCAGACAATTTAATGTTCCTCTTATTCTTATAATAATCCATATGATGTGCAAAAAGACAGCATTTTCTCAATTTCTTATAGCAGTCACATGCAGCAGATGGTGCACAGTGAATCATGTTCAGTAACAGACATCACTGAGGAGTGACCATTGACTGTCTGACAGATGCACTGGAGCTCTCATCTTGTAAACTGTGAAGTCATGGAGCTACTTGAAGACGGATGACGCCCCCATTACCACAAATTGGCCAATAGGAGTTGAGAGGCAGAGTTGTCCTCCTGGCCGCCATTAAAGAATTCAATCCATGAACTGAAAAAATGGAAATCTGCAGGACCCATGGATCAGGCAGAGAAAAGTAGCCGATGAGTAGTCTCGCTAATTTGGCATTTCATCCGTTTGAAGAGTAGTTTTACTATGACGGAGCCCTTTGGTGGTTTTAGCGAGAAGGAGGGCGGTGTAGCTAATTGTTTTATTTAGCTAGCGTTGGAGCTCTGGTATGTTAGCTTTTGTGCTAGTAGGCTAGGAGACCAGGGGGAGGGGAGAGTTCCTTTGCTTTGAAATTGTTTCAGATCAGCTAGCTGGTATTAGCATTAGCATTAGCACACCAGGGACTAAGCTTTTGGGGTGAAGTTTTTTAGTTTTCGAGCTCGTATTTTTTATTGCGCATTTAACTTTTCTGGTGTTGGGTTTTAGTCTGTTCAGGTCATGTTAACGTTGACTATTTGATGTTAAGGTAATGTAGCAGCAAGCTTGCGGCTAAGCAGATCAGACAATACATTTCAAACAGGATTGATGAATCGAATAGCTAAAAGCTTACAGTTGACGCTATCTGGCTGCCTGTCTAACGTTAGCTTAGCTACCGGGCTAGTGGTGTCTAGCGCTGGCTAGAAGTTGTCTGGTTGACTAGCGGTAGCTAGCTGTAGTTAGCTGTAGTTAGCAAGTTGGTCAGCGCTTTAACGGGATAATTAAAACTGAACCCCACTTCGCCAGCGAGTTAACTGGATCAGCTATTGCCCCCGATGGTGATTGAGACAATGGACTTTAACGTTACAACCACGCAGTGAAAGGATGAGTTCGTGCTTTGTACCAAACGGGGCCAGTTTGGAGGACTGCCACTCCAATCTCTTCTGCCTGGTAAGACTCTCTGCTCTTTGCGCTAGCTAGCGTTAGCTGTGATACTGAGAGGCCAGAAAGCCATTTTGGCTAATCAGGCAACAAGCTTTGTAACGTCAGTTGCAGACTGGCGTGAAGGCATCGGGCCTGCAACTCACAAATCGTGATCTAACGCTAGCTAACTTTCATAATAGAGACGGCACATGCTGCAGAGTAACTATATTGAAGAGTCGCTCATGAAAATAGCATGATAGCTAGTTTACACTGCATTGGTTACAGAAATGCTCAACTGACATTAATGTTAGTTACATGATGGTAGCAGGTAAAGCCAACAGGCGAATTATTGAAAACCTGTCAAAAACATTATTTTTCTGTTATTAAAGTTGACACTGCAATATTAAACGGTATGCCTATTGGTCAATAATACACAGTTACTGTTATACATTAGACAAACTAATCTGATTTTAGACTGACTTGCACTGGTGCGTCACTAGTTAATAACTGCTTAGTAAATTAATGCATGACAGTTATGTTTTCAGGCAAGATTGTGATGTCACATGTACAAAGTATTGCAAAACTTTCCAAGATGTCAGCAGGGTTAGGGTGTTCAACTTTTTTCATTCAAAGTGATTTTCTGTATGACAACAGTCTTCAGCTTCACATCACTGTGTGTGTAGAGGAAGAAACACACACACACACACTCACTGAGTTATGCAGTCAACAACAGATGATTGGCTTAATGCTGTGCAGCTATGTTGTGTGTTCATTCTCACATTGTTTTTCTCTTTCTCTTTAGGCTGATTTGACCGGAATAAAATGGCGACGTTTTGTGTGGCAAGGGCCCACCTCTTCGCCCATCCTTTTCCCTGTGACCGAAGAGGACCCTATCTTGTGTAGTTTCAGCCGATGCCTGGCGGCAGATGTGCTAAGTGTGTGGAGAAGGCACCACACCCCGGGTCGCAGAGAGCTCTGGCTTTTCTGGTGGGGGGATGACCCCAGTTTTGCTGAGCTTATTCATAATGAGCTTTCAAGTAAGTGCTGAACAACTTCTCCATGTTTATCAGAATTGCTTACACTAAAATATATAAAAAATTTCCCCAGACCCCAGTGTAAATACCAAAAAATATCTGTACGTCTAACCTAAACTATGCCACTGACCAGGTATTCTGTCTCAAGAAGGGTCAAGTGTTACCTGAAGACAACACAGATTGGTTAGAGACAGAGAGAGCAGATAAACTGCAAAGACATTTGGAAGGTTTAATTTGGAGATGGACATTTACATTCAATCATGAAGTATGGCTCTTGATAAAATATTTTTGTCCAGAAGAGCATTCAAAATAAATTCCATGAGTAGGCCTCACATGCAGAACAAACTCAGAACTTTTCACTATTAACTTTGTATGATCAAAATAGTAAATTTTCCGTCCCATAAGTCATTCATGTTAACCCCCAAGGGGCTGAATTATTTTATTTTGGATCATGTTATTGTATAATAACGACCGGTAAGATGAATGTTGAAATCAAATGTTTTTCATGTGTTCAAATTGGTCACTTCAGGTATTACTATGGTCACTTGTTAAAAAAAAGTTACAAAGTCTCCTTTATAGGGGATCAAATCTATTTAGTGCACAACAGTTTACAATTGCCATCAGGCAGTTTTCTTTATCAGGAAGGAGAGAGGTTTGTTTGTTAAACGTATTTGATTTAATGTATCTGCCTTGTTTCAGGTGAGGAGGATGGGGAGTGGGAGAGTGGCCTGTCCTACGAGTGTCGAACGCTCCTGTTCAAAGCCATCCACAACCTGTTGGAGCGGTGTCTCATGAACCGTGGCTTTGTTCGCATCGGCAAATGGTTTGTTAAGCCATACCAGAAGGAGGAGAAGACCATTAATAAAAGGTGTGTCCCGCTTCTTAACAGCAGAACGAAAAGTTATGAGTTATCTTTTACTTCTGGCATTGTTAAGTTGCTATTAATGTGAATGAACATGAACCATATGAACATGCTGACATGTGTTTAATGAGTGGAAAAAAAAGTTCAATCAGTCAGAAAACCTATTCAGAAGTCCAAAAAGAGGTCAGCTGAATTTGTGACAACAATCTAGTCACTATCAACAAATGTAGCTTTAGCTACAGTCCTTTTCCACCTACACCATACATGTCTGGCTTACATGTACCTTAAGGCAGTTTGTTTATAACGGAAAAGAAGCAGCACAATTGCTGAAGAATAAATATGGCTACAGAGCAAGATGTCATGAATTGTACGTGTGCTGAACATTAGTCAGTATTTGGTATTGGAGGACTGGTCAAGATGTGCAGCATGTGGGGGTTGGCTATTACAGTTGTCTTTTATAAAGAGGTGGATTTACTGTCAAGTGTGACATATTTGTTGGGAACAGTGATTGATGCATGAATGCAACATTGTATGCTTATTCAAGACACGGTAAAGACAAATGACTGAGTGTTATACATGTGTGTACTCCAGTGTGGAAAGCCTCACTGGGCAGATGTCTTCAATGTTATGGAAGTTGTGCTTCAAACTTCCAATAACAATTCCTGGCCTCTGACAGGGTTTAATTGTTAAAAATCCCATTAGGGATTCAACTGGAGAGATGGTGCTTGCAGCTGTATTGTTTCAACTGTGTTGTACTAAGCTAATTGCTGTTTAAGGGAATGGGACATCATCTTCCAGAAAGAAAAATGGCTTGAACAAATACACACAAGGCTTTCCGTAAGCAGTGTAGCCATGACTCACTAGACTGTTGACTGCCCTCTGATTGAACTCCTATACAGTTGTATGACAGGATTATTACAATTTTTTTTTAATTACATCCTCAGCATTACACATTTTACACCTAGTTTCACATTAAGTAATAGTCATCCAGCATGTTGCATAATCTCTATTTCAGTTTAGACTTTTTAAGGTAATAGCACAACACTGGCAGAGTAACGCTTTATGTCCACTCCTCCACTTTTCCCAACTGCAAGGTAAAGCTGGTCTGTGTTGTTGTGGAAATACAAGCAGCACATAAATTACTGGTTCAGAGTGGGGTTCTGCACGGCTGTAGTTCCTTCCCTCTTGCACATAAGGGTGGTGACATAGATTTAGTGTCCCCTTGCACTTGAATGAGGGGGCTGGTGTATCCTGGAGTTCCCTGACAAGGTAATTTCAGCCTCTGCTTTTTGGCTGCGTTGATCCAAGCTGACTTGTGTTTGATGCACAGCCCTTTGGCTCAGTTCCCTGTGGCCGCTTTGTCAAAGAGAGTTTGAGTGGCTATATAAAAGAGTTGTTAGTGTAGAACAGGAGGCGATTTCTTGCTCGCTGGTGTGTAGCTTCTGTTTCTACATAAAGGTGTGTGTGTGTGTGTGTGTGTGTGTGTGTGTGTGTGTGTGTGTGTGTGTGTGTGTGTGTGTGTGTGTGTGTGTGTGTGTGTGTGTGTGTGTGTGTGTGTGTGTGTGTGTGTGTGTGTGTGTGTGTGTGTGTGTGTGTGTGGCAGGCAGCAGCACCTCTGACAGAAGAGTCTGGCAGTCTCTCTGTCGCCTGCCCTCTCTGGCTAGTGAACAGGGCAGTCTTTGGAAAATGCTGAGTGTGCACTGTGGTTTTACAGCAACCATGTCAACAAGTACTATTTTAGTGCATTTAGCCGCCTGGCCTTCCAGTAGTAGTTAGAAAATAAATATGAATATTGTTTTAACATTTCAGGACTATAATAATCTCCCGTGTTTATTTTTGACTCATATGTTAGCCTGTGCCTTGCAAGAAGGTTTGATAAAGGTTTAAACTGTGTTTAAGCAGTGTGTTATGTGTGCACCATCTGACAATACCTGGTATTGTTAGGCCTTTGTGTTCTCTGCCCAATTTCTCTTTAAAGCAACAGTTGTCACCTGAAAGCATGATATGGATCATCGCCAGAAATGCAAGGAATTGTACTTGCATCGTCTCCACCCTTTCTCCATCCTTTCTTCTCCCTTGAGTCATTCCTTCACAATGAGTGATGGAGAGGACATTAATAACCGCAGATTGCCTGCAGGGGTTTACTTTAGTTATTGTATTGGGTGCTGACTGCAAAGTGAGGCTTTAGTCAAGTGTTTTTTTAACTTAATGATCTGCATATGCTTGGCGAAAAATCTCTCTAACAGCTGAATGCCTTTTTTTTTTTTTTATTGTCTTTGACTCGCCCTGCAGCGAGCACCTGTCCTGCGCATTCACCTTCTTCGTACACGGCGACAGCAACGTGTGCACTAGTGTGGAGATCGCTCAACATCAGCCTCTTCAGCGCCTGAACGAGGAGCATCTCAGCCTCGCCCAGCAGAGCTCCAGCCCCTTGCAAGGTAGGAACACACCAGCTGTGCACAATGTTAAAAAAATAACGTTTTAGATGTCTTTTTTTTAATACTTTTTCCAATGGGTTTATTAGTAATAATATTAATATCAATAATAATGATAGTGCTAATTGTCCACCAATGTGGAAATGTTGCCTTTGGCTTCACAGGTTGGTTATAACACATCATAGTATATTCTAATCTAATTTTGTTCTTAGTCCCCAGGTGCCCATACTATTTACACATATTAAAAGTTTAAATACTTTCAACATGACATCTGTAAACAGTCTCTTACATATTCTTGTTTATATCATATGAATCCAATTTCCCAATTAGATGCGAGCGCTCCATTGCTTTAAAAAAGAAAAAAGGTATTCTGTATTGGCTGCAAAACTAAAAGTACAATAAAAAAAGGTTCCTAAATATTTAAACTCCTCTGCTGCTAAAACGGGCTCATCATTAATCGAAACCGGTGACAACAAATTATTGTATTGTGGTGACTCATAACTAACCAGCTCCTTATTCGTGCTTTCGTTAATAAAAAGGGCACTTTCTTTACATCACTTAATAAGCACATATGGTGAAAATGTGTAAACTCACTGTGTCCCCTGTCTGCATAAGAGCACAATATCATCAGCGCATTTATACAATTGGCAGGATAAATTCATAATTTGCATTTCATTAGTGTTTATGGAAAACTAGACAGTAAGAGCACACAGCCTCCTGTATTCAGGAGAACGGTCAGAGGGAATATCACTGCGCCCCACTCTCTGTGGTCGGTCTGTGAGGAACTCTTTAATCCATACAACATAATGCTACATACATTCATACATGTTGTGACTCCTCTCTGCCCTGCAGTCATCCTGAGCCCATATGGCTTGAATGGGACCCTCACCGGTCAGGCTTTTAAGATGTCAGACCACCCTACTCAGAAGCTCATAGAAGAGTGGAGGCAATTCTATCCCATCAGCCCCAATCCCAAGGAGGTCCCGGAAGACAAGATGGAGGATACGGACTGGGAGGATGACTCCCTGGCAGCTGTGGAGGTCCTTGTCGGTAAGACATCCTAATGTTTTAAATGAGGTGTTGAACTTCATGTTGCTGAATGTTCAAGGAGAAGTTAGGTTTGAGAAACTGACTTAATTTTGGTAATTTCATGGGATTCGTTGACAAATAATATAATGTATCTTATAAGTATAAGTAGTACCTTTGACACACGGCTGCAACAGAGACCATAAGGGTTTAAAAAATGTAGGAAAGTCTCACTCTTGCTTCCTCCAGCTTTCCACGCCTGTTTGATTCTTCCACCAACAATTACGAAAATGGCCCAGTGGGTTTAAACAGAATTGATGGAAAGAAATAATAAAATACAAAAGATTCAGCTGCAGCAATATTCTGTTTAAATGCTCAAGTAATTCTGTGTTTTTCTAAATTCATTGTACATAATAAATGCGACCATATAGTAAAGTGAAACCCTTTGATGAGGTAAACGCATGTTGGAAACAATTATTTGGCCCATGAAAGCCTTCCAGAGACCCTTGATTGAACTGAAACGAAGATGATGACTTATAAGTTAGCAGCGTCGTGCAATTAATTTCTGCATGCAGTTAGACGTTTTTGAAATAATAAATGGTGTTTGTTTGGTTGCAGCGGGAGTGAGGATGGTTTACCCTTCCTGCCTGGTGCTTCTCCCCCTGTCGGACCTCCCTCCTGTGGTCCCTCAGGGCTCGGTCAACACCTCAGGAAGCCTGTGTGGTGCTCAGCAGGGCCAGGCTGCTCACAGGGACCCTGCCATGTCCTCTGTCACTCTGACTCCTCCAACGTCACCGGAGGAGGCTCAGACTGGTAAGACTAGGAGGAGCATATTGACCACAATTAAACACATTGGTCAGCCTTTTATTTCTGAGAGAGTGCGTACTAACGGTATTGGATTTTTTCTTTTGTCTCACCTTCCCTTACAGATTATCAGCCTGCCCAGAGGTGGCTCAAGTTGTCCTCTGCGGCGGATGGCTACAGCTCTAACAACACTCTTCACGGGGGTAAAATCCCTCGCAGGTTGGCCAGCCAGATGGTGGAGTCTGTGTGGCAGGAGTGTAACATAAACCGTACAGGGAACAAGTATGTTCAGTGTCATCTCTTCCTCAAAATTACCATTGCCAGTCATATAAGTGCCTCCATGGTGACTGAGTTTTTTTTGTTTTATTAGGAGGAAGTTTACTACATTGACCAATGGGACCTGTGAAGAGGAGTCGGACAAAACTGGACTTTGGGATTTTGTGGAGTGTACTCACAGGCCACATTGCACCTGCTCAAGGTACGTTGAATAGAATGCATTCACAAGTGACTTGAGCTGTATGTCTACAATCAAAAGAAAGTATCTTTAAAAAAAAAAAGCATGTGTTTTTTCACACAGACATAAGAATCAGAAACAGCGATCCAGTAGCACCTCAGGACACCCGCCTTCATCAGGCCAGCCTGCCCAGCCGGCCCCCAAGCACAAGCTGGGCGAGAAGCTGGAGAAGGGGGAGAAGCAGCAGAAGAGGCCGCAGACACCTTTCCACCACCGCAACTCTGTGAGCGAAGAGCCGTCCCTGGAGCCACAGACCCAGAGGCTTTGTTTAAGATCACAGGAGGAGGGCTCGTATCCCAGCCTGCACCATGTAGACACAGTGCCCTCCAAAGCCCCTACGCTGCACACACACGGCCCCCCTGCAGACCTCGTTGGATCCCCGCCTCCCCCGCCCCTCAGCCCTCATCCCTGCGACCATGTAGAGGGTGACATGACTCCAGGTGGCATGAAGAACTCGTCCACGCCCATTCACCAACCGTTCTACCCGCCGTCAGTGGAGCCCTGTCTGCTGCCACAGAAGGGCTCATCCGAGGGGCCTCAGCTGGAGAACATGCCTATGCCTCTGCCCTTCCCCCCAACCTACAGTGAAACCTTGGAACCCACCGTCTTTGTGGGTTCAGCCATCAACCCCAATGAAGACTCCACCCACAACCCTTGGAAGTATTTTAACCTGCCCAGGAAGAAGGCCTTTAACTTCCTGACGCCCCAGCTACCTGTGGATAAAATACGAGATGATTCTGGGGGAGGCGGAGGAACAGAAAGTGTCGTGTCTGTCACTGAGTAAGTGTTTAATTACTAATCCTCAACTGCATGAAAACAAATGTAGCTTTTCATTTAAACGGCATACCTGCATCTGTCTGAGCATCTCTGCACAATTCCTTCCGTCTCAGGTTGATGTCGGGCTCCGCACACCCCCTGAAGGTGTCCCAGGAGCTGATCAAGACTTACGCCCAGCGGAGAAACAGCCATCTTGCCTCTGCCGCAGGAGACGGAGAAGACAGTGAGGAGCCAGACCCTTACGCCTTCGTAGAGGGAGATGAGGAGTTCAGCTTCACCGAGAAGAAGGACAAGTCTGGATCAGAGAGAGAGGGCAGCAAGAAACACAAGGTGGGTTCCTGACTAGGGTTGATATACCGGATTGAGATCCCGGTATATCGCAGGAATTCACGCTAAAATCTGCTTCCGTTTCCTGGTTAAGTACCGACTGGAACCCTGAGATGTGTGTGTGCGTGTATGAACAAAGTTTGTTGAACCTTAATACTTTATTGGCACTGACCAAAATGTGTTTGTTTATAGACAGCATTTAACATGTGAGAAGTTTGGCTTCTGTTGTTAAATAAAAAACTAATAATTTGTGTAGGAAAATAGTTATTCCTTAAATGATAGAGGTATTGAAAAAAAGTGTCATCATTTTGGTATCAGTACTGAAACTTGGGTATATGTCATGTCCTTCTAGTATTGAAAGATTTCCAAACAATCCCCAGCTGTACCAGTATTCCTTTTTTGATTTCTATACTCTATATTTCTTGGAGATATAACTCCAAATTTCAGGTTAGAATGTTGTGTTACACAGACAGACAAAAGTTCATCAAATATAATTTACTGTAACATAACAGCTCATGAACTTTTGGTTGTTTTGGCTAATCATGGTAAATGTGGAGTTTTCTTGTAAACAAACGTGTTATGATTTTCAGAATAAGTTTGATAATTAGAGCATTGTATGCAAGTAAAAATGGCAGTTTCCCTGATACATCTACTGCAAAATGATGTAATGGTCGTCCTACAACATTACAATAACTCCTGCGATCGTTTTTCTTTTTTTGACCCAGGTGGACGAAGGAGCTGGAACAGCAGACGGTGAGAATGCCTTTCCTTCTTCGTTTGGCCGCTAGGTTTGACATTTAATTAAATTTAATGTTTGGAGTTTGGCGTCTTATTCAGGGTCTCCTCTCCCAATTTGTTTTGTGGTGCAGATGGTCAGGGTCCATCAGGCAGTAAACCTTTAGCCTTCACCAGCCTTATCCATGAGAACGACTTGGCTGTGTCCTACAGCGACCTGGATAAAATCTTCAATTCAGATGAAGATGAGCTAGCGGTAAGAGCATCAGTACGGTGAACGACATTGTTAGTTGAAAGTTGTACATCTTACTCTTCAGTGTTCTGATATGCTCGAGTCGGGTCTGTAAAGCCTGTTGAAACATTGACATTGAAGACGTATTGAGTTTACAGTTTCTTCCCCCCCATCTGCACAGCCTGGATCCAAAAGAGCTGGAGTTGGAACAGAAGACAAGTTCGGCTGTAAAGACAATAAAGCAGCCGCATTGGACCCCCTGTCCTGCATAAGTAAGGAGACCGAGCATCAGTTAATCATTGTGTCTTGTAACGTTTTTACCCATGTTTAAAGAGGAGTAACAATGTCTTTTTTTTTTTCTCTAGGCTCAGCGGACCTGCACCAGATGTTTCCCACCCCGCCCTCCCTGGAGCAGCAGGGTTACTCCCCCATGAACTCCGGGAGCAAGGATAGCATGGAAGCAGGGACGGGCCTCACCCTGCTGGACGGCAGCCAGCTCAACAACCACTTCAAGATGGAGGTGGAGGAGGGACTCTGCAGCCCGAAGCCATCCGAAATAAAGGTATGACATGTCGCACACCTGCCAACCATAAAGAAAGTGGGAAATGTAGCTACATCAGTGTTAACCATTTTCACTGTCTTTTTTTTTTTTTTTTTTTTTTACTTTTAGGACTTCTCCTTTGTATACAAGCCGGAGACGTGTCAGGTGTTAATCGGCTGTTCAATGTACGCACCCCTGAAGATGCTACCCAGCCAGTGTATGTTGCCTATCAAAGTGCCAGAAGACTGTGTGTACACGCCCAGCTGGACCATGGGCAAAATGGAACTGATACCCCCAGTAACGAATGTCAATCTCCTCACCAAAGACAGGTTGGTGCATTTAGTGTTAACAGTGGGTCAGTGTTTCAGAGAAGTGGGGAAGGGGACCATTTGGGGATGTTCAGCCACAAATATTCATATGGCATTTGGTTTTAAATGCTGCTGACATCTACAGCTGCACATTGGATCATGCAAAATAACTTATAAGAAAAAGTACAGGTTTCTTATGTCATTTTAACCAACTAACAATCTTGAATTGAAATTGAAAAAAAATGAATTGCCATTAAAGTTTATTGTTGACTTTAGAAAAGGATTTTGAGTTGGAAAAAAACGTACTACAACTACACACGCTACTGTTAGTAGCGGAGATTGGTCATTTTAATAAGTAATTTTTAGGGCTGTCAATCGATTAAAAAAATGAATCTAATTAATTACATACTCTGTGATTAATTAATCTAAATGAATCGCATAAATAATTTTTGCCCGGTGCCTTAACCGAAGAGAAAAAAAAAGAAGGGCACTAAACAGTCGGCAACATTAAAGAACGGCTTGTGTATTGCTAAGGCCATATGGTCAGAATTAAATGATTTAATAATAATGTAATAACAATAACTTAATTCACTAGTAAATTGCTGTTGAATGAGAAAAACAACCACCAGATGGGAAAAGGGCCTTTAACAACAACTTTGAATGCACCACAAGGCTGTAGGTTACCAGTTTCATTGAACGCACCGTCTGTTTTTCTAACAGCAGCTGCAGATTGTTACATCCTGGTGTTGAATCCTCTACAGTAAAATACAGACAAAACTTTGCACCGTTTAGCGTTAGCTGTCAGCATTGTAACCGTGTTTAATCCAGCTACGAGCTAGCTGTAGGCTAACGTTAGCTGCTGTTGAGTGTAGTGTTAACTAGCTAGCGGTAGGCTAACATTAGCTGCTGTTGAGTATAGTGTTAACTAGCGTCGCGTGCAGCGGTGTTTCTGTTGCCTGTAACGTCTGTTTCAGAGCATCCGAGAGAAGCGCGGACATATCAGTGGCACCGAAATGAGGCGCCGAAATCCGCGTTGCTATTCGGTCCGGTAGATACAGGTCGTGAAGGCACCTGTGCCGTATTAGCAACGGATTTCAGCACCCAACCCTATTCAGGAAGAAGATTTTTATAAGTAAATGTTCCAATTAATGATCCAGGCAGCACATTCTCAGTTTAGTTTAGTTTATTATTATTTCAGGACAATGCACATTTGATGAACATATACAAAAGTACAGTAAAAAGTGCCAGATTATAGCCCAAAGGCTAATTTCCATCTGTAGTCCATTACAATAAAAAGAACAATAAATATACAGCAGCAACATTTGCTATATCAAACTAGGTAAAGCAGGACAAACGAGAAGGAAAAACAGGATAACACATTAATAGATGTTAAAACGGAAAGAAAACTAAACAATTCATTAGTAAGTGTTAAAACGGAGACACGATTCACCAATACGCTCTACTGGGCTGATACGGTACAGCATGCAGTCAGAGGTGATTGCACGTTTGATTAGCTCTGAGCCACACCTTTACCTGGCTCTTAAAGGTGGCCAGAGTGGGACATTCCCTTATAGTTCGGGGTAGTGTGTTCCATAATGCACTACCTTTAATAGATAGTGCATTATGGCTAAAAGAGTTTTTTTTTTTTTAAAAGGAACCTCACAGTCCTTGTTTACAACAGCTCTAGTAATCCGAGTCTGTCTGTATTTAATAAACTCTTGAAGTGGTGGTGGCCCCAAGCCATGTAGTACTTTATAAATTAAGCATATTGAGGAAAATTTACAGAAATTATCAAAACTTAATAAGTATTTTTCTAAGATCTTGCAATGATGATTTAAAAATAAGGTTTTTTATCTAGAGTTTTGAGTGCCTTTTTATACAAAAGCTCAATTGGTTTTAGGATAGTAGAACCCGTCATAGACCAGCTGGTGATGCAATAGTTCATGTGTGAAAATATCATCGAGTGAAGGAACATCAGAGCAGCTGCATCTGACAGAGATCCTCTAATTTGCTTAAAATTAAAAAGATTGAATTTAATTCTTTTGGATATCATTTTAACATGATTTTTAAAAGAGAGTTTGGAGTCTATAATCACCCCCAAATATTTAAACTCATTAACAACTTCCAACTCCTCTGTGCCTAAGAACACCCCCGATTGAGATGGTGTAATAGTATAAGGTTCTTCCTCCTTCATTTTACAGTCGAATGGTGGCTAGAACGGCTCTGGGTCAAAGTTCAATATGGAATGGATTAATCTGCTTTATTTTTTTCTCAGATTAATTAATCGAAATTAACGCGTTATTTTGACAGCCCTAGTAATTTTGTTTAAGATTTTGAAACTAATTATTAGAACATTCAAGAAGAATTATTGTGGTCATTACTGTGTCTCCAGCCAAACTCAAGCCTAAACTGATAGTTATTAACAGGCCATTACACATAATGCTGAATAATTGACGAAAATCTTCAAATCCAATTATAAAGAAAAGAATATAGTCTGGAAATAGCATTTATGATTTCTTTTTAAAGTAGAAAATCTCCTGGAACAATGATTTAGAAAAACATTTGACTCCCTGTTTGTCTCTGTGTAACAGTAACGTCCCCAGTGTGGAGCCAGACTACAGCCAGACCTACACCCCTCAGACCCACACACCCTTCATGTCCAGCAGTGCCCCTCCCAGCAACAGCGGCACAGGCATCCTGCCCTCCCCAGCTACGCCACGGTTCTCCGTGCCCACGCCTCGAACGCCACGCACTCCACGGACTCCCCGCGGCCCATCGAGCGTCCAGGGCTCACTCAAGTATGACAACTCTGACCTTTACTCCCCCGCCTCCACTGCCTCCACCTGCCGACCACTCAGCTCCGTTGAGCCGGCCACCGTACCTTCCATCCCCGAGGCTCACAGTCTCTACGTCACCCTCATTCTCTCCGAGTCAGTCATGAACCTCTTCAAGGACTGCAACTTTGACAGTTGCTGCGTGTGCGTCTGCAACATGAACATCAGAGGGGCGGACGTAGGCGTGTACCTCAAGGACAACGGCGAGGCCCAGTACCCCTGCACGTGCGGCTTCAGCGCCGTCACCAATCGCCGCTTTGGCCAATTGGCCGGGCTGTTTCTGGAGGACGAGCTGGACGTGGTGGTACGGGGCTCGGACGCCAGTCGGGACACTGAGCGGTGTTTCGAAGAGCTGCGAGCTTCCACAACGCACAAGGCTGGCAGCCTGACGGAGAAACCTCCAGATGAGCTAATCCTGCTGCTGCAGGACCAGTGCACCAACCCTTTTGCCCCGATGGCGGGCGTGGAGTACCCCAAGCAGAGCTCTGCCCCCAGTTCATTTCTGAGGGTGGACGAGAGAGACTGTTATAATGACTGCTACATGGCACTGGAGCATGGCAGGCAGTTCATGGACAATATGTCAGGAGGCAAAGTAGATGAAACACTAGTGAAAAGCACCTGTCTTCATCAGTGGCCAAAATGCAAATGTATGTATTTTTGTATCACCATTTCTTCTTAGTACAAGCTTATTTCCCCCCCCCCCCCCTCCCCTTTTTTCATTCCTAACTTTACACGTTTAAAAAAACCTTTTTTCTGTTTTTCCTTTTTTGTAGCAGCAGACATGAGCAAGCTATTCTCTCAGGATGTCCTGCGGGTGTTGTTGTCCCTCCAGCCTGTGCTGCAGGACACCATTCAGAAGAAGAGGAGTGTGCGCTCCTGGGGCGTTCAGGGACCGCTCACTTGGCAACAGTTCCACAAGATGGCTGGGAGGGGATCATATGGTACGTGAAAAGTGTTTTCCTACCTTTTTATCAGTCTTATCTCTTACACATTTAGAGAATTTCTTCGGAATATTGTGGTTGTTGAAAGAAAGATGAACCCTTGTCTTCTTTCCACTACAGGGACAGACGAGTCTCCTGAGCCTCTGCCCATCCCCACTTTTTTGGTCGGTTATGAGTATGATTTTGTGGTGCTGTCACCTTTTGGGTTGCCCTACTGGGAGAAGCTTCTTCTGGATCCTTTTGGTTCCCAGAGAGATGTGGGATATGTTGTCATCTGCCCAGAAAATGAAGCTCTGCTCCGCGGGGCAAAGTCCTTCTTCAAAGATCTGAGTAGTATATATGAGGTACGCACCTGGCAGGATGAAAGCCATCCTCCTTGTACTGACATGCCCCATGAAAACAGTTTTCATGCTCTCATGAAGTGATTCACACTGTTTAATTTTTGCTTTCACTCCCTTTTTGTCGACAGGCATGCCAGCTTGGGCAACACAGGCCCATCTGTAAGAGTCACCCAGAGGGCGTATTGAAAGTCGGCACAACAGAAGGCAAGAGCATGGCAGAGCAGCCCCTTAGTGACTGGTTCCTTAAGATGGCTGCCAGAGACGGAAACAATGAAGCCTTTAATAAGCTCAAACTCTTTGCTCAAGTGTGCCGCTATGATCTAGGTAACATTTTTACTCCTTAATCTTAAAAACCCCAAATTAGGAAGCTCAGATGGTTTGTAAAAGTGATAGCTGATGGTTTTCCTTTTACCTTGTCACCTCTTTTAGCTCCGTACCTGTCAGAGCAGTCTTTGGATAGCTCCCTATTGTCCCAGCGCAGCCCAGTTGTGGCTTCCTCCTCCTCCTCCTTCTCCTTCCAGACCTCCAGCGCCTCCTCAGGACCCCAGAGCACCAACACTACCAGCACCAGCTCTGCCCAACCAGCCCCGGTCAACAGCACCCCTCCCTCCTCAGGCTCCCAGACTATCGGGGGAATGGCCGCAGCCAAGCCAAGCTCTTACTCGCCATTTGGTACAGCAGGCTTGCAGGGCGGCACGTCCCAGAATGGGCCCCAGTCGAACCCACCGGTTGCAGGGGGGCTGGCAGAAAACGGACCCTCTGCCAACCAGCCTCAAGGGCCCACTGAGTCGCCAGAGAGGTAGGTTACCACAATGAGAGTCAATGAATCATCCAGACGGAGAGATTAAATTCTGTTGTTGCTGATGGGTAGTTTTGTTTTAATACTTCTTACTTACAAAGCAGTCACTCCCTCCACGAGAGATACATTTAGTTTATGGATATGCTCTAATTGTGCTTATGAAACATTTAATATCTCAGTATCCACCATTAGTCGTTTTGTAATAGTGTAGTCTAGGGGTGACCCCAAATAGTCGTCTATTCGACAATTCGATCTAAGGAACCTGATTCAGCTGCCGATCTCGCAGTCAAATCGTTGCAGCGGTGGAAAATGTGGTTATGAAACAAAGGATCATTCCATTCTGGCTATACGGGGATGCTGAATGTCTGATCTTGCATAAAATTGCTTGGTTTCTCCCAACAAATCATGATAAAGTGCCACCAACATACTTATGTGCAGCTGTCCATTTTCACCCCGATCTTTGTCCTCACTGAATGGTTCTGTCCAAATCAGAACGGTTCTGTCCAAATCAGTAGGGGGAGGAGCTTAGAAACAGCTGCTTTGCTCTCTTTTGTTGACTGTCCCTTAGTCTATATCGAGGACGTTCCACTTTCGGGATTGTTTAGATGCCACCGGAAATTCCGCTGGATGTCCCTCTTTTTAGGGTGGCTCTCCCTCACCTTCCGCTTCCTTTGTGTTGGCGTTCTAAACTCCGGTGGATTTCTGAGGACTATGGTTAACTGCTCCTCAGATCTCTGCAGGTTAAATCCAGACAGCTAGCTAGACTATCTGTCCAATCTGAGTTTTATGTTGCACGACTAAAACAACTTTTGAACGTACACATGGTCCACCAAAACAAGTTCCTTCCCGAGGCAATTTTGCAGAGATACCCTCATTGTGTCTGGGGCTTAGCGCCGCCCAAGACAATTGTGATTGGTTTAAAGAAATGCCAATAAACCAGAGCACGTTTTTCTCCCATCCCGGAATGATGTTTGGACTAGCCAGACCCTCCTCCGCAGCGCTGTGGAGGAAGGTCTGGCAATGCGAGACTAAGGGCGCTGACACACAGAGCCGATTATCGACCGCCTGACGAGGTCGGTGACTCGAGTCTGTTCGGTGTGTTCCGTGCCGTCGTCCGTCCGAGGAGCCGTCGGCCTTCATTTTGGCCGACCTGACATGTTCAGTCGGAGACAGGGCAGTCGGGACTCACCTGGAAATGGCGAGCGGATGAGCCGCTCAAAATCTGACGACAATCTTTTAAACTGACCTTTGTGGATCTGAAATGAAGACAGATTCAGCAACTGCATGGCCTATTTCTCGCTTAAAATGTTTTCAGAAGCACGTTTCGGTGAACTATTTTAGTACAGTATGAGATCGTATTCTGAACAAGCCGCCATGACAGTCTGGCTATGAATTTCCAGAGAAAAAAACCCCACGTGACGCGTTCATCCTATCAGCCGCCGGTTTTCATTTTCTGGGAAACGATACAGAGAAGCGTCGCCTGCTGCTATGCACGCACAGAGCGTACGCTCAAGTCGGCGTCGCCTCAGTGTGTTTTGAGGCATTTTTTTTTTGGACCTCGGGGACCAGACTGATCAGTCCGACTGCCTTTTCTGCTGACGGGCGGCCGTCTGGTTGGTGTGTAAGCACCTTAACTGTCCCTTAACTCCCCTATTGTTTCTCTTCTGTCTGTGGATTGTTACAATGGAGGGGAAATAAAGTTAGGCCTAAAAGTTCTATTTACAACCACGAAAAGCAAGCAGGCTTACTAAGTGACGTGTTCTGTCTGTCTATCGATCTCCTCCGCTGAGTCCACTCTGTTGACAGCACCGCACCTACACGCACAACAGCTGTCTGTTGGTCTGAAACAACAGCTAAGCAACAACAGCATAGAATTTAGTCATTTAGCTTAATTGACATGCAAAACAAAGCTCCTCCTCTTTTTCTGTTTGTTATATTGTTTATCTCCTGTGGGTTGTTTCTTTAGGACTGATATCTTAATCATTATGTGCCTTTTTTATCAACAGCACAATGGAGAGAGACAAAGTGGGGAAGCCAACAGACGGAGAATCCCACGCTGTGTCTTACCCGCCTGCCATTGTGGTGTATATCGTCGACCCCTTCAGCTACGAAGACGCCGTCAGGGAGGTCCACTCCAGCGCCTACACACTGGGCCTGCTGCGCTGCTACATGGAGATGCTCCAGTTCCTGCCTGCATACATCAGAAACGCTGTCTCAGTACAGGTACAGGCCAACCGTACAGTCCCAGTGTTTTGATGGTTTCTTTCTGTTCTAATTGAGTGAATATAGGGATGGAATAGTGTTACTATATGGATACATTAAGATCACACAGTTAGTTGTCTTTCTCACAGGAGTCTGCTGATGAGCTGTGATTGATGTCATCCTTAGTTTAACTAATTTACTCCCCTTTGCCAGTTTAGTTTCAGCAGAGCAGGTTACCAGCAGGCACAACGGGAGGTGAGAAGGAGTAGGGGACTCATTAGCGGACACTAATTGAGGTGGCAACTGCCACACCTGTGATATAGTGTCACAGTATTGCATCAACCCGCCAGAGGGGATTTTGAAACCCTAGAGGTGTGAATGTGCTATTAGTTTCAGTATTAATCTTTAGTGCAGCAATGATAAAATAGAGCCAGTGATATCCTTCTACTAGGTTGTCACTGTATATTGCATTTTGTTTTAATACTGTCAGAATATAATGCATCTTAAGTATTTGATTTTCACTCATTGTTGTTAAGTTAGTATGCACATGGGCGCCCGGATAGCTCACTTGGTAGAGTGGACGCCCATATATAGAGGTTTACTCCTCGACGCAGCGGCCCAGGTTCGACTCCGACCTGCGACCCTTTGCTGCATGTCATTCCCCCTCTCTCTCCCCTTTCATTTATTCAGCTGTCTTGTCAATAAAGGCCTCAAAAATGCCCCAAAAATAATCTTAAAAAAGTTAGTACGCACATGCCGTGCTGTTAGTTGTGTTCCCTGTGTAAAGGGCATTTTACTCAATGAAAAATGAAAAAAAAAATGTAACCGCTTGGATGAAGCTGAATATTTTCATTGAATCTAGACAAAGCGTACAACACAGCTGGAATATGTTGTCACAAACTAAAATGTATTTAGTTTATTATAACTTTTTTTTCTACTAGTGCCTGCTACTCACTTTGCAGCAAGCAAGAATGAAGATACCTCATTTGATGCAACCCAGAATTTTCCATCAGCTTTTCAAAAGCAAACTAACCACAATTACTGAAAACTAAAAGTTAGCAAAGAGCTACTAGTGATGTTTACATGGAGAATGCCTGACTGAAAACCGCACATACTCAACCCTTTCTGAAGTACCACTGTTGTTGATTGTTTTCTTGTCAGATTGTTCCCTGCCAGTATCTGCTGCAGCCAGTGCGCAGTGGGGAGCGTCACCTCTACGGCCAGCACCTCAAGTCGCTGGCCTTCTCAGTGTTCACTCAGTGTCGTCGGCCTCTGCCCAACTCCACTAACTTCAAGGCTCTGACGGGCTTTGGCCCTGGTCTTGCCATCGACATGGCACTCAAGAACCCAGAGGTAACTGTCACTCGGGCTGCATATCTGACAGTGGTGTGACTTCTGGTGAAGAGTCTGGCATTGGGTTGTGGTGTCCTCTGTTGTTTCTCTTTTCAGGGTTCATACGTTTTGAAAAAACCTGGAAAAGTTATGGAATTTGAAAAATGCAAATTCCAGGCCTGGAAAGGTTTTGGAAACATAAAAAGACCCAGAAAGTTTTGGAAAAGTCATGGATTTTCTTTTAACACCGCATAATAATATGTGATTAATAAATGTATTTCACGTCGTCTTAACCTCAACGTTCTATTCGGGACGCGATATTACGAATCCCACTGTGAACAACATAAATTGTCATTCATTTTATTGTTAAACCTTTGAGGGTAAACTTTAACACAGATTTTTATTCTTATTGTATAATGTCGACTGACATTTTCAGGAATACACAGTCATGGAAATTTGCCGAAAAGTTATGAAAAAAAACATTGAAAAGTCATGAAAAAGTATTGGTTAAAATGCGTATGAACCCTGTCTTTTAAACTAACAAGTTTTCCTTCTGCGCAGAGGCCCGAGTGTTTGCGTCTGTATACACCGCCCTTCATTTTGGCTCCTGTGAAAGACAAGCAGACCGAGCTCGGGGAGACGTTTGGCGAGGCCTCCCAGAAGTACAACGTCCTGTTTGTCGGCTACTGTCTGTCCCATGACCAGCGCTGGCTGCTGGCCTCCTGCACCGACCAACACGGAGAACTGCTGGAGACCTGCATCATTAGTATTGATGTACCCAATCGGTATGTGACCTTGTGAACAGAAAAAAAAAAAAGAAGCATCATTTCCACAGGATCGCTCTTTTAGTTATTGATAAAGTTGCGTCTGTATTTAAAGTAAATGTGGTGTGTCTGTTACAGGGCTCGCAGGAAAAAGGGCTCAGCCAGGCGAGTGGGCTTGCAAAAGCTGTGGGAGTGGTGTCTCGGCCTGGTGCAGGTGACATCGCTGCCATGGAGGGTGGTCATTGGACGGCTGGGTAGAATGGGCCACGGCGAGCTGAGAGGTACATACACACACACACACACACCTGCAATTTTTGTAGAACATGTTATGTTTTCACAAATGAACACACAATAATGAGCTCTTATCTCGTCCCTGTTAAAGACTGGAGTATTCTGCTGAGCAGGAGGAACTTGCAGTCTCTTAGTAAACGTTTGAAGGAGACGTGTAGGCTGTGTGGCATCTCTGCTGCTGACACTCCCAGCATCCTTAGCGCCTGTCTGGTTGCCATGGAGCCCCAGGGTTCCTTTGTCATCATGCCAGGTAAAAGAAAAGACTAATCCGTTTTTTTAGACTTTGTAACAGAGAGCCCAATGACGTTTGCGAGTTCTCACGCTGACTCTAAATCTGATTGTCTGCCTCGTCTCTGCAGATTCTGTGTCAACGGGTTCAGTGTTTGGCCGCAGCACCACACTCAACATGCAGACATCGCAGCTGAGCACACCTCAGGACACATCCTGCACACACATCCTGGTGTTCCCCACCTCAGCCATGGTGCAGGTCAACACTAACACTTCAGAGCCCATTGACATCAACTTCAATCCCATAAATCCCGGTATGTTCTGCAGCTGACAAGGCCTCAAAAGAAATGCATCACTTCGACATCATCTTGCTTATCATTAAGAGATGCTAATTCCTGAATGTTTCATACAGTATACTTAAGTTGAGCCCCGGACAAACTCTGAGCTCTGGGCATGTTTGTTTTTCTCTCTGCAGATGGATCTGACGGAATGGGCATCTTTGACCTGTTTGACAACGACATGGTGGATCCAGACCTCATCAACATCTTACCCAACTCCCCCACAACCTCGCCTGTTCACTCCCCTGGCTCCCACTACCACCAGGGAGGAGATGGAAACAAGGTCTGTCACCTTTTTTTTTTTTTTTTTAATAACTAAATGATGAAACGAAAGTTAATTTTAAATGTCTATTACAAACCATGAAGATTAGTTACCTGCTATGATGAAGAACCAAGACAGGGTTTATTTTTATTTATTTTTTTTCATTTGTTTTTACCCTGAAATTGGTAACGGTACAGTAGTGTAAAAATATTGTATGGTCTCTTAATTCTTGCATCATCTACAGAGATAAAGCAACTTCAAAATTGAATCACATTTTGCCTGTAGATGAAGCCTGAAGTTTATAAACGGGACATAAATAACACCAAATAGACCTTGTGGCTTATGTTGTAGAAAACAAGTCTTGCTCTGTTCATTCATTTCATCAATGTTGTCTCGCAGGGCCAGAGTGCCGACCGTATGGAGTCCCATGAGGAGGCTCTGAACATCCTGCAGCAGCCGATGGCGCTGGGCTACTTTGTCTCCACAGCCAAGGCTGGACCACTGCCTGACTGGTTCTGGTCTGCCTGCCCTCAAGCCCAGAACCAGTGCCCACTCTTCCTCAAGGTACATTAGCACTAGACCTTTGGAGTCAGTCACATTCAAGTAGGGCTACAACTACCACGTTTTTTTTTTTTTTTAATCATAGATTCATAGGCTGATTTTACTGAATAATGGCCATTACACTTCACTAAAGCCAAATGTGACATCTAAAAATGTCCAAAATGCAAAGATATTTTCACTTTCCAATCAGGAACCAGATAAATGTTGGTATTTTAGCTTGACAAATGATTATTAAATGCTTTATCAAACCATTTAAATATGGTCTGTATCTCTAACGAGCACATATGAATCTAAAAGACTTGGATTTCATTTGTGTCTCCATCTATTTATTTATTTTCAGGCCTCTCTGCACCTGCACGTGTCTTCTGTCCAATCAGACGAGCTCCTGCACAGTAAACACTCCCACCCACTGGACTCCAACCACACCTCTGATGTGCTCAGGTAAGCTGCTGCCATCAGAAGAGTCTGGACAAGTTAAGAACTGCAGGTTAAAATGAAAAGAATGATGTGGGACATGCATTAACATAGCTGTTTCTGCCCTCTACTTAATAGATTTGTTCTAGAGCAATACAACGCCCTCTCCTGGCTGACATGCGACCCTGCGACCCAGGACCGACGCTCCTGTCTGCCTGTTCACTTTGTGGTGCTCACCCAGATGTACAACTTTATCATGAACATGCTCTGAACTCTAACAGGATCAAACTGCTGAGATTTGATTGGACGGCTCGCTCGGGTGAATCGTGGAGTAACAACGAAGGATCCCCGACACTCAAAGGACCTCGCGCTCCATCAGGGCAAATGTGGAGGAAGCATCTTTCCTCCTCCTCCCCGGTGTATCTCACACAACACTGACTGACTACAAGTTTCCAAATCAATCAATCAGATGCCAAGAATCCATTTTCGCATTTTGGAAGATCAAGGGACGTTTCATAAAGGAGAATAAATTGTCTTTTTAATGACTGTAGATTGCAATCTATGAAATTTTATCCTAATGAAATGCCTGCATATATTATTTATTGTAAGTTTTTAAATGTGGAATTTTTAATGCTTAATATCTTTTATATATTACAAATCCTAGAGGGTGTGTACATCTCACTGTAAAGGAATTGGTTTAAAAAGTGTAATTTTCTCAATTACAACACGGAAAAACCTGTTCAAGTGAATTTGCTGTAGATTGCTTTTAGAATATTATTTTTTCAAAGGGTACAGACCTTTTTATTGCCATGCTGTAAAAATGAAGTAAAAGCTGGCCTGGGCATTTGTGTCCCACCCAATGAGTGGAGGAGACTTACCTCTCTGTCTGCTTTGGCTCCAGAGTCTCTCGCACAGTAACTCAATGAGCTCTGAAGAGGAATTAAAAGGTACATTGTCAGATTATATATTTTATATAACAGATTTAGGTAATTGCGTGTGTATATGTGTACATATAATTGTGTGCCGCTACTGATGGTGCAGCTTCTGTTTTAGGAATAAAGTGCGTCTACCTTACCCTCTTTGTTCTTGTTGACTTGTTTTTAACATTTAACATGTTTGAACAGCTTTGGATAGATAAATACTTTATAATAAGAGATGGGATAAAAAAAAAAAAAATTTATCAAAATCAACAAAGGAAAGAACACGATATGCTGAGTTTTATGGCTCAAGCACCAAAACAATAAATCCCACACTTTACATAATGCAACTTGGTAGAATATCCCTTGCCTGGTGCCCCAATTCTGTACTACAAACTAACTGTACACATAATGTACCATCTACTGATAATCAGTGGTGGAAGAGGTATTCAGATCATTTCAGGATACATGCAGGAATCCTGAAGTTACATTAATACATTTTAAGACCTTTTTTTTTTTTTTTTAAGACCCTTTCCATACATTTTAAGAGCTTACATTAGCGGCATTTACTAAATATTGATTTTAAGATGGCACAACTAAACCGTCTTAGTTTGTGATAACTCTTTGGACCACTGTATCAATGCAACATCATTCAGGTAGACGGGGAGGGAACAAAGCACAAGAGAATAAAATAATATAATTCAGAATATAGTATGTCATAAGAAATGTCCCCCCTCCCAAAAAAAAAGTCATTAAAAAGTCTATTGTAAATAGTATAGTATATAATATAGAAAAGTAATGCACACCAAGGGCTGTCGTGAGGTGCTGATCACTGGAAGTAGACTTGAAAGTAAGAAAAAAGCATAAGTATGAAATATTTAAAAAAAATCATACTATAGCAGCCATAAAAACGTCTATAGTATATATACCACAGAGTAACATGTGCCACTATAAAATCAACTGCTTCTCTATGTGAATCTGGGAAAGAAGGTACAGTAAGTGGTGACTTGGAACGTAACCTTACCTTAGCAACCTAGTTTCATTGAACATGTTGCACAAATCATGCCAGTCAAACATGTACCTATCTGCAAAGGTTCAGCAAACTAGAGACAGCATATTTAGTAACAGACTGTCTTTTTCCGTGACGGTTTCTTTGTCCTTCAGAGGTGCTAGGGTCAACGCACTCTGATTAGTGTGTTAAAGATAAGGATACTTCTCTGTATTATAATCAACAGAGTGCTTAGGTGATCCTCTTCCTTTGTCATTCAAGGAAGACAATTCCGCTGGAAGCAACTGCTTTTTGGCACCTTCTGTGCGCTTGTTTCCCCTGTGTGGAATCTCCCGCACCTTGTGGCATAGATCCCTTCTGGCTTCCCTTCCACCTTTAGGGTGGTTCTCGTGGTTAGCAGCACTTGGACCTCTCCATCTATGTAAGAAATAAAGAGACACAAACAAAATCTTTCCCCTTTAAGTATAAATAGCCTCATTTCCAGGATTCTAGGGTTAGCACATAGTCATTCATGGATTTCTCTATCCATATCAGGGTAGCTCTGTGAGGTGTCAGCGATGTGGATATGTGTGGTGTATGGTGTGTGTGTGTGTGTGTGTGTGTGTGTGTGTGTGTGTGTGTGTTTCACCACCAAACACAACATCTGTTACAGCCGTGAATTGCATTTGTTTGTGAATTGAAAAGTATAGTACATCAATAGCACATTTTTTGTATGCATACTGACTTTTTTCAGTATATCTCATTTGCAATATATATCGCAAACACTTAACTCCTACCTGCACGTAATTAGTGCACATTAGAGAATTAAGTTCATGCCTTTCAAATGTAATGACCCAAGCTTTCTGCTACACATTTTTAGTCTCCAAGCAAAGCATTACTTAAATTATGTAGGCTAATTTAAGTAATTCTCTCAGGGTCCATCTGAGAAAAAAGTCCTCCCAGAATGCAGTGCTCCCTGTGCAGTAAACTTACTTTCACATGTACAATCAGTGATGTTCCCCTTTTAACCTCACAGATTCTTCAGTTCAGCGTAGTGACAGAACATGTTCTATGCTGAATTATACAGATGTATAAAATTTCCATTTGAAATAAGGATGAAGACATAAAGCGATCATGCTATGAAAGTGATCCATTTTAAATTCGGCACAACAATAAGAAAATACATATGTCAGACTCTGAAAAAAGAATACTCTCCTTAAAACTTTAAAGATACAAGTAATAATGGTTTTAAAATGGTTGAATCTGTCAGCCAATAATGGTTAAGTTAAACACTGGGCGGTCCTGTCTTGGCATCCGCTTCTTCAGAAAGAGAGCAATATTACTTTTCTTACCACTTCATATTTGCATGATCATACTACAGATACAGTAGTATTATTATTATTATTATTATTATTATTATACAACATTTTAATAGATGAGTATGCCCAAAATGAGTCTACAATAACTTATTGTTGAAGAAACTGCTTTATTTATAAGTCTTAGCACATAAGTGGATTGCGGGTTTTAGGGGGTAATGGGTCATGGACGGGTGAACACTGTTCCTGCCCATACTAACAGGATTTGGATGGTTAGTGAGAATGGAATTAGCTAATCAAGAAGAACATGTCCTCATCCAATCACCGTCTTATGTTCTGTCTAATGGGATCCAATTGAAGGGTAGCCCAATTTGTCTGGGGTGATTCCAGGACAATTATAAGCTTAAGCCAGATCGAGAACTCAAAGAATCTATTTTAAAGCATCTCATCAGGAAACCCAAACATTCAAGCTATGTTGGGAGTTGATACGTTTGAAAGCAGCAAACTGATTTTAGTAGTAGAAAAGTAAAATGTTAGTGGAATAAGTTCCTTTAAACGGTAAAATAAACAGTCTGATCTTGAATTAAACTAAAGGTAACCCCTAAATGTTGTTGATGCTCAACAACATTAATTGCATCTTTCTGCATGTATATCATGTATATCCATGTGAAACAGGAACATACGTTACAACATAAGGGACAACAAAGCGTATCTATCTATCCTAACTTTAAATTGATTAATTCTGAAATTAATTATCAAGTTGGTGAACTGCTGATTTAAGTCATATTGTATTCATATTTTATCAACCTGTCCTTTATTCTTCAAAAGCAATGTGAAAATGAGGCATTACATTAACTGAATTCAGGGTTCTGTAGTGTATAACAAGGCTATGTGCATAGAGAAAGCTATGACAGTCCAAGTCAATTGAAATGTATTGCCATTATACTTGTGTACAACAAAACATCAGCTGTGTCCCAGTTCCATACTACAAATGAGTTCTGTGCTTTTAATAGACACTATTATGCCTCACAATGCAACACACAAAGGAAATGGAGGAGCTGCTCACTGCTGCAAAAAATTTTAACTCCAGAAAACACTTGGAAAACCAAGTTGTGGCTGTAGTCTGAACAATGTCCATTGGTACATTATTGCATAATTGCTATTATGGAACTAGGACACAGCAATAGTCTTGTCATTCAAAGATAGTGAAATATAAAGTATTTGTTGTTGTGTGATATGAATATCTAAACTATGAATATTGCTTCTGAAAATGTAATAAACATAGTATTACATACAGTATAAATAATAATACAAATAAAGCAATTTAAATAATTGCTTTATTAGGTGTCTGGAATATTGCTATATTTTTTCAAATTTCGATAATGTAATTTCAGAGCTGCTCAAAATAACCTGATGTGTCTGAAAAAAATTAGTCTGTGTAAAATAAAAAATCTTTTGTGATACAATTTTGATTGGTTCTTACAGGTAAGAATACAGGGGCGTGGTTATAAACTTAATTCACAGAGGGGAGAAGTTAAGCATACAATCTTGTATTACAGTGCAACAATACAAAAACATACTGAACCTCCCACAGTCCCTCCGTCCCCGCCCCCTCCTCTTCTTACCTCCCCCCCCAGATTTGTTAAAGTGCTTCAGAATGTCTTGGAATGAGACTTATCGATGCAAAAACATCATCCAGAGTGTGAACACCATTATTATTCCACCGGGTGAATGATATTGGACATCCTCCCGAATGACCAATAGTACCATTGGAAGTTTGGGAGTACCAGTCCACCTTTACATTTTGTTCTCTGGAGGGTTACAAGTTTAAGTCTATGTTTGTTTATTTTTTTCCCCCCCATATACCTTTGGTGGCTGCAGAATGTATTTCCTTCCAAAAACCACTGGGTGGTGCCAGAGAAATTTGTGGCGTATTCAGTTATTCATTTTAAGAACTGAAATAAGGTAGGTGAATGGAATGAGAGGTGATAGGTGCTCCACCTTTGTAGGTCAGTCTTTACCTCTGCAAGCATTTTCTTGTAGTTAATTGACACAGTGCTTGTAAATGGCGGGTGAATGGAAACCCCCAAATATTTAAGGTTCTGAACAGGGGCGATTCTAGGATCAGACCTTTAGGAGGGGCTCAGCCCTTAATTAGAATGTGACACGTTGCCTTGCAAAACTGTTAACCCCCTCCACCCCCTGCTAAATCAGTAATTTCATTAGCTGATAATCTCTGAGCTACCTACTGAACAACAACAGCAGCTAACATTTTTTGACACTATTAACACTATGATGGAACTAAACCTGACACTTTATAAGTCATAGTAATAATGACCAATTTGACACAAAGTTCTAACAGCTTACGTATTACGCATTTTAGTTGCTTACGTTTCAATGTGGGTTCTAATCTGAGCCATGAAATGACCAACTTCTTCTCTGGGGAGTCGGACTACCAACGTTAAACTTCACAACCACACTCCTGCTCTCCCTCTGACAGATCAGATAGAGCCTCAGCCAAAGGCGGGAGTCTGGCACAACCACCTCCGATTGGCCGACACTACATTTCTGTTAACCCTTTCCTTGACTGGGTTACAGGTGCATAGCATCGGCGACAGACACACAGGATATTAAACCTGTTTCAAGCCCTTTGAACCTGTAATTGTTTGTCCTGTGTCACTAACAGACAACTTCGCAAACTCTAACTTGAAGCACTAAAATTGGTATAAAAAAAATATTATCATAAATTTTAGGGGGGCTGAGATGAAATTTAGCCCCCCTAAAAAGGGTCTAAAATCACCAATGGTTCTGAACCATTGGAATGTTTCATGGGGTAGCTGAATGCCTGGCAGAAGTATTAAGAGGCAATAGTGCAGATTTTCCCCAGTTCATTTTGTATCCAGAGATCTGGCTGAAATTGTTAAAAATATGTAGGAGATGATGAAGAGACTGAGGGACATGTGGTACATATATGGGACGCATACAGTATGTGGTGTTTAGTATTGTGAACAATAATAGGGTCATGATTAGACGACTGTTTTTTGTGCACCAATCAACTACTTCCACAAGAAATCAGGCATAAATACATAACATTCATTCACATATCCATTACTATTGATAGAGCTTAAACTTCAATACAACCCCCTCCCTTTCATGTGGAAGTTGTTGCCTCACCTCCTACAAAAGATGGCTTCTCAGGATGTAACACCATTTGCCTGAGGATGGTCAAGTAGCGAAACATTGCCCATGATGACAATATATATATATATATATATATATTTCACTGAAAATGCGCAAAGTACCATAAATACAAAAGATAAAAATAATACACCTTAAAGTGATAAGGTTTGCAATTCAGAGGTCAAATAACCTAAAAATATTAAAATACCAAAATGTATAAAGAATTACCAAAAAGAATACCATAAACTAAAAACAAAATGAACCTTAAAGAAGGTTAAATACAGTGTTTAGATACAGGGCATTGCCACAAGCACATTATTTAGGGACGTGGGGTTCTGTTTGTATGTCCGATTTTCTCTCCAGCGTCTCTATTTGAAAGCCCCTCCGTGTTTTTCTCTAAACTGAATCAGAAGGGTTTAGGGGGGTTGATGGGATTAGTGTAAGCCATTAGGAGTAGTTAATGGTCTTTCCTGGTGTTGGTAAGTAACACTGACTAACTGACCAAGGGGCAACAGACAGCTGACACTAGCTCACAGGTAGGCAGTGCTGAACTGAAGTCAGTGTTCAGGGTCTGCTGAGGGATGACAAAACAGGATTCATTCTCCTATTATTGTGGCTGATATTTAAATATAGTAAAAGGACATATTTTTAAGTCTTTATCTTCTAACTTTGCTGGCTGATAAACAGGCTGAAGGAGCTGGATGTTATTCACCGGAAAATAACCCTCAAACATCAGGAAGTCGAGATTTTACATTCACTTCGCTTCATCACACAGGTAAGAAACATATTTAGAATATATATGCATTTCATTTGGCAACAATTAACAGATAACAACTATGACTAAACAGGTAAAATGGCTTGCTTAAATTAAACTAGATTACTTCCTACCTTCTTTCATATGCTTAGAAGGTTGTTTGGTCTTTGTAAATTTAAGGGGTGCTCTAAAAAATAATATCTATTGTCTTTCAAGCAAGGACATCTGATATTAGGGGTGTGCAAAAAAATTGATTCACATTCGTATGGCGATTCAAGCTCTACCGATTCAAATCGATTCATAGTTCCAAAAATCGTCGTTTTTGAATCGAAAATCGATTTTTGAATCGAATCTTGAGCCTAAAAATCGATATCGAATCGAATCGTGACATTTTCTGAATCGTGCACTCCTATCTGATATATATATATTTTCCCTCCGGTATTATGTTCAACAATTTACAGTATCCATTCATGACTATTTACATTGTTATTGTTACTGTTTTAAGGCCGGAAACAACACATATTTTCATTATCAATTAATCAGTTATCTGCCAAATTATCTATTAAATTGTGAAAATCAGAGATTTCCAGAGCCTAAGAAGTCTTTAAATATCTCGGCTTGTCAAACCAACAGCTGCAGCTTTAAATTGAGGTGTAAAACTCATCTGTTGGCATTTTGTTGTGTGTTAAATAGGAATTAATCTGTTAACTTCTGATACCCGAGAACCATTAAGAAAGGAAAAAGGCATCAATATATCTCAAGGCGTTCTTAAGTATTAGAATTGAATTGGTGTGTGATGAAGCGTGTTTTGTCTTGAAGGCGAGTACTCTCAGATGACACAGCGAGCTGTCTCTGATGCCTCATTCACGTCGTTTGCACTTCTAACAAACAGCTCCTTTACAAACAGCTCCTTTATGAGATTAAGAGATTTCTGTGGCACGCTGACATGGATGAAATTTAGAGAACATAGGATAGGTAACCTCCAGCTAATCTTGTGAGAAATGAGGGATAAGGCTATTGGATTGCTGAGGCCTTAAGATCTGGGCTCTTACACAAACAGCAGGATGGAGGAGTAACTCACAAACAGGAAAGAGATACACCACCTTTATGGAAGTCCTGTTCTCTGTGTTTGACTTGTATACAGTAAGACTTCCCAAGTCAAACATTAGCTAGAGTGATACACAACACAGTAAATGCATAGTGTAGCCTCTCCTCTCTCTAGTTTATATTCAACACAGATAAACTTCATATCACAGTGCTCACTAACAGTATTACTAATCATGTGACCTTGGAACGGATTGATCCTAAATTAAGTAAATGGATTAGCACGCTGGGTTCCTCTATTGGATTACAGTCTGTAATGAAATCTAATTCGTCATTCGTACTGCATGTGTTTTGCAAAGCAAATTGCATGATAAGTATATTATATGTTACAATTTGTAGTCATACAAATGTTTATGTATTGGCATTCTTAAAATAAATAAAAAATAAATTAATAAATAAAAAAAGATGCAAGATTTTTGTGTCGATAATTCTGTGAATGTTCACTGATTCGTGCCGTTTGTGTCTTGACTATAAGGGTGATCCCTAAGCAAAAACAGTCTGAACCTGCTGATGTTTGGCTGCTCGGTTAAGTTTCTCCTGAACAAGAAAAGCTCCATCTTGCCAGTGAACTGAGCCACACATTACTTCAGACCAGTGTAACCAGTGGGCCTTCAACCTGCCTCATTTATGCCAGGAGCAAACCCACTGATTCAAGTTCCTCAAGCTCCAAAACACACTCCACAGTCTGGTATGACCAATTACACTCTTTTACATGAAAACAACTTATCACTGTCGTATCGTCTGCTGTTTTGTTTAAGTTGCAACATGTCTCTGTTAAAACTGAATTTTTGCCCAAAAGAGGGTTTTTTTTTTCCCCCTCTTGAGCAGAGGTTATCAAACTGTGAGGGAGAGACGTGAGGCTCAGGCAAAGACGCTATGTGAAATGGCACTCCTTCTCCGAGTCATAACTCAAATCTGAACACACAGACATAATACACATATTTTTAGATTGAGTGTGACTTACAATAAACGTCCATAAATTTGCTTAGAATTCATAGGGTCTGTATTTCAATCAGGAGAGACTTCATTAGTAAATATGAACAAATTTATTGTATCGACAAACATGAAATGTGAATTATATAATCTCTGGAGATTGAACTCCATCCAAACCATAGGCTATGTTATAAAGGGTACATGAACCCAAACATATCCCCCGATGGAGTCCAGACACTGGTGGTGGTGATGTAGCGTACAGGAACCAATCAAGAGCCAAGCACTGACGATACCCGAAGAAGTGGGCGAGACGTCCGGTGGTTGAAGGGGAGGCGGCGGGATGCTCTCTATTCATGAAACGACAACTGACAACCGCAGAGGAGAGAGCAGATTTAAAAACAGGATATCATGCTGTGATAGGCTTGTGACAAATGCCCGACTCTGATTGGTTTAACTAACGACACAGCTTGATATCACAGCTGAATCTGATTGACTACTGACAAGTGACACGTCAAGAAACAGCTGATCAACTAGGTGTGATGAAAAAGGAATATGAAGTCTTCCTTTAAGAACTTACGCTGAGCTACATTCTGTATTCTAGTTGTCTGTACATCCTAGATTACAGTGCAAACAGGAGCAGCTACTAGCTCAGCATACTTTTAATGGTGCCATTTAGGTACCACTTTCTGAATATAGGCAAGAAAGAAAGTGGGGGCTCAAGTTGTAGCCCACAGCTAACTGAATACTGAATCCAGTGTCAGACTTTGAAAACGCCTGCTCAAGAGTAAACCATTCTGCCTGCTCAGGAACTGAAAACAAACAACTTTTTTTTTTTATCTCAGCAGTCCGCTTCATATGTGCACAGCCTGGTTCATCAACATCTTCACATGCATCAGCACACTCACCAGCATGACTTCACACCCATCCTGCACCAATCCGTGACCATCCAACCTGCTCCAATGGGAACTCAGGACAGTAGTGTAAGGAGATGTTTCACTAATGTTTACATTGACTTAGCAGTGATTTTATTCACAACTTTACCAATTTCCATCTGAAGCCCTTTCTGACCTGAATGTTATTTCGGCCATTTTGTCCTAATTGCTACCAAGAATAATTTCAAGTCGTTACCTTTCACCTCTTGCTACAGTTCAACACGCACCCTCCCAGATCAACAACGAGGCCCTCTTTTGCTCCGGTGACACAGAAGCCCTACAGATCAACGGTGAGTCCAGCATGCATCACTCCAAACTGACATGTCAATACAGCTTAATAAAACTACTGTCTTACTTCTGTTTTCCTTTTTTTTTTTTATTAAACAAAATTTAGTGAATCACCTCTGACAGTTTGTTGCCAAATGTTTTGACATTTTATTTCAGAAACGAGGGAGATGGGGCGCAGTGCATGTCTCCATTGCATGGAAGATTTATTACCACAAACAACATAAGGTGATGCATCAAAATTTTAGTCACATAAACTGAAAGATTCAGAGTATTTCGCCTTCTTTTCAAATTGAGGCATTTTGTGTCTGACATTAAAATCAGTTTAACTGCATTTGGGGATTCATTTAGTTATCTAAAAAGAAGCCGTAATGTGAAAAATATGTTTAAATTATGATTGCATTTTTTATTTGTTTTAATTTGTCCTATTAATAACTACAAACGGTTTAGACATGTCTATATAAGGTCTTTCAGTTGACAGGCAACATTTACAAACAAAATTTTAAGGAGCTTAACATAGGAAAAATATTATTGTACATTTTTTGAGTTCAAAATTCCAGAAAACTCTGGTATCTTTTAGTTAAGACATATTGTCATGGTGACTTGTATACTTTTGTATCTGATTCCAAAACTAATTTTGTGCTTTACAAACTGTATTTAACAGAAAATGCAGCAAAAAACCAACAGTCTCCATCGAGAACTGACACCTGAGTATCTGGCCACCAGTCTACCTGACACAGAACCACACAAGGAATCAGGCCAGCCCTCCAGCACACACCTAAATATAGGTGAGTGTAAAGCAAACAATATATGAAACACCTTTAGCAACAGTAAAATATGCGTCATATTATTAAAGCTGATCTGCTTCTCATTTTTTAAGACTCTCAATGTGGACACTGTGCATGCACTGCAGTCAGGAGTGAAACAGAAAAAACAGCAGAAAACATAAGCCACTTCGACAGACGTTATCCCTCTGACCTCTCCACATCTTCACCAGTGTCTTTCCACAGCCGTGCAACCAAAAGGGAGAAACTGGAACAGCGCCCGAACCTGCACTGGAAAGAGAAACTTGATAAAAAGAAGAAACACGGCAGCCAACAAGTTGAAACAACAAAGGATTTACCTCTTAAAGACAAATCTCGGGATCGAACGGCGACTCTTGAACTTGACGGCAGACGCAGCGGCTCCCTTGACAGGAAAAGGCAGCCAGAGAGTGACAGCTCCATTAAAGTGAAGAGGGTGAAGCAGAAAATTGTAGAGGACCAGTTTGATTCTTCGAAGACTTTGCACACTGATCCATCTCCATTCAGTACAACTCACACACTTCCATCTTTACACACCATGCCAGTGCAACACATACACATAAGTGATTTATCCGTCTTGCATCCTAACAGCAGTAGATGTAATGTTACCAGAACTCCCCAGGGACTCATCTCTTATCCAGGAGATAAAATGCATCCCTACCAAACCGCTTCATGGGAGCCAATGTGGGACGCTCACAAGAGAATGGATCTCCACTCTAGACAAAACGCCCTAACAGACCATTCTTTGAATACCTGCAAAGCGGTCAGGATACCTCATGTAGCACAGAGGCAAAAAGAGGCTTTTCAAGGTTTCTTTACACCACCTTTTTACTACCCTTATGCTTTGAGACCGCAGAAGGCAATTTACCTTAGAGGGAGGGAATTTCTACACTCACGCCACGAGAACTATCACCTCCACCATCCTGGCTATCTGGCAACATCCTACATGTGGCCCTGAGTCTCCAGTAGGGATGCAATGATTACAGATTTTGTTGGTATGATTATAGTCTGAAAAATAATCACTGTTTCACGATTATTATGCATTAATTAATTTCACTGCTAATGTATAAAATTACATGAACATTCTCAGGGTGGCCATCCAGCTCACCCAGTAGAGTGTGCGCCCCATGTAGGCTGAGGCCTTGGAAGCGGCCCCAGTTTGAATCCGACCTGCGGCCCTTTGCTGCATGTCGTCCCTCCTCTCTCTCCCTTTTCCTGTCTTCAAGCTATCCTGTAGATTAAAGGCCATAAAAAGCCCAAACAATAACCTTTTTACATGAACACTCTAGATTTTAATGTGTTATTTATTGCTGCCTTTTGACAGAAACAGAAATAACACAGTAACAGTTTTGAATGTTTTGAAAATGATTATATGATCAATCATCAACCTTTTTATTTAAATTCATCTGAAAAGAATAGACCAGAGGTGAATCAGTCACACCACAAACAAAGGCCACGTTGGCAACAACAGTGCGGTCCTTTTGGCCCTCAAAATGTAGAAACGGCCCTGCTAGCTGGTGTTTGTAAAAGAGCTGCTAGACAAGATGCACCTGTCACAGGGAGATTCGCAGCATGTTGCCAAGGAATAAATGCGATGGAGAGATCTCTTTGCAGTCTTATGTCCAGGGTTCAAAATTAGCACCATTTACCAGCCAAATGCTGGTAAAATATGCAAGTAGCTGGTAGATATGCTTCAGTCACCAGCCAAAAAAACAATGGTAATCTATTAAAGTGGCTGGTGGACGAAAAAGTTAATTTTGAACCCTGCGATAGGGGATAAAGAGGAGTAGCTAAGTAAGTAACGTTAAGTGGTAACGTCAGTGACATGTTTGAGCTGTTAGAGTGTTGCCTCTTAACGTAACGTTTTCATCAGTACACTCACTGTAAATGCAAACGTCGGCTCCTGACTCGTTAGCTGTTAACTGTAACGTTACCGTTAACATTAGCGACTTTGAGTCCATCAAAAGTGCTATACAAATTCAATTTATTATTATTATTTATATATTTAACAGGCCAACGTTAACTAACTGGTGGTAACGTTAACAAGGTAACAAATTAACAACGTTAACAAACAATAAAGTCGCTAGCAAGCTTACCAACTTGGGTTGAATTCCCCGTTGCAGCTGCAGCTGTCCTGAAGTCAGGGGCTGGCTCTGCTCTGTGTTTTCCTGGTGTTTGCTAACTTTATTTAACGTTAAAAAATTGCAGCAGTAAGTTATCCTTCCACGGGGAGTTGTATATCACTCTGACAGTCAATACTCGCGGTGACCGGACCGTGTGCGCAAAAGTGAACGTTTATGTTGTCAAGGAGGTTTAATAAGAACTGCACACACTGCTACACATAACCATAGACAGTAAAAGAAAAAGAAAAAAAACATGAAACACAAAATATGCAGCCAGTCAACACTCGGTGTAGCGGAGCGTTTACGATTAACCGTAATGTTTTAAAGCGCGGTTAATAGTGAAATCGGTCTGTTTGACAGATAAGGAGATCAGCTATTCCCATTGCTTTAATTCAATAGAACTCCCAGATATGAAAAAAACAGCGAAAGTGGGAAGCTTTTGATTATGTCTCCAGTATTAACAAACGATACTCTTTGCACTAGAATTGCTTTAATTAGGCAACTAAGATTCATACTAAAGCATGGTGGTCTTAAAAATTGACATTGATGTTTTTTTGCAACTGTATAGCCATACTTACACTGTAATAATTTCCTCATTAAATTATTATTTTTTTTTAAATTAAATATGTGGTTGCTTTTTTTTAATTGGTCAGGTGATATCAATGCTCATGTTTGGAGGAAGAAAAAGTAAAAAAAAAATTAAATGTAGCTGGTTGATTGTTGATGGGGTCAACCTTACACATCACCATCTTAGCTTAGCACATTAGCATGCTAAAATTAGCTAATTGACAGTAAACGCAAAGCGCAGCTGAAGCTGATGGGAATGTCGTTAGCTTTGCAAGTATTTGGTCATAAACGAATGTATTGGACAAATTAAATTTTTTATCTGATGATGGTGCTAGATGAAAAGTCAGGACAGCCTATATCAAATGTGGAAGTGCTGAATCGACTGACCGATCAACATTGCCATCCCAACAGAAAGTGTGACTAAGAAAATAAAAGAAAACAAACAAGAAAAGCTTACGTTTGTATCAAAAATGTATTGTAACAATAAAATTAAGCGTCATTCCAAGGCTACGCTAAAAAATAATGTCTGTCAGGCAACATCATGGAAATATCACGGACAATGAAACGTGGTGTGTAAAGAACAACTTTTCATAGAACTAGCTTCGTAGTGCTTTCAACTCATCTCATTCATGTAAGCTTTGTCAGATAATTAATATTAATTAATAATAATATAATTAATTAATATACATTAACAGGATTAACAGGCAATCCCATAGACAAGCGACGTCACAAAGCCAAGCTGAGGCATTAGAGTTAATAAGAGTGGCTATAATGAAAATGTCGTCTCCAAAACCAGTGCAGAGATAACCATCTCAATGTAACACCACTCTAAAAAAAAACTGTTCCAGTCTTCACTGGCAGCTACACAGCAAAAATACAAGAGGCAAATCAATGTCATTGCAGAACAGTTACAAGAGTGCCTGTGATGGATGCATGGTGCAGTGCAGCGAGGAGGAATCACACCACGTCCATGCCCAGACCCCTCGCCACCTCCGTCAGGGCCTGGACTGCTCCAGATGTCCCACTGCCATCGCAGTCCTCCTGCGATAATCCTCCAGCCTCCTCCTCAATGTGAGGGATGGTGCTCATGACACAGTACACAGGAGAGTCACTGCCTCTGGGGCTGGGCTGGGATGAAACGTCCTCACCTCCAGAGAGCTCTGAGGAGTACGAGGACGAGGAGCTGGAGGAGGGCGAGGAGGATCCTGCGGGAGAGCTTCGGCCGCTCTCTGGCGCGACCGCAGCCCTCTTGTTCCGGCTGCTGGTTCTCTGGCTTTTCCGAAGGCTTTGTGGCTTTTTGGCCATGTTCTTCATGATCTCCTTCGTCACTTCCACGGTCTCAAACCGCACCATGTTTACTTTTAGGAAGCCGTCTACATCCTTCCTGTATCTATGAAGAAAGCACATGAAACGAACACGTATAACATATTTATTATTTCAGTCTTTATTAATTATTACTTGAATTACATTTGATGCACCCCTGAGGGCTGAGAAGGAGAGTGGAACTGGGAAATTGTTTCATTGACAGTGGTGGAATGTCACTAAGTACATTTACTCAAGTACTGTACTTAAGTAAAATTTTTAAGTACTTTACTTGTCTTTTCTTTTCATGCCACTTTCTACTTCTACTCCACTACACTTCAGAGAAATATCGTACTTTTTTACACATGTAGTTTATAAAATACGATGTTTTATTAAAAATGAAACTACCCAACAATATACAGGCATACAAGTCCAGCTGAAATGATTAACCACATAACTGTTTTTATAGTTTCCAGTTTCTAAAATGTTAGGATTTTTCTGCATTGAGTGCTTTTACTTGTAATACTTTAAGTACATTTTCCTGATGATACTAAAGGCCCAGACACACAGAGCCGACGCCCAAACGTCGGCAGAAAAGGCAGTTGGGCTGATCAGTCTCACCAAATTGGTCAAAAAAGTGCCTCGGAACACACCAAAGTGTCAAACTCGAGTCACTGACCTCGCCAGACTGTCCAACGGCCGATTATCGGCTCTGTGTGTCCAGGCCTTAACATACTTTTACTTAAGGAACATTTTCAATGCATTTTTACAGTGTGGTATTAGTACTTTACTTAAGTAAAGGATCTGAATACTTCCTCCACCACTGTTCATTGGTAATTGGCTGTTGTGACGTACCTAAAGCGGGAATGTCCAGAGGGCCATTTCAGCTCATGCTTCTTGCGAAGGTGAAGTGTGAGAGTGTAACACCAGGAGAAGACCTTATCACAGATATGGCATTTATATTTGGACATCCCCCCGACCTGTTGGCAAATATCACGTGATGATGTTAACAAGAAAGCGTCATTAACAGTCAACAAGATTACAGCAGGTTGACGATCTAACAAACCTCGTGTACTCTCTTGTAGTGGTGGCTCATGGTTTGGAATGTGTGACACGAATAATCACAACCCTCCACCGTACAGTGATACACAGTGCCCTCGTTGTGAACCTCTGTGTGCTTTTGTAGATCGCGCTGGTTCTTAAATCTGCAAACATATATATATACATACATACATACATACATACATATAACATACATATATATATATATATATATATATATATACACACACACATATATATACATACATACATACATACATACATTATATATATATATACATATAACATATATATATATATATATACATATAACATATATATATATATATACATATATATATATATACACACACACACACACACACACACACACACACACACACACACACGACAACAGAAGTTTACAGTCTTTAAATACAACTTTACACAAAGGTTACATTCTAATTACGTTATGATTACTAACAATATTTATATTTTGAAACATATTAACCATGATTTTTCTGCAAATCAAATTAGTTAAAATACATACCAGAGACCCTTACAGTACATACACAGGCAATTACTACAAAATGTTGAATTAATAAATTACTAAAAGGTTTTTCCATTGTTTGGTAATCCAATGAAAGGGTAGCGGTAAGGAGATGCCTTCATAAGGCCATATTTTGGTAGTTTTAAGGTAAAGCTCCTGTTTGTATATGGAGAAGATATTAAAGGGCCAATATGTAATATAGTTACTGTAATAAATCCAAAAATGACCCCAATGCGTCATCAGATATTAAGGAAACATGCTAAGTTGAAATACTACAATGTATAATGCCAGTATTTTCTCCTTTGAAATTTCCGCTCTGTGACGGAATTTCTGTTTGTGTTTTGGCCTGTGTGTTGTTATCAACTGCCCAGTTTGACAGCCAGGCTGGGTAGCCAGATATACCTGTAGAAACGTAAAACCCAGCACGCTACAGCTGTAACGTTAGTACAGCCATGAAAGCAGCAAAAAAACGGGATCAACGGAGATAGATTCTACCCGACCTAAAAAAATAAAACGGCATGTTTCTAACAGTTGCGTGACAAGAGACGTAACGAACCCCGGGGAAATATCAGAGATGTATTTGAAAGATGGAGACAGCTTAGAGCCCAAAAGGATGCTGAGTTGGCTAATTACCTCCTGAACAGGTAAGCATTAGCTTCAAACTAATTTATCACGGCTACAAGGGACGGACATTTTATGTCATTTCAACATTTATGTACTCACACTGAATTATATAGCTAGAGTACCCGAGTTGGTTACTCGCAAAAACAAATTGAGACACAGCCAGTAAAGTGATCCTGACTGGTCCTGGCTAACGCCGCCATGCTAACCCTGCTAACTGCTAAAGTTACCGGAGGACCAGGCAAGCGGGCCATGGCTGTTTACAACGTGTAGCCTGTTCAGCGGCCGTAGCCGATAACGGTGAATTATTTTAAGCCAAGAGAGGGGGGCTGTAAATCGAGAAGAGAGGACATTGAGTTTGCAGTGTGTTTAGCGACTGTTGCTGTAATTCTAAGCCAATAAAGTGTGTTCAGTCGGGTGGAGAGGACGGCAAGGTAGTGTTATTTTTAGCGGTTCCTACCGTAATTCTAAGCCGAAAAAGTGTGTCTGTCAATTGGTTACAGAGCTCCGCGTGAGCACGGCTTTTATGACTGTCAATATAGCCAGCATCTAACGTTAGCTTGTGCTGTGAAGTAATGTCTGGCTATGTGAGACAAGCGTCTAGCAACATGGATGCTGTGGTCTCAGCCTGGAAACCTCTGTGAACTTCGAGTCTGGGGAGGAGGGGGCAGGGGAGACGACTCTCTCCAGTATTTTGAAATTGTACTGCAGTAACTATTTAGCACTAGCTGTCAGTATTACATTTTGCACCTTTAAAAAGGGGCTGTTTTGAAGGTCTACCTTTTGTCGCAGAAGTCACATGGGAAGGGCCGCTCATCACAGTGGCGGAACCTGATGTGGATCTTCAGAGCTGCCAAAGTGGTGCAGGTCATGTCACAGAAGGGACACTTCACCTGATTCACTGCGAGGAAAAGAAAAAGTAATTATTAAATATAACCTGCCAGTCCGAACATAACTAACTGGATGGCAATATGATTTTGATGAGCATCTAAATGGACTGGACTGCATTACGGCCTAAACTGCCTTACTGAAAAACATTTTTCCATGCACGATTAGTGAGTAAACACCTCCTTCAATCTTTAACAATAATACGATCAACAGCCATAATGACAATCTGATCAGGACCGAAAAAATGTATAATGAAAATGTTACTGTTTCCTACGACAGTGTATTAGGCCCTTTGTAGATTAAAAAATATATAATAATGTGGATCCTTGACAATAAAAACAAAATATTTCTAAGTTTTTCTTTAGTAAATGTAATTGTTTCTTGTAAATGTACAACTTCTTATTTTGTAAATTCTGAGTTTTTTTCTCTGAATATTATTCCCCTTCCCCGGATCCGTAATTTTTATTTTTACACACACTTTATTTTTTTTTACCTACAGAGGCACTAATAAGCCATCATAGTTTCCATCTACTTTAACATAACGCAATAGTTACAATGGATGTAACACTACACATTTCAAATAGTGATAAGAAATTAGCTCATCATCACACTGTCAAAAAGACAGTAATGAGTCTTCACTAAGATCTGACCAAAGCATTCCTGAAAATGTTAATGTAACAAGAATTTAAGATTAGAATTGTAGAAAATGATTACCATGTTGACGAACGTGATCCCTCAAAAGCCTCTCGCTGGAAAAAGCTTTGCCACAATGTTCACACACCAGAGACTCTGCTCAAATGAGATGAGGTGAATGTACATAAGTCAGAATTTAAGCAATATATTTAGCGCAGCAGCATCCTAGAAAAATCAAGTGTCCTTCTCACCTACTGGCTCAGCCTGTCTGTGTAGGTGGTCAAACAACTTGGTGTTGCTGGAGAACATGCTGCCACATGTAGGACACGCTACGAGTCTCTCCTGAGTGTGGCTCCGCATGTGTTCTCTCAAACGGTATCTGATTTTGAAGAAAGCATCGCAGCCTATGATAAAAAAACATTAAGTATAGATAAGGTTAGACATGAAGATAGACATACCAGGACCGTCTCTTTGACTTCCTCTTACTCAGTCGTACCTGACCAGGGGCAGAAGAGAGCCAGCTGATGTTGTTGGAAAGATTGCGGCTCAGCACTTTCAACGTGATTGTCCACATGTCGGTAGAACCACTCAGGATTGTTAAATGTACTCTATAGAAGGACAAAAAGATAAATTCTATAATAATGGTGCAGCCAGTCATTTGATACAGATGATTATTTAAAAATACCTACATCACAATGCTCCCACTGGCAAACGTATCCATCTGATCCTTCAGGAACCAGGTTGTTGCTGTGCAAGCCTTGGTTGCAGCTGGGCAGATCAGGGCGGGACTTGAGCAGCTGTGACCCGACGAACTTGAGCTTACCGTGGTAGTTGTGGAAGTAGGCATGGACCTCCAGCTCCACAGGGCTACCCATGGATACAAATTCACATCCATTCCAGAGACAAGCATACTCCTCTAAAGGGAGGGAAGGAGTAATTATTGCAATGAAGAAAGGACAGTTATTACAGAATGCACAGGGAGTATACTGGGTTTGACTAAAGGCTGTGTTATGCTTCTGCGTCGAATCGACGGCATACCCCCGCAGGCCCTCTGCATCTACGCCGGATCCTACGCCGTAGCCTGACGTGCACCTCTGATGCACGTCTCTCGGCCATGGCTTGGCAGTGTTGCATTTCCCCCCCGACCTATTTCCTGGTTCTCCTTCTCCATAAACAACATGAAATCAAGGAGAGGGTTAACTTTTCCTGCTAAAGATGTCTCACCGTGGTCAGAAAGCACAGGGGAGACACTTTGTTTCTCTCAGTATGACTCTAGAGTCAATGCTCGCTCCGAAGCTAATCGCCGTCACTCTCTCACTTCTCCCTCTCCCACACACTCCCCCCACACACACACATGCCGGCTCGACGCGCACAACAGCGCACAAGTATAAACATCAGGCCACTTACGTAGGCTACGGCGAAAGCTCTGCGTGGAGCCTCCGCAGAAGCATAAAACGGCCTTAAGTAGGGCTGGGTAATAAACTGAACATTTAACAACACAAACCTTTAACCAAACTAATATACGCAATATCAGTATTCTCAGTAGATTCCTTCAAACTAGCTGTTGCCTAGTCCTCTAATGCATCTGAAAGTCCAACAACATCTAAACCAGTGTCACTGTCATTCAGTGTGTACTCGTGTCCTTTGTGTGGCTTCATTCATAGCAGAGAAAATGAAGTCAGCAATGCTCCTGTCTAACTCAAACAGAGAACTTCCCTCAAACGTTGGAGAAACCGCTGGAGGTGCCTTGTCAGTCATATGGGCAGAAAATAGTAGTTGCTTCCAGAGAAAACACAAGGAATTAGTTTGATCCCCCGAGTGCCACGCAGTGCATGGCCAATAGGGGTGTGAATCTCTAGGCACAGCACGATTTGATTCTGAGGAATACGATGCGATAATAAAACGATTATCAACGCGTCAAAAAGATTTATTTCTATACATGATTTATTTTTTCTCACTGTGTCAGAACTTGCTACTTTTAGAACATAGCAAATGTGTGATGATCCATAATTAAAATAAACAGGTGAATTTACTTCCATTATCTTTTTGTTTAGTTAGACATAACTTACATTATGGGTGTAAATGCAGACAGTGTTTTCTTTTTCTCCACTTATTTTGAAAAATGTAAATGTTCAACTCATTGGCCCTAATCCTTACTGTAAGAGTTAAGGCACTCAAATACTGGTATATTGTAAATAAGGAAAAAAATAAAGAAAAAATAACACAAATCTCAGTTATCCTCCATCATAAGACCCTGAGTACTTTGACCATATGCTTATAAGCAAGTGTGGTCAGGGTTAATTTCCGTTTAGTGAAATTTCTGCATTGAGATATAATCAGGGCTTAATTTGAGCCGGAACACGTCAGAACATGTTCCGGCACCTCCGACGTTGGATCCGGAACCTTTTTTATTGGACACCTCCTGTGTCACCATGAAAAATGAATCGCCTAAATGAAAAAAATAAATTACTGTTTGTGTAGTGTTTAATGTTGTTATCTGTCTTGTTAGTCTTTATTCCCCATTGGAGTTCCACAAAAATCTTGTGTTAGCATTTTCGATGCGTTTTGAGGTGAACTTTCAGGGTGAGAGGGACGGAGGGATGGGAGGCACTTCAACAGCACGGCGCTGCTCTTCAAGTGACACAAGCGCTTGTGCTGGTTGAGACTGCTGTTACAGTCTCATTTCACCAAATTTCATCAAAGTTTGCTTAACTTTTTCAAATACGCTGGCCAGTCAGATCCCAAATGAGCAAAAAACGTTTCTGCCGATCAAGAATGTGGAGACCACGGTGGTTTTTTTGGTTAATTGAATAGTCCGATGGATAATTGCTGCTTGTAAAAACAATCGGTTTTTTTTACATTTCGCACCGATGCAGTGCATGTTCTAAAATAAAAATAAACATTGTTAAAAAACGTTGTTTAGGTTTTTTTAGTCAGAGAAGCTACGTAGGCAGTGTCATTTTTTTTCCGTTCCGTTACCTCCAACCCCCGTTTTGAGTCGCCGGATCCACCCCCCCCCTCTGTGCTCCGGGACCTCCCACTTTACAAATTAAGCACTGGATATAATCTTTCAAAAAGAGAATCGCGATGCATCTAAGAATCGATTTTTCCCCCCATCTCTAATCGGCAAGAAAAAGTACAGACATAAAAATCACATACTTGATCACAGCATGTCTGTGCCGTGCTATCCCATTACAGGAGATAAACATTGTAGTCATCATTGGAAACAACAAGAGAACTACACACTAACATTTTTAAATGTCTCTTGCTTAAGGGGCCTCTGTGTGCCACATCTTCACAGATCACAGATGAGATCCCATGATTGGCTAAATCTTGATATCCCACTACTTTTAGGTATCTTTACTGTACTTATTTATTCTACTGTGCTATAGTCTCTTGTGCAAATCAGATATTTATGTCAATTAGCTAGATGCCCTGACTACACAAAGGTTAGAATGACTGAACAACTGTCATTTTGATTTCAGGTCATATCTTTCAGCCCTACAAGTGACCCATAGCCTGCTGTTTGTATTGTATCCTCCTCACTCACCCAGCTCTTCTAAGGCATCGTTGTCTCCCAGGTAGTCATTTAAATGCAGTGACATATGATCGCTCAGCTCCTCCATGGTGCGGCCCTTGAAGTTGCATGAAGCCCACTCACACACCACCTCAAAATTGTCTAGTCTCTTGGTTGTCATCATGATGGCGATCACTGCGTGCTCAGCAACATACAATCCACACCACCTAAACAGAAAAACATACAGCGACATTTTAACAGAGATAAAAAAAAAAAAAAATAGACGGCGGGCTACAATAACGTTACCTTAGCTAAGTGGCGATTTCACTTGTTAGCATATAATGCTAGCTAGAGGTGGCTGGAAATTTAAACACAGGCTAACTCACTTAAACAAATGTTTCAACCGACGTTAGCTCTAGTTAGCTGGAAAGTTATCGGCTGAGGGTTACACACAACTACAATATTTGCAAGCGTTTTCATTTCCGACTGTTTACTCGTTAACGAAACCAATAACTAGCTAACTGCTCATTATCTCTAGCTTAGTACGTGTTCATAGTAACGTTATAATAGTTTGGCTAACAGTCTAGCTAACGCTGAACCTGTCACAGGTTTGTAATGTAACTCTGTCGGACATTTCCCAATCAGCTAACGTTTGTCATAATGTTTTAACCGTTTGACATCTTAATGGGGAATTTGTAAACCCACACTAATGTTTCCGACACTTAGGATACACGGAGTTTCGTAAATGCTTCTTACGAGTATTAATGTCACTTGCTGCAGGAGCTCTGTTATCTGAGCTACCTCTCCTTCCCTCCTCTGAGCTTGTCTGGTTTTGTTTATTTCCGGTCACTGCCAAACTAACGGAAGTTGGTCTTCTTCGTCCTCTTTTTTTAAATCAAGACCTGCAGAGACCAATTAAATTAAATTGCAATTAAAACTAATTATGTGTTTGATAAATTTCTTTTGTATTGTAAATTATTGGTATTACTTCTTCTTCTTCTTCTAATTATTATTATTAAAATTATTATTATATTATTATTAACTGTGTATATACCCCTGGTTTGGCCAGTTTTGTGTGTTTATGTAGTCTATAGCCTACTTTACAGTCCATGCTGCACACACACACACACACACACACACACACACACACACACACACACACACACTTTATTCTGTGATCAAAGGCATAGAATGTCATGGCAGGATGTGTGATTATTTATTATATATGTGATTAAATGTGTCCTCCATTAAGAGACACATCTTTGTTGGAACAGAGCTCAAAACTTAAACACTTTTGTACTAAACTGCAATACAGCAATAATACTACAAAATACTCCAGTACCTCAAGAAATATCTTTAAAATATCTTCAGAAATATTTTTTTGTAGCTATCATGGCGTCCATCGTTCCCGAAACTCCCAGCGCACAGCTTGAGGACCCGAGAAAAGCCCTTCTGGAGGTCCAAAAACAAAACGAAGAGCTGGTCTCAGTGAATGCTGGCCTGGTGGAGGAGAAAGGGAAAACCTTGAAGGCTCTACAGTCAGAAAGAACAATAAGGAAAAACTTACAGAAGGACAGGAAACTCAAGGAGCGAGAGAAAGATGAAGAGATCCGCCTTCAAAGAAAAAAATCTCACAGAGTCACTCAAAAGCCACTGGAGTTCAGAGTTCAACCGGTTCAATGCATCCATTAAAGAGGAGAACAAGAGAATGAGACAGGCCTGGCAGGAGGAGGTCAATTCTATCAAATTGAAAAACAAGGATTTGATGGAGTTAGACCAACTTTGGAAAAAATGGTGCATTGTAAAACAGGAGCAGGTAGTCGTCGAGCTCAGAACTGTGCAAGAGGCCTCTGACAGTGAGTTAAGCCGGGTCATTCTGGAAATGGACGATCTGATCAACAAGATACTAACTGAAAAGAAGGCGCTTGAAACAGAGACATTGGAGTGTGTGGCCAAGCTACAAAAGAAAGAACGTGAGGTCATCCAGAGCGAGATGGCTGCAAAGGAGGAGATCTCCGAGAGAGTGCAGGAGCTGCAAAGAAAGAGCAGAGAGATGGAGGACGAGTGGCACATCAAAGTGGCCCAAATGGAGGAAGAAATTAAGATTCTCACACAGCACAACACCGACCTCCGCCTCAGCCTCCAGGAGCTGCAGGGAAAGAGCAGAGAGATGGAGGACGAGTGGCACATCAAGGTGGCTCAAAGGGAGGAAGAACTAGAGATCCTCACACAACACAACACCGACCTCCAGGTTCTTCAACTCAGCCTCCAGGAGCTCGCCCAGAAAACTGACAAGGAGAAGGCGAAGCTGAAAAGACAGGAAAAGAAGGCAGAGAAGGAGGAATTAAAAAGACAGAAGAAAGAAAAGGAGTAGATGGAGAAAAGAGACAAGAAAGAGAGGAAGGAGAGAGAAGAAAGAGAAAGAGGAAAATGAGAAGAGAGAGAAGGAGGAATTGAAAAGACTGAAAAAGGAAAAGGAGGCGGAAAAAAGCACGAGAGGAGGAGAGGAGAGAGAAGTAACATCCTTTCTTTCCTCCTCCCCCTTCTCGTCTTCACTCCTATTCCCCCAGCTCCTTTCCCCACCTACTACCCTCTACCGCCAGACTTTACTCCTCTAACATCAGGGCTAAAGTCTTGTGTGAACTGGGCATTATCTATTATCTGTCTATTATCTATCTCCCGTCCATCCTCTCTCCCTCCTCTTCTGAGGCGACATGGCAGCTCAGTGATTGGGACTGCAGCCTCACAAAAAGGAGAAGCAAGCGTGGCTATACTCTGGGTGATCCGGTCTCCTGCCCCACTTCAAAGACTTGCAGGTTCAACTAAAGAAGTGTAGGGTTACTCCGGGTGATCCGGTTTTCCTGACACAACAGAAAAATGATTGATATAAAACAAAACAAAATTGAAAAAAAAATCCCTTATCTGTGTCTTTTAAAAATGGGATGTTTTTAAACTAACACAATCATCTTGAAAACTCGACAGCAAAGGTTTTATATATTTACCTTTTTTTATTTTCTGTAAACTGAAGCTGGTCTCTCATTTTCAACTTAACAATATGAAGTGGTTCTGGAGTCTGAAGGCTTTATTACAGCTGATACCTTTCATACAACAGGGACATTCTGCCCTCCGTAAAATAAACGTTAGACTTTGAAAAAGCTCCTCCTTGTAGTCACCCCTTTCCATTGTTGAGTGCCAAAGAAATACGACGATGATACATAAACATAAGGATTTACTCTTCATCCAGAACAATGAAATGAAAACCAGGACCATACAGCGGAGGCACTGTAACTAGGAAACGCAACTGTAAAACAGATTTTGTACTATCACAAAATCTCTTATGTGATACAGTCTTAGAGAAAAAGCATCCCCTTGACATTTTCTACAATCATTTTAATATTGATCGCAATTGTTATCCATTCAGACAAAGGTAAACATGTCCTATGATACACATACTACATGTGTACTGATGGCTTTTTTATAGTTCAATGTCAAACAGAAGTTATATAAACAATGTGCAAATTATGTGCTCAATACTAAAAGCGGTTCTGTGCACCAAAATACAAGGAATCACATACTTTCACACATTTACACAGTCTCACACACACACACACACACACACACACACACACACACACACACACACACACATGAAGTGGTTCTGGAGTCTGAAGGCTTTATTACAGCTGATACCTTTCATACAACAGGGACATTCTGCCCTCCGTTAAATAAACGTTAGACTTTGGAATAGTTCAGCTTGTCAATGAGAAGACATGTATTTTAAGAATGATGTATTTAACTTAAATCTTTTGTGAAGATAAATGTTTTTCAATTTTAACTATGATTCCATGATTGAAAGGTAAAACATTTCAATGAATAAAAACACCAACACTAAAAAGCACTCAGGGCACATAATAATCAAGGCTGCAGAATACTACTACTGTAATAGCAGAAACTAGTAAAAATATATATCAGGGGTGCCCTGGTAGCTAAACAGCAGAAACAAAGATGTTTTTAAAATTTCAAACTACCATACATTGGATCAAAAATAAAATGGCTTAATTTATTTTTTTTAAAAAACAATGCAAATGCTACATTAAAAAAGGTGACTATTAGTTTCTCTCAAAGAGAACACACACATATCAGATAAGTCATACATTTTGCTAAATTGGAATTATAAGGATATATTATGAATATTTGTAGGGAGTCAACCAACCTTTTTTTCACCTGTAGCAACACTAATATGTTGCAGGTCAAATGTATAATTTCAAGTATATAATCTGGCACTGACTGCTGAGATCATGTTCGTCCTTTGTGTGTTTTGTTGTATGGGTGTTGTTAAATCATAAGTCTTTATGCCTAATATTACCTTTTACCACCACGCCAAACTCTGTTTATAGATTTCCTTGAGTTGAAGGCTTAACACTCCCAAGAAAAAGCTCCTCCTTGTAGTCACCCCTTTCCATTGTTGAGTGCCAAAGAAATATGACGACGATACATAAACATAAGGATTTACTCTTACAATCTTTGTTAATATTCCATTTTTTTAGTGTTTAATGGGATTTTATTGCATTCATATCATATTTCTGTTTTTGTATGTATGTATGTATGTATGTATGTATGTCCCAATATTATTGTATGTCCCAGTATTGTGGATGCATGTGTTTGTGATGACCTGATGATCTGTACATCAACATCAGTGCCATCAATGTAGTTTTTGTCATGTGTAGTTAATAATCCTGACATAGCGAGCCTCACTATGGTTACGTTGCTCTCTCACATTTTCCATGTTGTATTAAAAGGTTTCTTTGTGTTGGCAAGCATTCGGATGTCCAATATATCAACAGAGATTAGAGCCACACAGGCATGGACACCTATAAAAACTGGACTTAAAGGAGGCGAAATCAGAGCTACTTTGCTTTGCCTGCAGCCACCTTACTTTTTATCCACGTCCACGTGATGCTATGAGATTGTGAATTAGATCTTGTCCACTAGAGGTCATCATTTACTGAACACCAGCACCACACTATGCCAGTCCAAGAAATACAGTATTTTCATGAGGCTGTGTGTCTCCTAATGTGAAGTTGCTACAACTTAAATGAAGTCACACAATATTGCACACTGATATCTACAATGCAGGTGTTTAAAATAGCTATGTTGTGGTGCACATTTCATCCACACTTGTATGTCAAACAATGGCTCAGTGCAGACTCATAAACTGGCAACTATCATCCGTGGCCTGTCCTAAACTGCTGGACATTTAGTTTACATACATTCTATGGCTATAGGACCTTTTTGTACCCTTTTTGTAACTGGCAGTTACTGCTTCAACATGACAAAAAAGGACACCCATAAATGATATAGTATATTTCACACACAGTAAAACATGTGTATGAATTCTCAATTCTACACCTTTGACAAAATATAATAGGCAATGAAGATGAGACTGTAACCAGCCAGATAAGTCTTTTATAGACAAGAGCTTAGGCAGCTCCAGTGCCATTGCGTATCTGTTATTCAATATTTCATGCTGCTCTGCAAACATAAGGGCCCATAACAACTGAATTATTCATGCAGTTTTATGTCAGGATGACTGATTCACAGGGAAATGACCGCCAGCATCCAAAAGCTAGCTAGTGAATGAACTGAAAAAATGATCAAATCATGTTTCCAAATTACATTTGGACTTTGAATCTTTGGTTTAAACATTTTGCATATCTTAGTTATTAAATCCCTGCAGTGTAAGCACATGGAAAAAATGATGCACCGATAACATCTCATATTAAGAAAAACACCCTTTAAATGGCTCTAAATGGTGGCTGACTTTTGAGGATTAAAACATCTGCTGTGTAGGGCACAACATGCCTACTCTGAAAAACCTTACACACCGTGCTTACTTTGGCCTCTAGGAGTGCTGTGGGAATAAAATCCAGGCCTGGTAAATGTTTTCTAAGGCCTGTTTTTTAATGCTGTTTAGGTTAATTTTGTATTCTCGGCAACATAGCCACCATCTCCTGCAATTTCACTGTGCTAATTAAATGCCTTTATATTATCCTAATATTTAGAAAAATATACAGCAGAATTTACAGAATATGTTTTGATGAGTAAAATTACTCATCATTAGAATTTAAAGGCTGCTGCATTAAATCCACACTTAATATTAAAATACAAATATTAAGTAAAAAAAATATAGTTTTAACATTTTTTTTTTTACATTTCTGCAATTCAAAAGCAATATTTTGGGAGATTATGGGTGTGACGGTAGAATACAGTTATTCAATTTACAAAATACATCAAAGAAACACTAATGAGTAAAATAAGTCACAACACAGGATCCTGTATCATTATTTTAATCAGAGTTCATTCAGAGCAAGCTGAGAGTACAAGCACAATATCACAACATGTTTTGCAGCGGTATGACGTTGTCATTCATCATTTCACTCTGGTCTGACGCCACACGCAGTCCAAACCAGACAGCATATACAATGAGAGATATAGCACCAGGGTGTTGGAGTGCATAGCAGCACATCTAGTGGTTGGGTCAGACTTGATGCTAGCAGGCTGCAGGCTGTAGAGGTCATACACAAAAACATCTCTCACTCACTCTCACACACACACACACACACACACACACACAGAAGCTAAACCTGGAAGCAGACTCATGGTGGGTAGTGTTCCACTGGGCTCTCACACACTGCGGCCATGTTGGCCACGAAGGGTTTTAGTAGAAACACCTCATATCATGCTCACAATGAACAGATGTGATTTGCGCATTTTCAGACAGCAGCATTTTAAAGAGCTGAACGACAAGTCCTGGCCCATTCCTTGTCCTTTAACACCTGGAGAGATCAGCCCATTCAGAGTGACATTTATTGAGTAGATACGATAGGTTCTCCCTTTTTCAGGCCTATATGCATAATTATTTTTCTTCTTATTTAGCACAATTACAGCGTCACAGCTCAGAGGAGCGGATGGAGTACAATGTCACAAAATACTGAGTCATCATAAGAACTGCAGTATTCCTACTAAATCGAAAGAGTGGATCTCCATTTAGATTGCAAGAAAATGTTTGTGGGTGAAACCATACTGCTGGTGTGTTTAGTTTATAGCTTTAACAGCCACTAGACTAGGATTTTACTTAAGTGTATGTACTTTTGTTTTTCGGTGTGACCAGAATCTATTACTACACATGCATTATATTTGAAAAGGTCTTGCTCCTGTATGTTTATCTTTAATGGCTCAATTTACAAGCTAAAATGTGACTGTGACATATAGTCTGCTAAAATGTCGCTACTACCAAAAACGGGGTCCTGCATGCAAGCTTTAGCAATTATATTACAGTTCATTTGGTTTCTTAGCAACCAAACTGATAAAACCAGATATCATCCAGAACAATGAAATGAAAACCAGGACCATACAGCGGAGGCACTGTAACTAGGAAACGCAACTGTAAAACAGATTTTGTACTATCACAAAACCTCTTATGTGATACAGTCTTAGAGAAAAAGCATCCCCTTGACATTTTCTACAATCATTTTAATATTGATCGCAATTGTTATCCATTCAGACAAAGGTAAACATGTCCTATGATACACATACTACATGTGTACTGATGGCTTTTTTATAGTTCAATGTCAAACAGAAGTTATATAAACAATGTGCAAATTATGTGCTCAATACTAAAAGCGGTTCTGTGCACCAAAATACAAGGAATCACATACTTTCACACATTTACACAGTCTCACACACACACACACACACACACACACACACACACACACACACACACACACACACACATTTTGCAGTGAAATTATTTGGATTATTCTAAAAGCTCAACATCAGTGCCCATTCAATGGTGAACAATATATGACAGGACAGCAAAAACAACAGGTAAGGAAATAAACCAAAGGGAAGAAATTTGCCTAATTCATCAAGTCACCTTTTTAATCACGCAGTGTAGAGAGGAACTACTTTTACTGCTTCGCTTCAGCCAGTCTATTGCTAATCTCTTTGCTCTTCTTTGTGACAGCTCCATCTGGTTTTGGTTCTGGGGCGCCCAAAGACGGTTTCTTCTTGGTTGACTGGGAACTAGCAATCTGCTTCTCTTTTGACTTTTTCACAATTTTCCCTGTTGTTGTTGTTGGTGTCTTTTTTGGTTTGGGACGAGAAACTGGTTTATCCACCTGAAAGAGAATAGAGGTGAAAATATTGCAAGATTAAAGGCAAAATAGTCAATTCAACCTTAACTGATGTTAAAGCAATAGTTTGATATTTTGGGAAATGCACTTCTTTGCTTCCTTGTCGAGAGATACTGTTCTCATATCTGTCCATTAAATATGAAGCTACAGCAAGCAGCCGGTTAGCTTAGCATAAAGACTGAAAACAGAGGGAAACAGCTAGCCTGGCTATGTCAAAGGTACAACAACAACAACAACATTTTAAGGGGGGGGTTATGTGCCGGACTATTTCTTTGCCAGGGAGCAGTGACTTACTGTCATGGTTTCCACTCTTTGTGCTAAATGTGAGAGTGGTATCAATCCTATCGTCTATCTGTTCGCAAGAAAGCATATAAGTGCATTTCCCAAAATCTCAAATTATTCCTTACAAATGATTGCTTAAATCATGGAGACTCTAAATCATGTCAAAGTCCTATTTTAGCATGCAATACGTACCCTTTTTATCCTGTTACTTAAAGTTATGACAGGCAAATGACACCATATGGTATAGGTGATATTTGCATTATATGGTTAGTGCAATGAAGATAAAAGAAGAAGAAAAAACAGCACAAAAGGTGCATTTGTGCCTTTCCTTTTATAGAACAGTGGTTCGTGCATTTTTCTATGACATTTTAAAGAAACCATAACATACAAAGTTAAGGGTTTATATTAGTATATGATGTTAGTCTTACTGTACACTTTAAATAATGAAATATTTTGGTAACATTCAACTATTAACTGTGGTGGCGAAACCTAGACATTTAGGAAGCAGGCATGTGACTGGAGGATCGCTGGTTCAAATTCCCATACCAACTGGTAAAATTAAGCAAGGCACTTAGCTTCTCTCTGCACTTGTGGGGTTGCCACAACAACAAAAGACTCAACCTCCCAGATGTTTAATTTGTATAAATGAGTTGGTGTACAGCAAAAAAGTTGCAAACATGCTCAACTTTTGCTGAATAAATAAACCTTAAAAACTTGTATATTGTAAGAAATGACAATGTTTGTAAAAGGCTTTTTCTGACAGTAAAAATGAAGGGCTCTGTTTCTGTGAATAAATGGGTTGTAGTAATTTTGTTGCCACAAACGACACGTTAGTCAAGGTGGAATATGTTAACATTGGGCGTGGTAGAGGAATGTGTCATTCATGGCCAAAAAAAACCTTAAAAGCAGTGTACTCTGCACTATGGTGATTTTCACAATACAGTCCAGATTCACATTTACTAATTTTCAGTACACTTTCTTAATGCTTTGGACATTGAAGAATAAAATTAGATCTCCACGGCTGCATCATACTGAGCTGCTAACTGTTACTACACAAATCAGACATCAAAAGCCAAAAGGATAACATCATCTGCAAACAAGTGTTACCAATGTTTGATACCACTTGCCATTGGCACACACCCTGTTGTGCCTCTCTTCCCACTTGTATGTAGTAAAATTGATGATGAGCCAATTGTGTGTGCAGGCGTGTAAAAACTGATGAAATACCATTTTGCTTTTTTTTACCATTCTTATCGGTTACTTAGAGGTATCATATAAGCTTCTTTGTTTCTTCCATTTTTCAATGAATCCACACTCTTGCATAAACCCACAGAATTTGCAGGGTCAGTTTTTTTTTAACTAAGCTGCATAAAAGGTGGTGCAGGCTATGAAGTGGGCAAACAGTGAAGCTGTGGCTGATAGTTTTTGCAGGGTTGCATATAGCAGTTGGGTGATACGTGTGACTGTGGCTCGTACTGGCCAAGGCGCATACTGTGTGTGTATGTGGACAATATGCACGTTTGCGTCTGATAAATTTGAGGTCAGCCTCCATGCCTTCTAGAAGAAGCAGAGAACACACCTGACTACAGCAGATTTAGAACAGAGCTGCTCTCAGTCTCTGAGACGTCCTACAAGAATGAGAGAGGGAGTGGCCATATGAACACACTACTAGAGACACATTATTAACCAATGTTGTTTGAACTATCGATAACATGCACGCAGATACCAATATATGTTAGGAATATCTTCAAATAAAGGCCTACATTAATAGAGATGACGTCACTGGCTGCCAAACTGATGCAATAAATATTTTCTGCATTGGCATGTTGTTTTAGTTAAAATTTACACAGACTGGCTATTTAAAAATTTCACTGGCTGATGTATATGCATGGTGGAATAATTTAACAATGGCAAGTACTTATTTTGTCATTTAAAATGTCTTAAAATTGAGATATGAAGCCATTTTGTTGGTGTTAGTGGTAATTCTGAAAACAATGAAAACTCGCCTGCCATCAGTTCACATTGTATAACATTTACGCAGCAGCACTTCCAGTGAATAAGTACTCAAGTTCAAAACACAGTAAAACTGACAAAGTGTGTTAATCACAAAGTACTATACCTAGGGTACAGCAGGGCTAATAGAGTTTTATACATGGCTATAATTCAGTGTACTTAAAGGAAACTCTTGTAAATAGTAAATGGTGGTACCAGTACTTCACAGACCTAAACTACCATCAGTGGATCTGTGTGTGGGCATGCTCCCACCTTGGCAGGTTCCTTGCTAGGCTCATTGTACAGGCTGCGTATCCTCCTGCGCTCCATAAGCTTGTTGTCAGCGGGGTGAGCCTTCACCTGCTCCCCCTTGTATGTGGCGCTGTAGCTGGTTTCCAGACTGGTCTCCTCCACTGGGGGTTTGTACTGAGATGGAGCTTTAATGGCCTTCACTTGTTTCACATCCTTATATGCCTTGAACTCAGTCCTAAGAACAATGGAAACAAGCAAACAGAGAGGTTTTTATGGCTGCAAGTATCGATTAATCTGACAATTATTTTCTCGATTAATTGAATATCTTTGGATTTGGGCCTATTATTTTCTTGATTAAAGATGAAGAAGAAATGCATTAAATATTTTCTAAATACTCTCATATTGTGGAAGATGGAACCAGAGAATGTTGAGTTAAGGAGTAATCGATTATCAAAGTAGTTGCTGATTAACTTTCGGTCAAACTAATTGATAAATGACAAATACTCACGCCCAGGAGCAGCTATCTAGATTAAGTTTAATAGAAAGTGTTGTCCACTTAAAAACATGGCAAAACTAAATTTGACTGGTCTTATAGTGACAATGAGAGACTCTTCTATGTGTCTATAATGTCTATTGTTGACGATAACTCCAGGCTGTGTAGAGCTCTGCTGCCAATTTATTGCTAAACATTTGATTTGTATCACAGGATCATAGTTGCCTATTCATTTCTCCATACTGGCTGACTGTTTTTTGTTTGTTTTTTTAGCATTGATGTCAGAATTTGATCTTTAGATGTACTTTCTAAGTTCTGTAAAACCTGACATAGCAGCATGTATTGTTTTACCGACTGTAAAAAGCTAAAATCGACTTTTAAACACACCTATTATATATAATAAGAGGTACATTTTCTAAGATACTATCAAGAGAAATGCAATGCTCCACTTCAGGAAATTAACCTATTTATAAAATCAGCAACTATAGATATTGAGAGATTATTCATATTGCTATATACTGAAACAATAATTAATGCTTTTATCACTGGTAACTAACTGGTATTGCAGTGTATAACTGAATTATGTTTTTGTCCTATTATTTGCTGAAATCAAAGCTATCTATTCAGTGACTAAGAAATTATTTAATTGAACAGGAAAGCCTGTTTTAATCAATAGCCTACATATGGGTTTTACTTCACCTCTGGTTTCTTTGTTTATTCTTCTTGTAGGCCTACCTGTCTGTGTTCTTCTTTTGTACAACTGCCAATTATTAATCTATAATTCATTAATTATGTAATCAGATTACATTTTTTAACTGTTCACTGTTTAATAAGTGGCACATTAAGTTTATTGGTCACTTGAGTTCATTTGAAATTATCATTTGGAATACATTTCTTTTATTCACAAAATTGAAGGTACCGGTACGAGAACAACGAATGTTGGGGAGGCTGAAACCAGCAAGTTAACTGGCATGCATCATGCCTCCCTAATTAAATTCAGAGGTAGCCTGCAAATAAACCACATGAAGACACATGATTACATTTAGACCCTTTCACTGGCTCTACTCATTCATGGGCTATACTGCATTGATTTGGTAGTACTCTGAGAGAGGAATAAATCAATAATGCAACCTTTATCTCTGGCAATATCAGTTTGCTTTGGAAATCGCTGGAGATTGTAAGGGGAGACCATGTGCAATAGGCTACCAAACATCCCTTGGTGATCTCTAATGTTTCATCACTGGACAGAGCAGTGTGGCCCACAGAGGCTAGCATGTTAGTTGAAATGCTTTCAGAAATGGGATACTTGTATGCAACACCGTTAATAGCCTCATAATGCCTCAGTTGTTAACCATTCTAAAGCCACAGTTAAGCTAAATGCTTTTATTTCATAGAATAAGTGAAACACCCTTCGTACTAGGCTGCATGATGATGGCTCACGCTCTCGCAGACTTACCTGTAGCTGCTAGAAGTCGTCATAACCTGCTTTATCTGTCTGTTGAGAGCGTCTGCTGCTGCTCTGCCTTTCCTCTGCTCGGCGCTCGCATCTGCAGCCACTTGTGCCTCTGTCTTCTCACCCGTTTGTCTGTCTGCTGACTTTTCCCTCTTCACGCTTCTCTTCGTCGGCTCCTTTGATTCTTTCTCCTGCGTTTGCTCCTCGAGCTCGCTCTTCTCCACGCCGCTCTCGGCCTCGGTGGCCGCATGCTCCTGTGCTCCGCTCCCCGCGCTCCGCTCCGGCCCACCGGAGGTGCTGGTGGCGGCGGTGGGGCTGGGTTTGGGGATCCAGGGGTGGTCGTGCTTCTTCGGTATAGGCCAGGGTTTATAATCCTTCTGGTATTGAGTTTCGGTATTGAACGGGGCTGCCGAGCGTTGGTACTGATTTCTGGGTTTGCAGCTGGGCTCGGGGCGCACTTTCCACGCCTTGAAGTCTTGGCGCATGACGGACGCAGAGCCATCATTGCCCGCTGCGGCACCCGTCGCGGGCGGTGCCTTCCCAGCCTCCTGCTCACCGGGATGGGGCTGGGTTTCTATGGCAATGGCTCCGGCCCTCTTCAGTTTCGGCTGCGGGTGATGGGGAAAATGCTGCACGTCGGCCACATCCGAGTATTTGGTGAAAACCAAAGGCACCGCGATGTCCCCTTTGTCCAGCTCGGTCCAAAAGCGGTTGATGCAGCAAGCACGCGTGATGCACGGCCATGCCATGATGATAAATACTAGGAGGCTGGCGAGAAAAAGATGTGCAGAAAAAACTCTAGACGAGGGATAATAAAGAAGGTGTAAATAAACGCCCTACTCACGACTCGAAGACTTGCAAGCGTTCGGTCCGGTGCCTCACCCTGTACCCTCTGTTTCTGCCCAGTCAGGGTTATTCTTCCTTAAAGCTTGATGTTAACTCTCTGTTGTCACCGATCTTTGCCAGAGACTACGGGAAGTAGATCCCCCACGCCTCCCTCTCTGTCCTCCTGCAGGCTATTTGTTCTGACTGAAGTTTAAAGGGACTTTAGGGGTTTGCTGTGTAGTGCACGTTGCTGTCTGGTTGCGCATCAAAGCGACCCCACCCACATTCGTGTGATGCTTCGAGATGCCCGGGGTCTATGAGTTTGCACGGTGAACTATCACCTGAGCTCGTCACCGTCTGGCCAGCAGAGAGGGAGGAGACACTGATAATCTGAATTATATAAAGGTGATTTTAATTTATAATTTTAATAATAATTTATACTCTTTATTGATCCCCAATGGGGAAATTACAATTTACCCTCTGTTGTTATTACACACTGCACACAGGCCTGAAATACACACACACATGCTCAGATGTCACATCATGTCAGAGTGAGTGGGCTGCGACTGCTGAACAGGCGCCCTGAGCGGTTCGGTGCCTTGCTCAACGGCACCTTGGCAGTGCCCAGGAGGTGAACTGGCACCTCTCCATGATGATGGTTTCCCATGTATCAAAACGACATGAATCAAATATTTACATTTACATGTTTTCAATGTGGTGTTTGCATGTCATTCTAAGGTGGTAACTAGATGGATCCAAAAAAAATTAAGCATACAACTAAAGACTAGAGAGTAGAAATGTTGCCACAAAGCTGACAGTAATTGTGCCTTAATTTGGCTTTCTGTACAAATTATTTTATTAAACCAAATGGAAAACAGATTGGGAAGGTATGTAAAATCTGACAAGTTAATCAACAATTTCTGTGGCAGCAAAAAAAAAGCACCATCTTGCCATAGCCTACATATTGACCACAATAACATACAATTACTTCAATTCAATTTTTTTTTTCTTTTCTTGATTTGATCAAATGCTATGTTCATCTGAATGTACCCTATAAATATATCAACTTTCAACATACTGGCCTTTTTTTAACTATCCAAAATATGTCACACTAGCAGTATACACTTTTTGTTTATTAAAAGAAATGTCTTCTCACTGAGCATGAATTTACGGAACAGCTGATATTGGTGTAACTGCTCCCTCTTGTGCTCCTTCTGCCTCATAGTCAGTGGAGAGGAATCAACGTGTTGTAGATCAACAGCGCCACCTGGCTCCGGGATGTGAATCACAAGCCCACAATGGAGAAAAGTTAATAGCATACGAGACGTATATGGCCGTTATTGTTTCTACAAAAAGAATCGCATCTACCAAATGCAACAAATAAAATAAATGACAACAAAACATGAAAATAACAATGAAACAACAATGAAACAAAATACTTTCCTTGAGATCACAGCATCATTACAGAGGAGGCTAATCACAATAAAACAGACTGACAAGGACTCAGAACTTTGAATATTTACAGATCGCGCCCCTGACAGTCTTACATCTCCAAACATTTTGTGGTGTTGCACTTTTTATTGAGTCTCCATGAGCTATTGTTTTAACAACATACAATAAGAAAAAAGGGTCATTTCTTTTTTTCTTGGAAACCTCAGGGACACAAATGGTATCCATTACCTGTAATCATCTGCATTCAAATCCTCAGTACGTATATCTAGGTGTACGTACACCAAAACATAAATGAGCGACCAAAGGAGGATGCATTTATGACTGATAACATACATTTCTTTCCTTTTTTGTCCCAGAACACCTAAGCGAAATCAGTGTCCGTGCCACATCATTTCATCGCGGCATCTTCCTCAGCCGCTTCCTCAGGCTCGGGCTCGGCCTCAGCTTCCGGATCGTCCTCTGAATAGAGTCTGCAATATTTGTCTACCATGACATCCAAGTCGTGCTTGACACGAGTGTTAATGTTGAGCATCGCGAGACTCTTGTTCCACTGCTCGGCGGGCATGCTGTCAAGATAAGCCTGCAGCCGCTCACTCGGCGTGTCACTTTGGTTGTCCTCCAGTTTCAGAACTGGCAGGGCGGAAAGCACCTTGAGGAAGGAGTTCACGTTGGGAAAGAACTTGACGTCTGGCAGCTGAAGGGTTTCGTGGATGGTGGTGGGCAGACGCACCTCTTTGCCCCTGTGCTTCCACTTGATTCTCCAGCAGTGAAGCTCGGCGGGGAGCGTGTCTGGGTTGGGCAGGTCGTTGCGGTAAACCTCTGCGTAGTTCTCCTCGGTGGTGTTGAACTTCATTTGGCCCATGACAGCCGGGACCAGTGACAGGCACTTAAGAGCTTTGAGGTTGGTCTCGGAGAACATGTCCTCCACCTCCTGCATGACGCCATGGATAACGGGGACGGTCACGTACTCCTTAAAATATGCCTCGGCTTGGATTTCACCCACGTCAGCTGCACGCTGTTTCCGAAGAAACAGCCTCGGCACCTTCACGGGAACCCCCATCACATTGGCCACGCTCACAGCCTCCTCGTACCAGAACTCATGGTAGACATCAATGTTGTCATTGACCTCATTTAGTGAATGCAGGACAGCAGTTAGACTGTTGGCGGCGAAAAACACATCGAGCGTTTCCCCTTGGAGATTCCTCCCGAAGGCTCTGGTGAAGGTGAGGACATTCTTTAAGATGACGACGGTGACGATGATCTCAAAGTCGGACAGGGTTTCTGTGACCGCGTAGGCATCGGCTGTGACAGCGTCGGCAAACTTGCCGTCGCCATTGTCCCGAATGCTGTCCATGCACAGCAGCAGGGGCGGCAACATATCTAGCAGCACGTCAAACACACTGTGCTGCTCGGTCCATCCTGAGCCAGAGGCTTCTTTTACCGCAGTTCCTTTCTCTTCATTTTTCTGGTAGTGAGTAGAGATGGCTTTCTCGAGCTCATCCTGAGTAAACGGGGTGGTGAAGAAAGCACCGATCCTTCGCAGAGTCTCCATGACGACCTGGACATTGGGAAAAGGAAGATTGTTGGCCAGGTGGATGTTCAGTGCCGTATGAGAGCAAGGCAGATGCAATGCCAGGGGATACTTCTCCATCAGTAATACTGCCACAGCTTTCATCTTGGTGGTGGACGTCCCAGTGGCCTTGTGGGCCTGACCACGGCAGTCCTCCATGCTGAGCCCCCAACGGTCAGTCAGGTGGGCCTCCAGCCTCTCTACCAGTGCAGACTCATCCCCAGCAAACGACATAAAGTCCAAAAACTCCTCTCGAAGGACGTTGTGCTGATTCACAAAGCGTAAAAATAAAGGCAGGTGTTTCTCGTTGGCAAATTCAACAAGGTCACCCGTCACTAGGGAGAAGAAGCGACTCTCCCTCACCTCCATTAGCATCTCCTCTCTCACTGTATTCTCACAGACGTCCAGCAGCTGGCTCTGCTGGGTTGCAGACAGGTATTCTGTGTTCACAGCGGTCGCCTGAAACCGCTTCCTCAAAGCTTCATCTCCGGCATTCATGCGGTAATCTAGAACGGCCTGGAAGTTGTTGGACATGTGTTCAGCTTCAGATGCTTTGCCAGTCACTAATGGGATGCTCTGTTTCCCTAACATGACCACAACCTCAAACAGGGATCGCAGGTATTCGCGGAACTCCTTCTCCTCTGTGGACAGCTGAGGTTCATCCTCATTGGTGCTCGTGCTATCCTCAATGGCGGCATCTTTTTTGGAAGAAAGCTGTTCAATAGAAGACGCCACTGGAGACAAGAGAGACAGACAAACAAACAAACAAAAAGGAACAGTGATCATTTTCAGTAAATTACTGAATAAAATGAACATGCCATTGTTTCACATTCATGAGCACGAATACATTTCCTATTGACTTACATCTCCTTTCTTTGATCTTCCTTAAATCTTCTTCAGTCTGAAATTAAAAACGTAATTCAATTCACAAAAATCCGACAACAGTTGGTCAAACTATCAAGTTTAAGACTGGGTACATTTAAACAACAAAGCTAATCAATATGTTTCTTACAAGTTCTTTAATCCGCTTGCGATGTCTGGTATGAGGATTTTTTAGATGGCTTGTCAGATCAAATATGGTTGGAATGGCTGTATCCTTCAATACAGTCCTGTAGGGGCTCTGAAAAGCAAAACAACTTAAATAAGCCATTTTCGGGAGACTCTCATTTTTGGGAAATAAGTGGAAACACGCTGCCAGGCACGTTAGAACCATGTTAGATACTTACTGTTTTGCAAACCATTGCTGGGTCGAAGTGTTTGGCACATAATCTGTAGTGCTTGTTCAACTGGTCTGATGTTTTCGCCTCTAGATCTGCTCTGCGGCAGTTCTCTACCCAGATTCGGCATCTAGAAAAGACACATGCTTTATGTGACATTTGAAAAACCGAAATGTACTCTGAGACAGTAGATGCGTCTGTATAAACTTCTTCATAGTGACAAGTGTCTTAAAAATTACAACAAGCATACTAAACTTTTTGAGTGTGGTGATGACAGACACTTTTGTTACACTAACGTACAAACAACAGATATCAAAGAGCCACTCACTAGAGCTGGGCGATATGGAGAAAATCAAATATCACAATATTTTTTACCAAATACTAGGGGTGGGAATCTCTTGGCACCTCACGATTCGATTCCGATTCAGAGGCCAACGATTCGATTCTAAACCGATTATCGATGCAACAATTTTTTAATGTACATTTCCATGCGTGATTTAAAAAAATATACATATAAATCTGAGTTTGCTACTCAGAGTTTGCTAATCACTTCCTAGACAAAGCAGCTAGACAAAGCTTAGATTTTGACATATACAGTATTTGTCACACACAAGTTTTAATGAAATGTTTTGTCTACTGAGGTTTTTATTTTGTAGTCATTCTATGCTTAAGCCTTAAACATGCTTGTGAAAGTCACCTTCTCTCCCAGTAATCTTCCATGTCAGAGGCCCAGTCATGTTTAAAGGTGGAGAATTGGCTTCTTAGAACATGATAAACATGAGGTGGTCAGATGTAATGTGATAAAGTAGATGAACAGCCTATATGTGTTTTGCCTAATTATTTTATGTATGTCTTATTAGATCATGTGTATATATTAAAGGTTTTTCCTTTTGGCCATTTTTGTGTGTTTTTTTCTGCCTAAACTCTAAGTTGTTGTCCATTATCCCATACTTTTTCAGTTACTCTGTTTTCTGATTTGTACTTGTCTGGAGACAGTAACTTTTAAATAAAAATCAACACATAAAAAAAAAAAAAAAAAAAAAAACTTAAATAAAATAAATAATCGATTAACTTATCAGAATCGATAATCAAATCGTTCTAGAGAGAATCGCGATGCATCTAAGAATCAATTATTTTTCCCACCCCTACCAAAAATACCTTGATATCGATACCGCAACCATATTGTAGGGTTGACTATTGATGCTTTCACAAAATATTTACACAATGAGATTTTTGATAAATAATCATCAGTAACGTGGATATAATGACTAAGTGGGTAAAGGCAAATAATAGAACAGCTAGAACAGTCTGGTAAGTTCAGAAAATGACATCACTTTACTGTAATGCAGCCTTTAAAACCAGGAAAAGACAACACTAATGCCATATTACGATATCCAAAATCTAAGACGATATCTAGTCTCATATCACAATATTGATATAATATCGATATATTGCCCAGCTCTACCACTCACTGCTGTGAAAATTTCTCACTAAGGTGAAAAAAGCTCTGGCCACAGCTCAGAAATTAAGTAATACATATAAATAAAATGTTTTTTCTTGCTTTATGTTGAATTTTCAAAAATGACATTAGCTTTGACTACATTACATTCAAGTAATGCGTGCCCGTTATGTGTAGGCCAGAGTGAAGACCACTAAAAGTGCTTTAGTTTTTGAGATACCCCTTACCGGAGGTAGAACAAAGCACAGCAATACTTTTCATGTTCTCTTAGGTCTCCCACATATGAAATGGATGCTTTTTTTCTGCAAAAGTGGTTTTGACAGAATATCGTGACACCCCACAAACAAAAGAAGTACAAATTAAAGCCGGGCCGAATGGGCGATGATACACATAAACTCAAGTAATTTCATAATACAAGCTCTTATTGCTCCCAGATGTTTTGATCCCAAAAACAGTGGACATGTGGTTAAAAGACATATCGCGTTTATGAGTTAACTGTTAACTAACTTTATCGTTACGTTAATGCTTTGGTTATTACGTAAGCTAACTTTTCAAATGTTATAATTCTCCAGTCAAAAGTCGTTTCTTGTAGTACAACTCTAAGAAAGCGCAGAAGGTTAAGTAAGGGTTACATCTTCGTTAACGTTAGAAATGATGCCTTACCTCTCAGGGTCCCGTGGAAACCGAAAAAATGCCAAATCTGACTGTGTGCTCTTCCGTGTACAGTTTGGGGCCGCGCAAAAATTCGGCATGCTTCAAGCTAGGTAGTTAGCTTAGCTGATTTATCTGACTATTATCATCTGCTTATTTTAGCGCTTTCGTTTGGAGAGTCTTGTGAACGCAGGTGATTTCTAACCCTAACAAACAACGTATATGATCTCAAATAGTGTCCAATAGGCGTTCCCATGAACAACTATCAAACAGTTTAGACTAGATTCAGGATTACAATCACACAACGGTTGAATTTGGAGTAGATCGTTTTGCAGGACAATGTCCCGCCCACAAAGCACTTGATTGGACGTAGATTAAGTCTGAAATATAACTATTGGTCGCTCGTGCAACACCGATCATTTCTATCGACCAATTAAAAGACAACCATTTTTTCTTCTTGACCCTTGAATGTCTCTGCTGCCATCCACTGGCTAACACACTACAAGACAGGAGCTAGCTAGCTAGCTAGCTACAATGGTAGGGCGACCAAGGATGTTTCACCGTTCTCTTAATACATCCATGTGTATTGGTATTAGCAGCATAGATACGCAATATGTATGGGTCGAGCAGTTCCATTGTCAATGTATTTATTTACTAATGGATATATTCATAAAGCTAGGTGATGTACGCTAGCAATCATCTGACGGCCTGTCAGAGAAAGAAAACAGAGCAATCGGTAACGTTATTACCATTACTTCCTCTTACTTGTTCCTCCCGGTCAGTATTAGCTATTAAGCTAGCTATGTCTTCATTCAAGTCAATTCCGTAGCTAGAATGCCGGTTTTTAAAAGGAATAAATACGTATACAAACCTAGTCTATCATGAAAACATAATAATATCGGTCTTATGTTACCTGGCTAGTAGTACTAAAATGAAAAGGGACAATACAATCGTCACCTGGCTCGTTGGTCTAGGGGTATGATTCTCGCTTAGGGTGCGAGAGGTCCCGGGTTCAAATCCCGGACGAGCCCTCATATTTTGCTGATGTATCTTCGGTTTTGTGCTACTCGAGAAGAAACATTAACATCGGTCAATGATCAGTATCTTCAGAAAATCCGTAACACTATAATAAAAGTAAAGACGCTTAACGGTTTAGAACCGCTAAGTCAGCCGAGTTTTACAAAACATAATGGGCTCGTCCGGGATTTGAACCCGGGACCTCTCGCACCCGAAGCGAGAATCATACCCCTAGACCAACGAGCCGGAACGTCAATTTGCAATGTCCAACATATTATAAGATTCTGGAATAAAATATATTCATATTTTCATTGTTACATACGTGCACATGAATTTAATTATAGCAAAGGCACTGTGTGATAATGTATTTTTGTGGATTATTTATTTATTTTTTTTTACTAGGGGTGAAGAGAGAACTCTTCCTGGAAATTAGCTAATGTAGATGGAGAACAATAAAGACACACAGAGCAATTCAATTAACTTCTTTTTATATATCATACATAAGACTGTCTTAATATAATACAAAGGGCATTGTCATAAACACAGCAAAGTCTTGACTAGATCTTACAATCTGTGGATACATGGACTTATCCTTTCCCCCATGCTGTTCAATTCTATAGTGCATGTTGCATGTACAAAAAAAGTGAAAAAATGTGAAATCAAAAATGAAAAGGATAAATCCAAATTAAATAAGAGGATTTCAACTTCTGTTGGGTGTTCAGATATGTCGACAAGTATACGTGTTTGTGTATAACCCACAAACTGAACAGGCTTATGAAAGATGGAACTTTTTTCAACCATGTGCTTCTCATATAACCAAAAAGTAAGGTTTGTGATGTACATGCACTTACAATATACCCTGTGAAAATTATTAAGGTTTGAAGATCTAGCTTTCCCTGTTTGATTCAAACCCTACCTCATAGTGTTGTCCTGATGTAGTCAAGTACCTTTGCCAAAAGGCAAGGTTTTGCCACTAAGAAAACAGGAGTTCCTGCCCACTGAATGGTCACCAAATTGACAAACATAATCAACATACCAGCAGGAGCAAGGTAGTGAGTTCTATACTTCCTTTATTAAAAAAATATAAATATATACATAAATTCTATTTCAACTATTAAAAAGGGGCTGCATTTCATGACAACTGCTCTAAATAAGAGGTCAATCAGCATGATCTGAAATAGGCGCACACTTACGAGTCACTGCAGTCAATTTTTTTTCTTTTTCAGTCTTTATTTTTGGAATGTTTAGTACCAGTATGAGTGCCAGTAATAAAACCACTGGCAATTTCTAAATGTCTCAAATTCTGCGGGGTATGAAAAATGATTGCAAATATGCAATTAACCTTGACATCCAGATAAAACCCCAATCTCAATATAGGTAGCTTTACATTTGTTTGTGGAAATACCAAGCATGATCTCTTATGATGGTTTCTCCTTTAAAATGACAACAGCATGACCTGTGGCCTGCCCTTTAATTTGAAAGGTGGCTGTGGGCAGGTTTTTCTGTCTAATTTCAAAGCTGGTAAAATGAGCAACAGAAGAAAGAAAGCACTTCAAAATCCCTGATATAAAAAAAAAAAAATTAAAAAAAATCTGGTTATTGACTAATGTTTTCAGGACATGCATGTCTGCCTAGGCAAAGCATGTGATTGTGGGCTGACGGACACCCTTTCCCTTTGAATAGGACAATCATGGGGGATCTGCCCTTCCAAATCAGAAAAATTCCATTCAACGCAAACCGATTTGCCACAATGATCCTTACCCTGCCAAGACATTAAGTCTTGCTTCACGGCAGAAACTAGCCAAGTTGACCAAATGATGTATGAAAGGCAGCAAAACCCTTTGAAATAGTATGATGGGGGGCAAAAGAAAAACGACGACACAGAAATAGAACGCATTAGTCTCCTTTTTTTTTCTTTTTTTTTTTTTTAAACCATCAGCTTCTATCTTGCTACTCCGGAGCCTGCAGAGTAACTACCAAATTCTCTAACATACCAAAGTTTTAAAAGACTCCCAAAATAATCTACCAATTAATATGGAAACAGTTTTGGTAAAACGTTGCAAACAAATCTGGCCCGAATACACAATAGCCAACGGTCTTAACAACGGTCTCCAGTTTTGCTAAAGTAATATATTGCAGCTGTTTGTATTGACGTTAAAATAAGATCTTGATAAACTTTGCGTCAAAGTGGTGAACTGCTACATTATTGGTTACAGACACCTATATGCTATAAAACAACTGCTTTGGTATAAAAACATATCCAAAGGGAAAATAAATTCTTGTAAAATTCACAGCATAATTTGAGGAGAAAAAAGGCAGTCACTTAACTCATTTTTTTCTTCAGTTTCCATGTTTTGGATGGAGAGACTTGTGCAGGTGGTTCTGATGAGGAACTACATGCAAAAGGGAAACATAACAAAACGTAAAAGGGTAGACTCTGGAATAGATAGTTCCTTCCACTGAATAAGATTTTCAAGGAAGTAATGTTTAGGAGGTTGTTGTGTACAATAAGACCCTGTTATGTGGGGCCCTGCTGAAGAAGAAATCTTTGTCGAGAAAGGCCTCAAATTACCATTCTTATTTACCTTTTCTAAGTTGTTTTAATTTCCTTAAAGAATTAAGGGCTGTCTAGAGAGAAAAATAGAGAAAAGCCATCTTAATTCAAATGATAATGTCCAGCTCCATCCCATTCCAAGTCCATGAGTCATAAGGCCAAAGGGTTATCTAGAACCAGCCACTGACTGTCTTCCTTTCACTGGGCCGGATCCTTTCGTCTCCCGTGCCCATCGCTGCTCTCATCTGTGCCGGGCCCGGTTGCAGCTTGCAGGACTACGGGGCCTCTAGGCCTGAGGGGTGGTGCTTCCCTCTCCTTTGACCCGACTGGTGTCAGTATCCACCTGCAGGGTCTCCTCTTCACTCGGCCAGCACATGCTATAGGGACTCCACTGCTATGTGCTCCCCTTTAACAGAGTTACACAATACCGACCAACAACAAAGAAATATCACCGCAAACATTTTCCCTCATTGTCAAGCTACAGGATTTACAAGCAGCTTTTACGAGAAATTTCACTTAAAAAGGGCAAAATAATTAAGAACCGGTGGAACAGTAATGTCAGGCAGTCCACGGAATGACCCGAAAGAGGACGCCAGCATTTCATCACCAACAGCTACCTGCAAAACAGCTTCAAACTTTCCTCTGAAATGCTCCTTAGAAGATTTTGCCACATAATACCATATGGTGATTACTTGGTGGTTACATGAAACTGGTGAAATGGTAAGATGGATGTCTCAATCTCACTATGGTTATTCCGCAGTATTATTTTGTGCCTAATGATTGCAAAAGAAAAACTGATGAAAATTACATATATACTTTTTAACAAAGGTTTTTCTCTGTAGTAGCGGTTCAGTGATATCTCCCTTCTGACGTGAGCAGCTTTTGTTCTCAACACACCTTGTAGTAAAAAAACACCACCTTAAAAATGACGCACAGGGGGAACACACAGCCAAATGTCAGTGCAGTCACGAGCTGGCCATAGAACTCTGCTGCACACACACTCCAGTCATTGGAGACTCCTCCCGGTCCATGCCCTGCCTCATGCCCAGGTGGCCCTCCGCTAGGTAGTGGGCAGGCCCTGTGTTCGTGCCCATGGAGAATGCAGGGTGCGCTGCCATGCCAGTCTCCTGCCGTGGGTTCGAGAAGGCACCTAGGCCCATGCTCAGCCCACCATTCTGACCAAAGTCAAGGGCCCCGGCAGGCAAATGGCGGAGCTGGTAGGCCTGGTTGCCATGGTTCCCAGTGGAAGAGGACGATGTAGAGGAAGAGGAGGCAGAGGAAGACAGGGAGGTCATGGACAGATGGCCATGAACCACCTCCATGGAGTCCTGTGTCGAGGAGCTGTGTGTCGGGGAGGTGTAGTGGCGTGGGCGTGGCCGCGTAGCCATCATCTGCCCGTGGTGGTGATGAGCATGTGAGTGGGGATGCAGGGCCTTAGGGTGCTGAGGTGGAACATGGAAGGTGGTCTCCTGAACTGGGTGGGTCTCACCAGTGACTGACTCGGGTCCAACGCCACCTCCCCACACCAGCGGGGGTGGGTAAGGCTGTCTTGCCTGTCAATGTCAAACAAATAAGAGTCAGTTGTGGAATACGACCGCGCCGCTAGCATCGTTTTAATTTTATGGTCTGCAAGAAGATTAGACAGAGTTGACATAGTTCCCAATTTAGGAAGCATAACAAATTCTTTTGGCAATGTTACTTTTATTAAATCGGATTCTAAGACCACAGTTTTTAAAATATGATGTTAATACTGTCTTGTATTAAGATCAGACCATCAACAAGTCAATCAAGCAATATGGAAAAATACGATATTTCTTTAAAGGATTTGTTTATTAGTCAAATGTATTAAACTTCTTTTAAATTTGTTCTGAAAATATCTTCATTAAACAGCTTAAAATAATGGGGGTAGCCTCTGTGCACATGGTGAATGAGCAAACATGTATAAGATTTTGAAAATACAGAAGAAAAAAAAACACTCAAAATTTTCATTTACAACCACCACAAGAACTCCACTGAGTATCAGATGAAATTTCAGATGGTTGTGGGTATCTTACTGACCTGTGGGCAGAGGCTGTCACCATCGATGGCAGGCAGGGCCGTGCCGAAGTGTCCTCCACTGTGCAAGTGGTGATGGGTAGGGTCTGATCTTGCTCTGCCACTGGTACTTGTCCCAGATGATCCTCCTAAAAGTTAAACAAAAAAAAGTGTCACGAGTGCAGTCTCAACAACCTGACCTAGAATAGGTCAAATGTTACAGTAGGATTACCTAACGTTCAATGAAGCCAGGTTTTTTTTATGGTTAATAACATGCTACAGTTAAGTGTTGATGCCAACTTTCACAAAATCAATATGATAAACGTCAACTGAAAATGAATGAGTACATCAACGTGATAACATTTCTCATGTTAACTTAGAACACAACAACAGACAAATCAATGTCTTTCACTACTTTAAATGAAGGACAGTGGACCAGCAGAGTGTTCAGGTGGCCGTTACCTGAACTAGAGGAGGTGCTGGAGGTGGTTCCTGAAGACTGGGACTGCTCTAAGGCGGGGCTTGTAGACACGCTGCTGCTTGTATTGGTCCCCTCATCCGCAGTCTTCTTGAAGAAGCTGTGCTGCAGGGCATAGTAGGGCTGGATGCGGCTCTTGGGGTCATAGTCCAACATCCGGAGGATCAGGTCCTTAAACTTCAAGTAGTCAGCAACAGCATGGCCAGACTCCCCTGCCCGCCGGCCACCTGGACCCCCTGTCTCCACACCCAGGATGGAGTGGAGCTTCCGCGAGGCTGGAGGCTTATACTGTTTTAAGGCGGAGTACACAGCGATTAAGTTATTTACTCAGCCATGGCTTTTGTATATCGTCGCACAATCTACCTTGGTTTTCACAATAATCACAAAACACAAACTGCAGCAAACTCACCCTTTTGCCATCTTTGGTCTTCTTAACACTCCATGTACCATCCGAAAGCTTCTCAAAGAACTTTCTGGCTTTTGGGGCTAGGTCCATTATGTGATTAGGCGGGATACCTAGAACCTCGACTATTTTGTTCATCTGGTCCACCTGGGGAACAAGGTATCAATCAAGTTACTGTAATGTTCACATTGTACAACTGTAATTTAAAAGACAGCACACTGAATCCATTTTTATATACAGTAAATGTGACGTTAAATGTCATCCTAAGACAACTCAACTGTCAAAACATTTAGGCTGAGGCAAGTGGCCACAATAACTGGAGACAACAATGTCAAGGCTTGATAACTGAGTGATGTGGTACGTTTTAGGCTGTGGAAATCCACTTCGCAATCTTTGAGGCCTACATGACATTTGTAGGCTAGACATCAGGTGAAGAAATGACAATAAAACCACTGCCGTTCTCAGTTGTATTACAAAACACAACACAGCACAAATCTGAGAAGTATTTTGGTTTCTTGTACCTCATTGGCTCCGCTGAAGAGAGGTTCTCCAGTGTGCATCTCTACCAAGATGCAACCCAAGGACCACATGTCGATGGCCAGGTCGTAGGGCATTCCCAGCAGCACCTCTGGCGAACGGTAGAAGCGACTCTGGATATATTGATATATCTACAAAAAGAAAGCAGGGACAGTCAGACTCCCCATTTGCCTGTAAACTCTAAATGACTTAATAATTACACCACAATGTCTATAAGCAACAACTATCACACACTTCTCAGGGACATTCTTGCACACGTTTTATTGCTGATAAGGAAAACTGCAGCTAGATACCCTTTGTCCCAGTTGGCATGAACTGCCAAAGTCCACTATTTTAATGGCACTCCTCTTGGGGTTACAGAGGAGGATGTTCTCAGGCTTCAGGTCACAGTGGATGATGCTGAGCTCAGGCGTGGCCAGGAAGAGCAGCGCCGTGCATAGCTGCTGGGCAAACTTCCGGGTGAGGTTGAGCGAGACACCGCGGAAGTTGGTATTTCGGAGTAAGTCATACAGGTTATATGAAAGCATCTCAAACACGAGGCAGAGGTGGTTCCGGAACATGAAGTGACGCTTTAGGTGAACTGCAGAAAAACAACAAAAAAATTTTTTTTACCCATGTTAGTTAAATACAGGAAACGCATTTTGATTTCTTTTGTCTTGTCAGATCAGGGGGAAATTTCAAGAGTGGGTTACCGATGTAGTATTTCATCTCGGTATCATGTTTGTTCATGAGCTCTAGGAGGCGCACTTCAATCTGGGCTTGATTGAGGAAAGCTTTCTTGTTCTTGATGATCTTAATGGCAACCCATTCCTGCTCAGCACGGTCATACGCTTTCACGACCTAAAGATGTCAACAAGAGCACATATTCATGTTTCCCAATGTCAAAATCACAACTGTTCCTTTGATGACAAACATCCACTTTTCAAATGTTAACTGCACATCGATTAATCGATTAGTTGTTTGATCTGTAAAAATGTCAAAACATGGTGAAAAATGTGGATCAGTGTTTCCCAAAGCCTAAGATGACGTCCTCAAATGTCTTGTGTTGTCCAAAACTCAAAGATATTCAGTTTACTGTCACAAAGGAGAGAAGAAACTAGAAGATATTCACATTTAACAAGCTGGAATCAGAGATTTTTTTTTTTTTTTTAATAAAAAAATGACTCAAACGATTAATGGATTATCAAAATAGTTGGTGATTAATTTAATAGTTGACAACTAATCGATTCATCGATTCATCGTTGCACCTCTAGAAAAATCTTCAGCAAGTGGATTTATACAGAGCTAAAATTAAACCATCATGTGTTTCTCCGAATTGAAGACAAGTTTCTCTGTCACATGCACTCAAACCAAGTGTGTGCTGTGTGTGTGTGTGTGTGTGTGTGTGTGTGTGTATATGACGTATAATCAAGCACCTGTCCAAATGATCCTTTTCCTATCAAGGAATCAATCTCATAGCGGTCCATCCACTTCTCCCCATTCTTGACGATGTAGTCGTAGTTATCATCGTCATAGCCGTCATTAAAGACTTTCCTCTCTTTTTTGTGACTGGAGTCTTCACCCTGACCCTGTTGGTGCCGTCGCTTCTTTTTTGCATAATACACCTATACATCAAAAAGTAAACAATTCACATGATCACACTTGATGACGTTTTATATTACTCTTAAAACGTCAATGTTTTACAAATCGTCACAATGTAACAAACAAATGATTATAGATAAATGCATTTAATGAAAAACAAACCTCATTGATGTGTTTGTATGTTTTGATAAGGTCAATGGAGAGCTTCCTCAGGGGAGCTGAAGTTGGGTCACGAAAGCACTGGGGCATGTGCCTCTGAAGTAACAAATGGGAAAGTCACAACATTTCATTAACAAACTATATGCACAGTACTTTTTTTTTTTTTTTTTTTTTTTTTTTAAGTAACAGGGCTTATCTAAATTGCTAATGGTAAATCTTAGAGGCCATTCGTTAAATGACATACAATATGTGTTTGCACAATATCAAATGGCCAGACTAAAAGAACATTTACAAGCAGCTACTCTGCCTGGTGACAGCAGCAAAAAGGGAAGTAGACTTTCATATCCCATTAAATATTGCAATTCTTGTAACACTACACATCAAGACTAAAAGAAATGCAAGAGCTGGGGTAGGGTAGAGTTAGTGTACCTGATTGGCAGTGAGCTGTGGTGTCTGGTCGCTGTACGGTAAGACCGTAACAGATTGGTCAGTGCTTGGCTGGTGGCGGTCACTGTACTGCTGGTGCGTATGGGGCATTGGAGCAGCCATCTGAAGACCAGCAGTGTGTAAAGAAAAAGAGGGCGCAAGCCGGACGGACGAAGGTTTGCATGCTGAAGTCTCTCCTCCTAGAAGAAATTAACACCGCTATGAGTTGCATATTACCTTAATTTGACATTATAACAAAACACACAAAGGAGGGAGAGGTGTAATAATCTTGATGTAACACAGCAGTATTTCCTCTCTTCCACACAAGCAATTTCCAGCCCAAAAATAAAACAGGTTGCGATATTTGCTTCTTACTGTACTGATTTAATATAAATGGGCATTATTTGTGGGTTAATCAAACCAGTGAGAATTTCCTTAACACAGTAATGTCCTTTGGGAAAGAAAAATATATGCAAAATGCAAATTATGCATTTGTAATATTTACATGCATGTTGAAATGATCAAGCTCACCCTTTAACACAGACAAAAATGATCATAAGATGTTGCGAACAATAAAGAAGGGTTACTTCATTGTTAGGATAAATGTCAGATTAATACAATGTCTTTTGTTAACATGTAAAGTCAAAAAAATGCATCAAAGGATAACCACAAAATAAAAAAATAGCAGTAATATATCAACCTTTGTGAAGAAAAGGGAGCACAACAGCAGGTTTAACAGTGAAAAGGGGTGAAAACAAAGCATCTCCACACTAAACAGTGAATCATCCTTCATTTTAAGCCAGAAGGAATCAAAAAATTATCAAATAGCATGTTCAGCTATCAGCATCTCTCACCAGACAACACAATTCACCAGTGCTACACAGTAACCACTATTCAGAATCCCAGCAACAGCACCTAATTAGCATAGCCTATCACCACAGAGATACAGCGTGATTTGGCAAGCCCATCAATGCACAGACCAATCACAACGCAGTATGCAAATAGCCTACTTTTGTTGCCAGGGCAGAGCTGCTCCCATTTTCCAATGAGAAAACAAGAAATAAACAAGAAATAAAATTGAACTTTGGCACACTTAGACGCTGCTTTCAGCACAAGAGCCTGACAGCAAAATAGCTGCACAGCCCAAAACCTGCACTCCATATGAGAGCATTAGAAAGCTGACCCAGCTTTGGAAAAGGAAAAAATACACATTCACTGACAGAAATAAGAGGAACTGTAAGATGATAGGGCACAGGCAAAGGCTGTATTTAAAAAAAACTAGGATATTTTATGTACTATATAATTATAAATATATTATATATAAATATATGATATATATATTTGTACATGTATGTATCCATTGTATAAAAATAAAACTATGTATTAAATAAAACCTCATGTTGCAAGGATGGTCCCAACTATAATGTTAAAGCAAAACAAATGTGGATACATTAGATAGGCCTAAATCCAATACATTTTATTTGAATCTGTTTATACGTGTATTCAATTTAAAGCGATTTACACAGTTTAAAGTGATCAGAATAATTTGTCTTGATGACTAGTGTGTCTATGTTCCTGTTTGTTTTGCTGAGACCTAAAAACAATTATTACAAACTAATTTTAATCACTCGGAGCGCCGTCATCAAATAAAAAGTTAAACTGCATTAAATGGATATTTAAATACTACATCCGCCAATTCCAATAATTGAATAATGATTTAAGTTGGACTTTTTCCCCACTTAAGACTGTCCTAACATTCGTGAGCCTGGATATCAAATTCAAAAACAGCGAAATAAATAAAAGAGAAGAAGATCTTAGGTGCACCACTTCCCACCAAAGGGTTAAGGCTTAATATATATAGCAGCTAACCTGGATGCATCATCTCCTGTAAAATGTCATATCATCCTGGGAGGAGAGTCCAGCAGCAAACCACAACCCACTATAAAGGATAAAAACATATCATTATCATTGTGCATTGCTGGTGGGGATATAACTTCATAGTGGTTCAACTTTTGGTGAGAAGAAGGGACAGAGGGCCCCTAAAGAACAGAGGACACCCCAAAGCTTTGAAAAGTGTGCTTGGGGTAAATGTATAAACTTTGGGAGAATTAAAAAAATAAAGCTGAAATTCAATAAAGGGCAAGCTGCTTATGTATCAACAGTCAAAAGCCGGTCATGTCCGGGCAATTAAAGTTTCTTGTTAAACTGTTAAAAGATGAACAGTTCACTCAGAGAGGCACAGACTACAAAACATTCAACAAAACAAATTAATATTGTTGTGGACTTAATAGCACTGGTTCTCCTCTCAGCATGTCCATAGTCACTATACTTTTATTTCTTTTTTAAATAATAGTGGATAGGTAGCCCAACCGAAATCACTGTACGTGCGTTATAATACAGTACTGTACGTTACTGTGTCATGCAAATTGACAAAGAAGTAAAAAAAAGTTTGGTTTGAGCCCATTTTACAAACACAATACCTGACATCAGACTAACTATGGGGTGGATTTAACATTTTAAAAATCACCAACCCTAATGGGAAAATTTAAGCTGTATTTGACCACCAAAGCCATTTTGCAAGCGCACTTGTAGCTCTTTACTGTCTCCTAAACGTTTGATTGTTCTTTATTTTCAGTACTGACACATGAACAGTTCCTTTCCTGGCTCTATTCATCACGCCATTAACGGGCCTATTTAGGTGTAAATATAACGACAGCTAGCTTGCTATTAGTAGCAGTATCATATCATAAGGGATAGCTGAGGATCTCTGTAACAAACCTATGTGTCATCTTCTCACGCCCAACTGATTAGATCCATCCCAAAGCTGAATCAAATGTAACCCATCCAAAACAATTAAAAGCTAACGCCCGTGAATAAAGACGTAACGTTACCCGAGTAGCTCTGTACTTACAGATGATGGGGTAGATATCGTCATGGTTGGAATTTAGAAAGCATATTCAGTGTTAATTTGCGTCCTCTCTTGCTACATATCGTTCGTGTATGCATCCAATTCCTCGTATAAAAAGGCAAACGCATTCAGGCTCACGTTACCGTTAGCAGCCTTAACTAGCTAACGTTGTCGTCGTTAACGTTACCCTGAAAACTGCGGGACAAGCAAGCATATCTCTCACCAATCCAACGTTAGCTTGTGACGCTGTGTTCAGCCAGCGGGTTGTGGGGCCCATTCAGCTGGTTCGTCAACAAGTCAGCGTTAACCATTAGCCAGGTTAGCCGAATTAGCTACCAGGCGTTAGCCAGGTGAGCTTCCGTAACGTTACTGTATAACTCTAAAACCCAAACTAACGTTACACCTACTATATATATATATACACACACATATACAGTTAAACATTGCATCGGCAGTAAATCAAATGGGGCTGTTAGCTAGCACGGAAACATTTGCTTAAAACGTACAATGACAGTGTCTAACATCGCAGGTTTAACGTTAGCTGTAACGTTACCGTTAACACCGTGCCAGAATGACACTCCGAGCCCATACAATCCTCCAGCTAACAACAAGCTGAAAAACTGTTCCCGTCAAACATTAAAATTAGTCCGCTGACCTACTGACTGAAAGCAAATGTTAGCGCTGGCTTTAGCGGAGTCGGCACCGCCACACAATGTTAGCTAGCCGCCACAGCACAAGCTAACGTTACCACTCTCAACTTCACTGTCGCGTCCATCAATGTTAACCATTCACGTAACATATAATACATACATCTGCGAAAGCGTGAAATGTTAAGCTAACGAAGGCAAATGTGAAAGATTACATTTTACAATGTCTCACCTCTGATGGCACGATCTTCATTTAAAGTCCAATAACCTGTATGATGAGGAAACTTATCCAGCTTGAGATTCTCCCCTCCCTGCACGGTTAACGTTAAATCCACTGATCCCCGTCCTCTGATCGGCACACTCTAAAATAATTCACCGGCCAGATTTAATACGCTTTACATATCCCGAGCTTTGATGAACAACATCAGCGATCGAAGCAACTTTGAATAACGTTACTATCAGCTGATGACTAGCAACATGCTAACGTTAACTAGCACGCATAACTCACTAGCTAACCTTAGCGAGCTGGCTAGCTAGTTGACAAAATGAGCGCAGCTAACATTAGCTACCTGCCCTGGCTAGCCTCAAGCTAACAGTTCTAGCTACCGCTAAATAAACGTTATGCCAAATCCTGATTTTACGCTCTCTTTGCAAATTTAGCGTCGGCCACTTCGATAAATACGTCAATACAGTTAAATCCAGAGTATTTAAAACATGAAACAGAAGCCGTGTCCTCTGATAATTTTGGTTAGGAATTTTGTGTCAATTTTCACAAAATGGCGCGCGGTCCAAACCTGCGCAGTGAACCGGCCCGGTGGACCAGAGACACGGACAACTGAGTTAGTGCGGCGCCGCCTAATTATTTCAACTATGTTAAAACGTCGGCCTTTTGATCTTCTTGATCCGATCCACTAGACGCATTTCGATATCCAAAAACGTCAAATATATATCCACTGACAGCATTATTCCGGCGGGAAGGGAGAACATTTGAAAAGACTGAGCTGGGGAAAAAAACCCTCCTGACAAAATGGCGATGCTCTAGCTTGTTGCCATGGCAACTGTCAATCAAAAGAATAAAGTACCCGGATGCACCAATGACGAATAAAATCTAGCTGGCCAGAGTTACAGGACACATAACTCCAGTGGTGTCCCTGTCTGTCTTTTTAACCGTGTTTGGCCTGTTGCTACCATCCGGCAGAAATGTTGGCTATATACCCTTTACTGTGTTTATTTTTACAATTTGAAACTATTATTGCCCTTTATGATGGTAACCGGTGTGTGTTTGTTTTCCTATTTTCTTTCTTTAGTGTTGGTAATTTAAAGAATAACTTGGCCAAAACTCCTTTACAACAAGAGCCATAGCCAGGATTGTGTATAATAATAATAATAATAATAATAATAATAATAATAATAATAATAATTCTAATATTTCATATTCAGATAAGTTCAATTTACTATAGCCTATTTATTTATTTTTAATGTAAAACAACTATATTTCCTCCTCTTCTTTACAGTCTTTTTAGTAGGGTAATTCCCTACTAAAACATTCCACAGGCAATGTTTCGCTGCTGAGCTGAAGTGGAAGAATAGTAACAAAAACAAGCAATTTTGTACTCAAAACACAGTAACTTGGAATATATATCTACTGAAGCCTAAGATAAACTTTGGGATATAGTTTTGCACAGAGATAGTACTGAGCCTACTTATTTTACCTTTAAAGAGGGGATCTTTTGTCCTTAAAGATGGGTTCTCTGAATGAATTGTTTTAAGACAGACTTGAAAATTGTGAACCTACCCTTTAACGTAGCCTTGACACTTCTTGAATCTAAATGTGATAACAGTATGAACTTTCAATCAATGTTAAGAAAGCAAGAAATAGGCTACACTTTAATGTCAATGAGTGAATAATTAATAAGGGCAGCTTTTCTGCTGTACAACTTTAAGTCAAATATAGCTATTATCCCAAGCATTGTTGACATAAACTTTGTTGCTTTCTCAAAACACTTGTTAGTCCACCTGAGACTGTTATGCCAGTTAACCACTGCATACAGCAATTATTTCCATGTACTCCAGGCCCAAGAGGTTCAGATAACAATCTATGGTATCTGTGATCTGAGTAAAATTGTCAGTTTATGACATCTGCTGGTTGTATGCTTACCCCAGATTTTTTTTAAATCATCGAAAACTTGGTGCAAGACGATGAAGTGCTTCATTAAAGACAAGTACAATAATTTCAGAATCAATACAAAAACTGACAAGCAACCAATGTTAACGACTTTAAAATAGGTGCCATATATTTACTCCTTCTGGTCCTAGTCAGCACTCAGGCAGCAGAGTTCTGAATCAATTATAACTGACTAATGACTTCTTTTTTTTTGCGTAGACCAGATACGGGAGAATTGCCTGGCCTGCTGGATATTAAAGCATGCATTGGTCTCTCTGTGTAGAGACCTCTGTGTAGCTCAGAGAAAGAAATGGCCACACCATATTTTGCCCAAAGGCTTAGTTCTGAGTCGAAGACGACACCAAGGTTTCTTGCCTGCTGGCTTGACGTAGGTCCTAGAGAATTTGATTTTGTGGCCACTATCTCTCATTTACTCAGAGCTGCACAATTTTCTCACCTGCCAGAAAGAAATGATTAGCTAGCTTGGTAGCCTCCAACAGTTATGGGCAATTTAGGTAAATAATATGTCCATCCATACGCACATATTCTCTAAACAAACTTATTCTGTTGAGGGTCAGCGCTCTTTGGCTAACAGGTTGGATATACCTAGGTATAACTATAGGTAGTCTATCACAAGGCAACCACATGTAGACAGAGAAATACTCACACCTATGGGCAATGTACTTTACCTGCCCATTGACTATGGGAAACTCTTATAGACACAGGGGAACACGGAACATCACACAGAAAGGGCCCAGGCCCAGACAATCAAAGACTAGACTTATTTTTATTAGGCACTAGTGCTAACCACTGCCATGCCTAAATAATGGCTGTCCAGTCCAGAATTGCCCCACTGACAGATCACAACACAGACCTGAATGCCATTGACCCTGTGGCACACCTTACATGACAGGCAGACACTGCGATGGGGCTCTCAAGGTATACTGTCTAAATATGTACCTACACTGTAATATTACACAAAACAAATTCAAGGCATAATAGTCCTATTCTAAAGTCATATTTTAAAGTGCAATACATATTCCATTGTTTTTGGGCAGTTTTGCAAAAATATGTTGATAATATAATGTTTACTTTAGAAAAACATGTGCTTAGTTAGTTAACAACATACAGTACAGTCCATTAGTTTCTGTAAAAACCTATGCCTGAATATGCAGAGGATGCATTGGAGAAATATCACCCTGCTTAAAATTAAGGCAAACTGCAGTAATGGTGTTTACATTTGCTTCTTCCCCTACAATAGTCAATAGCAGTCATCAAGTAAATCATGCTTCTGGGTCGAGACATTAGCTGTAAGGAATACTTTACCCCAGAATGATGATTTCTCTATTACTAATCCTCAACTTTTTGTGCCATTTAACAACAGCAAAACAAATCAAATTGTGAAGTAAAAGTGAAGCACAAGCTTTTTAAGACTTTTATGCATGTCATGTATTTTCACTACAATTTTGCCAAATGCACAGCTTCTGCAAAATATTCCTTATGCTCACTTCTATGTTATTACTGGCCAGGGGTACTGCCTGGCCAACTATATATTTTACTTGCTAACCCAACTATATTTAAAGGGGAAGTCTTTGAGTTAGTACTATCAGTGAGTGATTGACAACAAATTGTTACTTGCAGCCCACAACAGCAATCTGCATCACATGCAACCAAAACGCACATAGCACAGAGACCCTAATGCACGTAAAGCAACGTTTTGCAAGATGGATACATACTGTCAAGCCACGCCTAATGTTCGAAGCATACAGGAAAGAAATACAAGCAGATACAGTTTACCCATGTTTCGGACAGATCCTTCCTACCTGCCATCCTGGGAATTTGTGAATGCAGAGGTCATATAATTGATAGCAGGTTATGACATTTCCACACATCTGCGCAGAACCCACATTAGGATGTAAGAGAATCAACAAATTATGAAAATGATTTTGTAATTAAAATGAGGATGAAAGATTTTACCAATAGTGGACAGGTGAATTAGTATTCACATTCAGTATAACACGGTGTAATGTAAAGGTGAAGGCCTTAGTGTAGAACAATTCTTAAAATGACAAACAAAAACATATACTTAGTGTTACCTCTTTACTTTTGTTTGTTACTTTTGGATTAGGAAGTCCTGGACTAAGTTTAAGTAAAATCATTTCAACAACTTATGTTAGTCTTTGTAAATGTGAACAAGGATCAGAAACTGATTTCATAAAAACGATTGAATCGGTTGCTTATGTCAATAAGTAGTTACTTGCTTGTTGGTGCATGTTGGGCTTCACTGAATTAGTCAGCCAACGTGGGGCGAACGCTCTTACTGGGTGAGCTAGAGGCCGCCCCAATCTAACAGACAATATTACTCTGAAGTTAAGCCACCTTGGCCACCTTAGAAGTTTAATTTAAGCCTTTGTTTAGTCCTTATTGTTAAGTTAATTCAGGTCTACGTTAAATCCAAGAGTTCTTTTAACTTTCATTGAGAAAGAATTTTTGTTTAAAAAAATGCTACATTGTTCCATTACATGTTCCTCCAGCTCCATCTGAAGTCTTTGGTGCACAAAGACTCTTGGTCATCTTTCTGTTTTCTTTGATTGTCAGAAGACATACAGTACTTATTGAAGGCCACAGAGGACAAGGGTGTAATTATTAATTATTATGTATATGATCTGATTATTGTGTTTCAAGATCAATACTATTGTATATGTGAAGGAATTATCTCAAAATATAGGTACACATTTGAACATAAACCAGACTGTCGCAATTCTCGTAATATTCTATAATCAACAAACCCATGACTAAAATAGTGTGCAACAAATGTTCCAAATATGTGAAATCATTTAAGCTTTCCTTTCTATTTCTATGTCAAGACAGGCGAGAAAGATGTCATTGTGAACCCTCTCAACTTGTTATGTAAGTATCCAGATTGTATACAGGAAGTGAGCAACTGTACCAATCATTTTAATTCATATATTGGATCGATTTTTATGTTCTCTGTGTTTCTGTATGTTCCACTTGGTCCTCATCTACCTGTGAACCAACTTCACATTTCTTATACAATTTCCCCCATTCATTTTGTTCCACCAGTGACTTCACATGTCAACCACATGTTAAAAATGTGTATTATAATAACCCTGTTAACAATACCATAGTTCCACGTTTGGATGTTGTACCCTATACCCTATATATTTGTGATGTTCATCAGTGGTCGGTTTATTGAATTAGTTTTCCAAGTAGTTGAAAACTATTATTAACTGTAGGGTTAGGGTTAGGGTGCTTACTGACACTGGAAAGTCCATTGTGTAGCCCATGCGCCCAAACAGCTGTTTGAGCACAGTTTCTGTTCCCACATCACAGAGATTTTTCCTTGATTCCAACACTGATCATTACAGTATATCCTTTCACCACAGGATGGCAGCAAAAGCTTATTTTGCAGCACCAGACCGTCTGGTGATGACGTACATGGTTTCTAAATTTCTTACACTTTATTTGGAGATTGTGCATCAGCTACTAAAGTGGCTGAGTAGAAGACAGTTAAAGGAATTATATGCAGAGGTATCACTGCCACAGTCAAGGGACTAAACCGGCTGGCAAAACTGACCTGTAAATGATCTTGTTTTTCATGTGATATTTAGATTGTGTAAAAAAGTAAATTTATGTTTCCACTTCCAATCAGATCAAATATGCTTTTTCTCTTCATGAGTGTCCTCACAGGCCTTTTTTCGCTTCAGTCAGTGAATTTAATAGTATCCATGATGTTGTCCACTGTGGCATAATGTTGAAGCCCCTGCAGAGACACCAGTACTGATGAGTCAAAATAGATTACAAAGATATTGTTTTGCCGTAGTTTTTTAAGTTAATGGCAGTGCTGGAAGAATATATATAGATATATATATATATATATATCTATATATATTCATAAACTTAAAAGTCAACCAGAAGTAAACACATTCATAATGCAGAATCATCCATGTTATATTTATTATATTTATATATATATATGTTATTATATATGTTAGATACATACATGGTAGCAACGCTTATATTGTGGTATTGTTTACACCTTGTTAGTCTAAATGTGGTCTTGGATACACATACTAGCTTTGCCAGGTGTGTTTATATGTCTGCGGCATAGACTGTAAAAGATAATTGATGGAGCTTCCGGGTCTGAAAAGTGAAGCCAATGCAGAAGTGCCTTAAACCTGCATTCTAATTTCCAGTAGGGGGCGACTCCACTGGTTGCAAAAACAAGTCGGCTTTTGTACAAGTCTATGACAACATGACCCTACTTCTCAATTGATTGATTACCTCAGTAAACATTTCAATCATTTCATGTCTTCTTCAATACAGCATGATGTTCATTTTGTATATTATGGCCCTATTTATTTTAAAATAGATGGTAAAACAGGGGATGCTTTAGCGCTACACGCCGACCTGTCAATCAGAGGCTTAGCAATGTGTATTCATGGCCCTGTGTTTGCAGATTTTCTTTGTACTGCTGTACATGCAGATAAATGGTGCCAGTACCCGGGAAAAAAGCCGGTAAAAATCCGCCGGATGACTCGCTTCAGCCGGTTGAAAATCGGAAACTTTCCCTCTGTAACATTTAGCTTAGTGCAGCGCCATTGCAACCCTAGATGACACTGGCTCAGCCACTTCATCCTCCCCAGCTTCACCCTCTCGCCCAAAAGTACCCATGTCCGGTTTAAAAAAACAAGATGGCGATGTCCAAATTGACAAACTTGAGGCTTCAAAATGGTAGTCCACAAACCAATGGGTGACGTTGCTGCTGCTAGTACATTGTTTTTACAGTCTACGGTCTGTGGCCAGGGTCTCCCCACTTTACGGCCCTGGCCCGATTTGGCATCACGGCCGGTGTGATCCCATCGCAAGATGGTCTGTCTATTGGATTATTATTTTTGTGCATTAACATGTAAGCAGCATCTTAATGTTGCACCGGTTTGTTGTTTATTAAAATATATTTTATATGTTGATCAAATAGTTTATGTATGAAATCTTAACTAAGATATTTGGTTTAATTTTTTCTGACACAGCACATCCCTTGAAATGTGACATCCAGCCTAATAGCTTCTAAGACGGTCAGGCTTGCAGGTTTTTTTCTTGTCCTGTAGAAGATGCTATCCTGATATTGTTGACTAAAAATTAACTCTGGTGACTGCGGCCTTGGCCAGGAGGTAATATGATAATGTTGACATAATTCTTCATAGTTTCAAGTCTAACATATATCGCTCTTGTTGAAACATAACAAAAATGTGGTATATTTACAATAGTTTGAACCAAAAATGAATCAAAACATATAGGAAATCACATTCTAAAATCTTTGAGTTTTGTACCTCTGATGCAGAAACATTTTCTTCAAATTCCAAGTTTGATTCTAATATAAACAATATATATATATATATATATATATATATATATATACACACAGTATAATAAATAGGGAGTATAATCAACAGGATAATCTAATCGTGTTGCTCTTTATTTCAAAAGATGTGAAAACTGTAACAACATAAGTAATATCCAGTGGACGTAACTTTTCCAAATGTACACTTTATTTTAAACAAAAGTACAAAAAAACAAACATCAGGTATTTACAATACTTGCATGGCATGTTCACTTTCTTTGGTCATTCTTCCAATTTGATGGTTTTACACAAGGTAGGCAACAAACAGCAGCTTGGAGGTCTGAGATGATCGCATGCTGAATCTATTATTCAACCAGATGCTGAGCAACCTACTGATGAATCACAACTTCATTACATTTTTGTAAAGTCTGCAAGCAATTTACGTTTTGTTACGGTTTCAATCCAAGTTATGAATTATGTGACAATTATTGAATTTGCCTACCAGGACATTTTATCTTGTACAATATAAATAGCAAAGAGAAAATTAAATTCACATACTTCACAATCACATCCTGGTTTTTTTTAATTTAGTAAATGCTCTTAAAAGGACCAAATTTGTGACATGTACAGCTGTGCGTATTCCATCGTATTCTACACAAATCTGACATGAAAACATGAACCCTAGGGCACGTCACAAACTGAAGCCATTACAGGTAGATTTTCAAAGAAAGGCAAACATATCATGACGGCTACTTTGAGACAAACACATTATCCTCTCCGTGTGCTCCATTACGAAGTTATGCCATATAGCTACACAATAAACAATCATACCTTAACACTGATGAAGCACAAATTGAGAATTCACTTACAGCCTTGAAACTAAAAAGGAATTTCACTACTACAGGCTCAAGGACTTCTTCTTGCATGAAAACAAACGATGGCTTTATGTAAAACAATCTGTACAGCCAAATTAAAGCCAGTGATATGAGTTGAGTTATGCTATACATTCTCTCAATAATCTACCTGCTTGTGTTATGCAGTGGTTATGTCGAGTGTACAGTGCATTTGAAAAAAGAAACTGGCAAAATGAACTGAGTTTCTGTTGTTTTCTCTCCTGGTTACTTTGCAAAGAACTTTGTGGCACATGGCCTACTTCCTGCAATGCAACATGTAAATCATATTACCATCTACAACTTATGCCGAGTATAACAATATACCCATAGCCCTTTCAGGAATTTCATCTATTTCAATTTTTTTGTAACGCCTGAATGAACAAACTATAATGAATGCACAAATAAACAGATTTAGTACACTGATGTTGTAGGCAGAGGTTGTTTGACTGTGATTACGTGAAGCTAAGAAGCGATAACGGTGATGTCCCTTGGTCCCTGCTATGTCTCCGAGGGCCAAAGAGTCAGACTAATGCAGGCCTACACATCCTTACATCAAAGGCAACTGGTCTAGTAGTAATTATACTGGCATCAACTAACAAAACCAAAAAGATCTGCATTTTCTCAGAGTCCCAAATTCCAAACATGAACCCTAATAATAGATAAAGAAGTTTACACATGTATCAGTAGTGCAGACAAGTTATGTATATCACATACAGTATCCATTCTTTTCTTTTTTTTTAGGAATGGAGGGGTGAGGGTTGGAGGGGCTCGGGGCGTGTTTGGATATGCTTTTTAGTCAAATTCTCCCTGAAACCAAATCCAAACCGTATTCATTCCAATGTACACTCGTATTTTTTTTCCCCCAAAGACAGAAGTGAAGAGAAATGTGCAAGAGTTCCACGTTCTCACTGGAAAGAAAAGAATGAAAACAATGTTATTTAGAAAGAGACTGACTTAGTTTATCTTTGTTTAGGCATATGATGGAAATGTTTTCTACCTTTCACATTCCCAAAGGATGGTTGCTGTTTCTTTACACCTCAGCTTTTTGGCTGTTCTCCTCCACTTTCTCCTCCAGTTTTTTCTCCTCCTCAGAAGACCCGTTCTCCTTTTCACCAGTCTTCCAGCTTCCTTGCCTGTTTAGAATAAAACATGGTTACCCAACATGTTTATATTCCTTTCCTCTACAGTCATTTGTATAAAAAACAACTGTATATGGTATGATGGTGTGTTGACTACACATGTGCAGAATAATATCTAATATACACTGTCCCTTGCACTTAATGGAAGCTGCATATATCCCCGTGCTGCCAGTATGGACTTCATTAGCAAGTTATGTGTTCATGATCAATCAAGAGCTAAATCTCTTAATTCGGAAAAGTTGCAAGGTTGATCACCAAGTGGGCAAAACGAGCAATTGCCCCGATGCCAGAGGCTCCAAGTGGCCTCTAAAGCCCCAGATTCACAGTGGTCAATTGATCTCTTAGTTATTTCAATTAAAGAAATAACCCAAAGTCAGATGAGAAGATCAGTACTACTCTAAAGATTTTTTTTGTGGGCATTTTAGGCCTTTATTTCCACAGGACAGATGAAGACATGAAAAGGGAGAGAGGGGAGGAATGACATGCAGCAAAGGGCCGCAGGTCGGAGTTCAACCCGTGGTCACTGTGTCGAGGAGTAAACCTCTATATATGTGCGCTTGCTCTACCAACTGAGCTAACCCAGCCACAATACCACTCTAATATATGTCTGTCAAATATGAAGCTGGAGGTGGCCGGGTTGGCTCAGTGGGAAGAGCAGGCGCACATGTACTTAGAGGTTTATGCCTCGACGCAGAAGTCCAGGGTTCGAATCTGACCTGTGACAATTCCCCCTTTCTCACCTAGCTGTCCTGTCAATTAAAGGCAGAAAAGCCCAAAAAATAATCTTAAAAAAAAAAATATGAAGCTGAAGCCAGCAGGCAGTTAGCTTAGCTTAGCATAAAGACTGGAAACCGGGGAAAAACATCTAGCTTGGCTCTGTACAAAATAACACTTACTTTATTATTCTTATCACAATATTTTAACCATGTACCTGAATTAAATACTAATGCGCCTCTAACACCTCTAAAAAAGATTAGAACCGTTATAATACAACAGGATTATGATTTGTATAAAGGTCAATGTTGACTTCTTACTTGGACTTCTTCATGTAGACCCAGTATGCCAGGCCTATAACAATAGTGGCGATGAGGAGACCGACTACAACTCCAACCACCAACTTGGTTTGGTCATTTTCATCCGATTGGTCTGTAAGACAAAACAGAAACATGAGAGACCTGGGAGACACATATGTTAGTATGAAACTCCAGCCTGACTGCATACTAATACAGGGAAGAAAGCAGTCATTATGGGCATTAAATGCGTTGATGAATGGACACATCCGCACTGTACATGGTTATGACTCATTGAGTTAAATGTTAATGACAGATATTCTTAGTTAGTGACTCATTTTCATCAGCCAATGGGATTAGGGACAATGTTGACATTTTGTCAGGATGCTGGTAGCTCCTCTCCTCTTATTCCTTCAATTCTGTGTTTATTAATGGAAACACACTATCCAAAGATTGATTGTCCAGTGGTCGAGTCCAAGGTGATGTTAAAATATTTAATCAAGAGCCTTTTCTTTCAGTGAGCACCATTTGATTCCCCCATAGTCTATACTTACCCCCTCCCCTCCCCCCCCACCCACCGATTCTTACAAGCAAGAAGACCACTACAACTTACCTTGTTTATCCATTCTCACCTCCTCAAATACTGAAATCAGATATAAAATAAAATTAACTTCCAACCAAAAAGAAAACAAGGTTGATGACCAGAAAAATGACCACTACTACTAGTCTACTACTACTACAGCTACTTCTATTCTACTTTTGCATGCAAGTAGTTCAAAAGAGGGAACAGATTAAATCCAGCATCCCAACATACACACCACTGAGTGAAGGGGGAAAAAGAGAGGTGAAATGCTGTCTCAAACACGCAGGAATGAGTTAGCAAGAGAGAACAGAGAATGATATTAACACTGCACGCTGTTGGACAACAGTGTGTACATAGCGCTAAGTTCATGCTTAGATAACATTTTTAAAGTGGTGAGGTGATAGTTAGAAGATAGATCTTCACTCAGTGATCAAAAGGAAAACAACCACCAATGTAACAAAATATATATCTGTTAATACCTCAGCAGAAGCATAAATAAATGCTGCTAGTTTATGCATCATGTATTTATACAGCAGGTGTTTTTCTTCTCACATTTTACTGCTTATCTTTCTCTAGTATGGAGTACAATTTTGGATAAAACTGACATACAAAGTATATATCAGCCCAATATGTCAGCCCAAAATTATGTGATTTGTTATCCACTGAAACAACCAACCCTAAATTACGTAACCCTCAAGTACATACCTGCTAAATTATTGTGATTTTATTTAAGCATTTCAAAAAGTATGTAGAGTCAACATGCAGACACAAAGAGTTAGTGAGCAGAGTAGTAAAACATCTACAAAGGCAGATTACTGAGTTAGTGTTGAAGAAAAACACAAAGCGGAGAGAGACGAGAGGACTATTCTACCACTTTGTACTTACGGGATGACACATTTATAGTTCTGCTATCCGAGCCAAACTCATTGGACACCATACAAGAGACAGTCAGATTTGCACTAGGCACAACTGTGATCTTGTGTTTTATCTTCCCGTTGAGGAAGGGACTCTCATCAAGCTGAGCAATAAGAGAAAAAAAAACACACAAATGTTAGTATTCACATATCTGACTTGACCAGTGGTGGGAGAAGTATTCAGATCCTTTACTTTAGTAAAAGTACTAATAAATACTGTGAAAATACTCTGTTGCAAGTAAAAGTCCTGCATTGAAAAAAAGTATGTAAGTATCATCAGGAAAAATGTACTTAAATTATTAAAAATGAAAGTGCTCAATGCAGAAAGATCCTCACACTTTAGAGACTGGATACGATTAAAACAGTTCTGTCAATCAACTAAGTGTTTAATCGTCTAATCATTGTTAGCTGTACTGTAGGCCTGTATATTGTTGGTTAGTTTAATTTCTAATAAAACATTGCATTTTATAAACTACATGTGTTTTTTGTGCAACAATCCTAATTTGTAAAGTAACTAGTAACTAAAGCTGTCTGATTAATGTAGTGGAGTAAAATATTTCCCTTTGAAATGTAGTGGAGTAGAAGTAGAAAGTGGCATGAAAAGAAAAAACTAAAGTAAAGTACAAGTACCTCAAATTTGTACTTAAGTACAGTGCTTAAGTAAATGTACTTAGTTGCTTTCCACCACTGGACTTTACACTGTTTTTAACCTGCCATGGCATGTAAGAAGTGTATATTTTGTACCACTAGGGGGCGACGTTGGATTGATATGTAACTAAGCCTATCTGGGACAAAGACGCGTGTGTGGCTCAGGGATATAGACACTTGAGTCTCAGAGGAAAACCCCAGACACAAAGACAAACTGCCAACACCCCTTTTCACATTCTCTACATACACAAGAGGTTGTGGCAATTTTTATATACCCTTTACTGAGCCTGTATTCAAGCCTTGCATTATTATCTCTGTCAATAGGCTTTAAAGGATTGGATGACTGGAGGAAAAATAAACTTTGACTGAAATGTAGAAATGTGTCTCTAAAATCCATTGTCCCTGAGTGAAATAGTTAATTAATTATGACATACAGGTCCAGGGTTTGAGGTTAAGACACTGACTGAAAGGGCTGTAAACAATTGCAACCATCCTACACGCACCGTCAGGTTCACATGTAATTTAAACTGCTTGACTGAGTGGTTCTGCTATCAGTGTGCACACAGGTACGCCACAGAAACAATGACAAAAGAATTGTCTTCATGACAGTCTGGTCCAAAATACTGTGTTTGAGCCTCAGAGAAAATGAAGAAATTTACTCTTTCGAAACACTGAGCACAAACGCCCAGAAATGTTTGGACTAGATAAGTGTGGTAGCTGGGGAAAATACTAACAGTGCAAACTGCTGTGCACATAATAGGGAGTATTCACTCAGTGACAAAAGCAAAGCATGAACTGTCAGGAGGACCAAGACACTGGCAAACCTTGGATTTTTAGCTTCTTCACAAGGGGAGAAGGCTTAAACAGACTCCGCACTAAAGATTCTCTCTAACTAAAGATGATCAAGTATGAAACGGTACACACTTCCTGTCTCCTAAATGGGCGTGGCCTCCTTTGAAAGTGAAGTGAAATTTGTGTGGATGGATGAAAAGTTATATTTGTATAATTTTCTTTTAATATTTTCTTTTGCTAACATTAGATATTTACACAGCAAAAAGACACATTTAGCATTATGAGAATCAGTTCTGTTAAGGCGGAACGTTAGTTGACGTTAGCTTATCTGTGTTGCCAGATCTGAGACAGAAACAGGTCTCGAACAAAGATGATTTTGTCCTGATTTTACCGTCTGAAAAGTCAGTCAGAATGTTCAGGAGATGTGTGGCTTGTGAAATATGGGTCCAATATTTACTTTAGTGACTTTGGGGCGTGGCAGTGGTGAAACCCATGTGACCAAGGTACAAGAAATGACTCTTGGGGCGCCTCACTTCTAAACTGTCTCTGGTCACATCTTCACATCTCTGCTGAGGTTATTTTAAAGCTTTAGTGCGTAACTTTTTGATATTAATGAACGTCCGTTACATTCAAGCCATTGTCAAATGAGTTGATACAAAGCTAATTAAGACTATCAGCTCCTCACAACTCTCTCTGTATTTCTCAGTATGGCTATGTTCAGAAGATTGTGGCGTCTGCTGACTTTCCCACACAGAAACTTGAGTGAAGATAATGACCTCTTCTGAAGAGTCCAGGCTTGTATTATGTGGACGCGCCGACACTTTTGTTTTCATTACTTAGAGTTCCTCAAGGGGGCAGCAGAAACTACGCACTATAGCTTTAAGGAAAACAATACTACTATATTTAAACAGCCCTATGAGCATCTCCGTGGTTTGTCTTCACTGCTTAAGAAACTGGTTATAGTGTCCAGCTGTTCAGTGAAGTAAACGGTAAGTTGTTTGATGAACCAGATGCCTAAATAGCACTGAATTTAATCACAAAGTGTATCCCTATGGAGATCCGGATGAAGCTAAGTATCACCTGCTGCACATAGGAATCATCTACAATTTGTCTTGGCTACTCTGATGACAACATTTAGATGCTGTTCCCTAAGTTACTGTACTGCAGGACAAACCGGTTGCCATCTTACATAGGAAGACCATTGTCACAACATGGATTTCTATGACAACCAGTACTGATTTATCAGTCAGAGAATGACTGACGGACACATTGAAAACATTCTGAATGATGGGTCTCTTGAAAACGTTATTCCAAGTGTGACTGTAGGTGGCCAGGAGGAGGACCTGAAGAATAACCGTGATGTGTGGTCACTTGTTAAAGCTGATATCCATGATCTGTGATTGAGACGGTTTGTCATGGCTTATTTGGTTGTAACTGTCCTACACGACACTGACGATAAATGCATAGGTGAGGCTCAGTTATTGAAATTAAGCACAAGCCCACCAGTATCCAGCTTCACATGCTGGCATATTTTACAGGTTTTGTAATGGCTGTTTCAACCAAAGGGCTTATGCCATTTTTGCTGTAGTGTGTGTCAACAAGTGAAAGAATACAGATTTCAGTTTCAAAGTTATAATCCTTGAGATTTTCATGAAAACAAACCCTGTTTTTGATGTTATTATTGCATTTTTTCAGCAATAGCCCTTCAATTTACTTAATCAGATACACTAGTTGCTCTTCTGTTGTATTTCTGACAAAGTAGCTGCTCAAGAAGTGTTTGTATTAAACTAAATGTACTGCTACCACGGTAACCAGGACTGACATGTTAGGGGTCATAACTTTAAACTGTGTTTGTAAACAATACATCTTTGTATGAATGTATAATTATGGACTATTTACAGTGACAGTGTACACCTAACATGGACTTCCATTTCCACACTCTCATTCACAGCTCCCCAATACATCAGATCCTAAAACTGGTCAAAATATCCCATGCCTACAGTTTGTTTTTACCTTCATGCCACAATAGTTGAATCGTGATCAATAGTTGCAATGGTTTCCACATATTTGAGTTTGTATCTCTATCTCTGAATAGAATGTTTTTCCAGTTAGTGTCTTTGTGACAGTAAGCTTACTTCAAGCCAAGAGGAATGTGAAGAATTGTCTGTGTCCTGGCACAGAAGGAACGATAGACATGACCTTCAGAAATTGTAACAATTATCAGAAAAGAAGAATTGTGTGTGACTGTGATGAAGGCTTATGCGGTAAGAGAGTGTGTGTGCATACCGAGGTGCCGTTGATGCTCCAGGAAACAGCTGGCTTTGGAGAACCTTCAACATCACAAATCAGGACTTTATGTTTGCCGTCTTCACTGCGAAGCTTGGACAGCTGCCTGATAACTGGAGCACCTGCAACAGGACGTAACTCTTCAGATACATCTGAATGAGTGCATTGTGGCGTGAATGGTTGCATTTCATTCAAGCACACAGAATGACTGAGGAGAGTCTTTACTGGAAGGAATAGTTTGACATTTTGGGAAATACTCTTATTCGCTTTCTTGCTGAGAGTTAGATGAGAACATCAATACTACTATCATGTATGTATGGCAATTACGTGGGCTACAGCCAGCAGCAGGATAGCTTAGCTTAGCATAAAGACTGGAAACAGGGAAACAGGGAATCTTTTCTTTTCAAAGGTAACAAAATGTGCCTACTAGCACCTCTACAGCTCACTGACTAACATGTTAAATCTCGATTCATCTGTACATGAAGTGTAAAAGCGACAAATTGGGGTTGTGAGTAATTTACTGGCTCATCTCTGCTGGTTGCAACCCCCCTATAAAACCACAAGTCATTTTTACACTTCGGTTTTTCTGTACGAATAAAACAAGATACAACATGCTCATTTGTAAACTAGGCTGGTTTTGTAACCTGAGCCCAGAGCCAGGCTAGATGTTTTCTCGTGTTTCCAGTATTTAGGCTAAATAATCAAACTGTTGCTGGCTGTAGCTTCATATTTACTGTACAGACATGAGAGTGGTATAAATCCTCTCATCCAACGCTCAGCAACAAAGCAAACAATGGTGTTTCCCAAAAACATCTCTGAGTTTCCTTTAAGCCCTTACCTTGGACAGCCAGCTTAAGGGAAGCTTTTAGGCTGAGGGCCCCATTCGTCACCTCACATTCATAGACGCCAGAGTCAGCGTAAGTCAGCTTGGTAAACTTGGGTTTTTTGTCCAGTTTAACATTGTCCTGAATTAAATGAAAAGTATACCAGCATGGTCAACAATAAGCAAAAATGTTTGTTCACTGATTCAGGCTTTGTTTTTTTTGCTTTTACCTTTGTCCAGGAGACCTTGTTGTTTCCGGAGGAATCAATCTGGAGAGTTAGATCCATGGCCTCACCAGCACTCTTAACGATATTTCCAGAGGGGCTTAAATTGATGTCTAGGTCTAACAAGAAAGGAGAGAAAGGTGAAAAGATGGTTCAGAGGCCTGACAAGTGTCAAAACATTCCTGTTGTTAACCACACAACCCCGCACTTGGCTCACTGCCCTGCAGAAGCACCATATTAGAGGCATTGCGGTTGACACAACACTTTTCTCCACAAAGCACAGCAAGACAGGTAGGCTGGCAAAGAGAGACATTAGGACTTTCTTTTGTTTGGCAAACACTTTTCGCTTTCATAGTAACAAACAAGATTACAGGCAGAAAAAGAAAATGATGCTGGCAATGATGCTGGCATGTGGCAAAATTTGCAGTAATTTCTACTTTTCAAGAAATATGTTTTGGTTTCTTACAGTTGACTGTGATGTCCTTAGATGCTTCCATTGTTGGGTCGTCAACAAGAGAGCATTTGTATACACCAGTGGTGTTACGTGAGACATTCGTGATGGTGTAAGTATCTGCGTTTTCCACTTTCACCAACTCTTCCTTTTAAAGACATACAATCAAACAATGGTTGGTGATTAGTTTACGATGCCTTACTGAAGAAAAACAACACAAGGCATGAAATATGAATGAATAGAAGACATCTCTGAACGTCTCGATGGGATATTGATGAGCATGTGTACCTTAAGGTGGAAGTTAAAGGCGGTAGGAGCTGGGTTACCATCTGCCACACATTTCAGAGTCACATTGTCTCCTTCTTTTAGAGGGTCCTGAGCAATGACCTGAAGGCCGATGTTCTCTGTGGTGTCTGTGCAGAAAATAAGAGATTGAAAGTCAGAGAGGGGATGTATGTAAGGGTGGAGGGTGTATTAAGTGGAGCGTGCACCCCCAACAGCTAACAGTGACTGATTTTGTCAGCACGCTACAGAGAGCTGTAACTTTGTGCCTCAGTATTGGTTGTGACCAACTTACAGCTGAGGAGATGGGTGAATTGCAGTCATATTCTAGAGGCACTAGACCAAACAATCCTTTCAAAGCTCAATGTTTCTGCTCCATGTAAGACAAACTCTTTACATTTCTTGTAAGAAAGTATTCCGGCACTGATAAGTTTTACTTTAAATGCCACATTGAGCAGGAAACTTTGATATTTAATTCTGCGTTTGGTATAAATCCCACTACAGAGCTACAGAATCCACACCTCATTTTTCACCGTTAAAGATGGCGTTACTGTTGTCTGTTACTAGCTAGAAGCAAAAGAATATTCAAAGAAAGTGAGTGAAGTCCTCTTGTGTGTGCCTTATTTGCACAATTAAAAGTTTTTTTCCGTTGTGCGGACTTCACTCACTTTCTTTGAATATAATTTTTTTTTGTCCTGCACGAGCAACTACATGAATGTGCCCAACGGCGTCGTTCTTGAACTAGAAGCAAAAGAATGACATAAAAAAATGTTAATGCAGTCTGTATCCACTGGCTACAACCAAGGTTTTTGAAAGAGATTTTCTTGGTCTTTGTTGAGAGGTTGTGGGTCAGGAGCCGCGGCTGATGTAGTCCTGAAAAGCCCAGCGAGACACTGTGTGTGGTGTTGAAAAAACTTGACTTCAATTAAATAGTCAGGCTAGTGTTAACTTTGACTGTACTTTTAAATTCACATCATGTCATATTAAGTGACATTTGGCAGCAGATTGCAAAAAAATATAACAAAATCACATTACAGTCAACAGGGGGAGAGAAAGCACAGATACAACCAAGGAAATTCTTAAACATATCAACGTGGTATAAAATGGTTGTGAGTGATTTGCTACGAGTGGAGAAACCTTCTGCTGCAGTGTTTTTTTAACCTTCCATAATATGAAAGGTATGTTTCAGCATAACTGGAATGCATTTAGACAGAACCCACTTGGTTTAAGTCTGCACAACTGTCTCAATTTTTCTTTTTAAGAATAGACGATATTTAGATCTGGATTTGGATATCTACCAAAATACCTAAGGTGATAGACAATCATGGGATACATTTTGTTGTTTTCATAATGTATATGAGCATACCAAAGTAAAAAAGTTTGCTTGAATAGGCCTACGCTTATTCGCTTGCAGAGAGTTAGATGAAAAGGATTGCTACCATATCTGTCCATTAAATATGGAAATGCTGCAGGAGACGCTCAGTTTAGCTCAAGATAAAGACTAGAAGCATCTTAAAGGACAATTCCGACGCAAAACGAACCGAGGGGTTAATAACGGATGTGTACCCACTCTGTCGTTCTCTGGGACATGTTTTCATGCTAATTGATTGTGTTTGTAGCTTAAAAGAAGCTAGTGCGGACCGCTGATTAGCTTACAACGCTAGTATTCGGGGCACAGGGAAAGTAAAAATAAATCGCTATTTTGTACCACTAAAAAGGCTCAAAATATCACCAAACTTCAGCGGTAGCATAATGAGGGTCCCTAAATGTTAACCGAAGCATTGAGAACTTTGTAAGTACAGGCTAGTGGTTTCCCTGTTTCCCATCTTCATGCTAAGCTAAGCTAACCAGGTGCTAGCTATAGCTTCATATTTACTGTGCTGGCATGAGAGTGGTACTGATCTTCTCATCTAACTCTCGTCAAGAAAGTCAATAAGTGTTTTTCTCAAATTGTCTAACTAATCCTTTAAGAAGTCCTTTTGTGGAAAATGTGTGGATCCACAGCTGGATCCTGATCTGTAACAAAAACTCTTTTTGAAATCCTGCTAACAAGTTAAAAATGCATCCTTTGGAGAAGAAAATATAGGACAGAGAATTAACTTTTTATAGTCTGTGGTGATTATGAAACTGAAAAAAACATCATCAACCAGCTTTTTTTGTGTGCAGAAGTGACTGACAACAGCTCATGTGTAGACAGCAGCTTGTGCAGTTTAGCAAGTGGGTCCAGTGAAGGTTGTTAAGGAGGTTGGGTGACTCACAGGTGATAGTCAGGGTGACTGGAGCGGACACCAGCTCGGCGCCCACAGTGTGCTGAGTGCTGCAGGTGAACTCAGCGTCCGTGTCTTCCTTCTTGGCCGAGTACTCCAGTATTGAGCTAGTGGATGAAAGGCCAGTGACAGGGTCCACCAGCACTGAGGCTTTGATGGAAATCCCTAGACAGAAAACAAACAACTCTGTCTGAAAACTCTAACAAGGAAAAAATGGTGTAATGACCAAAACACTGCATTCAAACTGTTGGCGAGAGCAGCCAAATTCAACACTGAAGGATCGTTTACAGCAACTGTCAGAGAGAATAAATACATTTGTGTATGTAATATTACAAATGTCAGAACCACTCCAAAGAGCTGTTTTGTTGGCATTTATAATCATCCAACAGAACAAAGAATACACACCTTTCCCGTCCGCCACCAGTGGTGTGTTGTTCTTCAGCCATGTGATATTTGCAGCTGGATTGGCGTCTTTTGCAACACATTTCCCGAGCTGTGGAACAAAAATCAAAATCAAAACTTGAGAAAAACAGCAAAGATGTGCACTTAAAGACAAAAATATTGCAAAAAAACCTCTCTATTTCATGATTTTCGAATAAATCTGCATCTTTGTAAGTGACCAAACATCTGAGCAGATTAGCTTTTTTAACGCCTTTCCTGCATTTGAGGACGCAATAGACCATGAAATGCCCAAAGCATTTTTAAAGCCCCTTCATATCCTTTGGGTATTTTAATTGCAGTGGGGGGGTTCTGCTCTTTACTAATTCATGAGAATTACTTCAAAGAACTCATTACTGTAGTAACATGGTCTCTTCCAAGCCTCAAGATACCTTAGCTCAAGTGAGCAATTTTCCCTTGATGGTTTAACGCTTAATATAATGTAGGTATAAGCAATGTTTATCATTAAAAACCCACCTTAGTAAGTTTGCCAATCTCTAGTTCCTGCGCGTTGTCAGAAATCTCCAGGCTTGCCGGCGTCTCTGCAATACATTAAAGAAAAGTGTTAATTAACAGGGTGTTAGTGTGGGTGATGTGTGTGCTGCGTGTCACTCATTATAGCACTTTAACTAAAGCAATCCACAAAAAGACACGTGTCAGCTTGTACTCACTGTAGATCACAACGTTAACCGGGAATTCTCTGATGTCTGCACTAGCCACCACCATGCAGGTGAAAGTGCGTTGGTCAGTCAGCCTGGCTGCAGAAAGAAGCAGGCTGGAGTTTGCAGCCATGCTCACACGGCCCTTGTACTCATCAGTGGCGCTGATTAAGACATTCTGGTTTTTCTTGACCAGCAGATCCCCCGAAAGTCCATCTCCTTTGTCCTGGGGAGCAGAGCAGGGTGCATTTGTTACATGTCTGTCACATATGGCATTGGCTTCCAGTTCAAATCAAAAGCGCACCGTTTTTTTTTCCCAGCCCTCTGTTCATGCAGTGTCATGTGGAGAGACAGGTGCACTGCCTAATGCGCTGCATATGCACTCAGACTGGGCGTGGTTCAGACATGATAAGTGGGTGACAGACAGACTTCACCATTTCGAATCTATTGACCTCCGCTGTGACTTACATATTTCCATTTAGTGATCAGGATGTCCTCTGCTTTCATGGCTCCATTGTTGCACGGGATCTCGAGTGTTTCCCCATACAGGCCAATAAAAGTCTCCAAACCGCCGACTGCGAAAGAGAAAAAGCAGAGACTCAATTTTCAATTACTTTTTCAGAAGGGCTAATCTGGTCAGCTCCAACACAGCATGACATTTTTTGACTAAAAATTGAAATCCATTATTATTTTAAATGCTTCAAAGTCCCTTCTTTTTGTACACTTTTGACTGACATTTATCAATACCACTTAGTGTTCGCCTACGTACACTAAGAACAGCACTTTCTATAGAGTTCAGCTAATTTTACAGCTCCGTTCCTGCCCTAAATTTTGTTCAAAACATCGCTATGGAGACAAAGTGCTTAAGATGGGGGATGGGAGGAGGGTGCCAGCAGCAGTGTCTCAATGGGCTGCGATGTTAGAGCCAGAGGGCTCCAGGGAAGAAGAGGCTGCCATGGCCTGACTGAAAATAAGGTGCTGCTCGTTTTTTTTTGGTATTCAGATTCACATTTCAGACATCTCAGAGTTCAGGCTTAACTTAACGCATGAGTGGGCGTGTGGAGATGAAAATCCGACAGCTAAAGTCCAAAACAGCTCATCAGCCGTTAAGTAACGTGTAAGAAAATGAAGCAGTGACCAAACCCCTTTCCATCTGTTGAATCAGCTAGTAATGTTTGTTGGATTTTACAGGAAAAGTATAAAACAATAAAGATGCTCAAATATTCTGTGTGCATTCATCCCTGAAATTGTGTGATCATATTCATGCACAACAAAACTGCTGCAAACTGTAATGCCATGTCTGCACTGCAACTAAAGTTTTAGTCACACTTTCCCTCAGACCTTTAAAGGTTTCTTCAAAGTGTTGCAAAGATAGGGCGGTTAATTCATTTGCTTTGTGCGTGATACTAATTTCAATCCTGTTTGAATGAACGTAAATACTTTTACTATGGTTACCATTGTCTACATTAGGACAGAGTAACAACTGGGACCCTGAAGGCATATTTGCACAGTTGCATGTGATGTCAGGATAAGCACAAACGTCTGCTTCCTTCTCCGTCTGTATTCTTTCCCACATGTTAAACCCCCTCTTGCCAAGTGCTATTTTGACATCAAGACAATTAAACTAGTTCATTAAATGTTTTTTTTACTTGTATAATACATTGCATTACTAAAGATACACAACAAAGATACAAATTGACATCAAACAGTTTGCCTCAAGTCAACACTCGTTTCACATTCCCGACACTTGTCACTCATCTTCATGAGCTGTCAGCTCGGAAATAACATTGAGTCTGACGCTGAACTAACCAGTAAAGCCTGTTAGTAAAGGACCTACAGCAAGAAGATGACAAACAACAGACACTTTAATAATGTGATTTTCTACAGGGCATGTTCGGCTTCTTGTTTGGCTCTGCTGTATTTTCTTTTGAAGTTGTTTCCTGCCATTGCTGTTATTGATGTTACGCTGCACTCATTGTGGCCACTGGTCTCACTTGAAAGGAATAGTTCCACATTCGGAAAATACTTATTTCTCTTGGGGAGAGTAAGATGTGAAGATCGATACCACTCGTGTAGGTCTGCACAATATTTCTTTTTTTTATCGTCATCGCAATATCGACTGCCGCCAATATACATATCGCGAAAGGCTGCGACATATCGCGAAAGACACAGAGATGTTTTGTGTTAGTTGAAAGAAAACATCAGTAACAACTGCACTTTAAAACTTAACTGTCATTCTTTTTTTCAGTGCTTCCTTTTATATTTAATTCAATGTTCAATTTGTTTATTCAAAATGTTAGAATTGATTTTTTTGGCAGGACCAGAGGCAGGCTAGTTGTTTCCCTGTTTCCAGTCCTTATGCTAAGCTAAGCTAATGATCTCCTGGCTGTAGCTACATATCTATCGGCAACGCTCGGCAAAAAAAGTGAATATGTGCATTTTCCAACAAATTATCTTAATTTAATCTTTTTCTTTCTTCAAACAGGAAAAGTGAAAATACTTGAACAAAAAGATTGAACTAAATATCACGTATAGTAGGTTTCCTTATTCACTATGACTACTGTATAAAATAAGCTAGACTGATGGATGCAAAAACATCAGGAATGACCAATACAGAGACCAGGAGACAAACATGTACACAGAAGAGAACGAAAGAGCTTTAAGAAGGCATCTGTGGTGATTACTATGCATCAGCTCTATCCTTGAGCATCAAAGCAGTATTACCCACCCCAAAAAAAACAACTATTTAAGAAACACAGATACTGCAGCACACCGCCATAGATACAACCCCTGCATTTGAATAAGGCTCAGCGACATTTAAAAGTGACAGCATGAGACAAAACAAACCTCACCACATCTCAACTGCTGACAGTTTTACAAGGAATTCTTCACCAAATACAGGGAAAAGCTCTGTCACGTGTCAAAAGCAGTACAATTAATGCATGGATTCCTCTTCTTATCCATGCTCAGCCACACCTACAGAAATGTTCATCTTGCATAATAAAGTGAATTCAAAGGATTAAAAGTTTCTTTAGAAACAAATCATACATTGATCAGCCTAAATAAGTGATATGCTTAGTTAAATGTCACCCCTAGCGCATTACCCAACTTGCACATATTCTGCATTCCCGTATTCAGGGATAATTAGTATGTAAGTTATATTTGGTTGTCTACGTGCAGCAAATGGGCTGCAAATTTGTGCCTGCATTTCACAGTCTTTATCGCATCCATATTTTGGCAACTGGGTGTACATCAGTCCAATCCACCTGGACTGGTAATGCAGATTACTGGTGTGACACAGCATGCTCATGTACCCGTCCCGCACTCCATTTTTTGACGTTATGATGTAAATCTAATGAAACTGCCTCTCATGCTTGAATGGGCTTTAGCTAGACGTGCAGGTTTCTAGTCCAGGCAGAAAAGATTTCACACACTGGGCGGAAAATGGAAAATTGAGACATTGTGAATCTATTAGAAGGAGGGCGTTAATGAGGTCTCTGTGCAGGACACGGGCACATGTTTTGCATATGTGTCAGATCCAATGATATCCTGCTACATTTCATTTTTGGAGTTGTTTTACTGTGCCAAAAGTAATTTGTCACTACCTAGATGACGTGCCACACCTGGGTATGTCGGTGCCAGAATACTCTAATGGTCGAGGAAACATCCAAATGGTTTTCAGAATCTAGTTGGCAACCGAGTCCATGTTTGTTTTCCTTATTTTGAGAACTCAAACTTCTCAGGAGAAAGGCCTGCACAACCTGCTGAATCTTACAATTGTGTTATGTAACAAGAGTCAGTTCTATTCAGGTTACACGGCAAACACTACAGAGTTGGAAAGGTTATCGCACTTTCTGTATAATAGACTCCTTACATTTCAAATTCAAATAGGCATTTTTGAATATTCAAATGAAGCTGTGTTCAGCCTCTCTGAGAACTTTAAGAGTCTGTATGAAGGAAAAGGCTTTATCTGTGCAGATTACACTGTTACACAATGAGAACAAATCGCACATGTTGAGTTATAGAAGACAAAGCTCCTGCTGCTTACTGAGATAAGGTAATCCTTCGCCACAAAAGTAGGTGAATAGTGTGACTTGACGTTGACAAACACATACACGCACACTATGCATACGAAACATTATCTTCTAACAGTTGTCTATATGATGAGGGAGCAATGGATAAACAGTCCAACTCTTATGTTTAGTTGTGATTCCCTTAACTTTTAGACCCCACTACTGTATGTGTAAAAATAGTCATTTTTCTTTTCTTCTGACCTGATTAAACCCCAATTTGTAGAATAGCATTGGTAACTCTTCTCTTTGCCACAAACTTGATACGCACATTTGACGACGTGAAGCATTGGTATGCATTGGATTCCACCAAATAAAGAAATATCTCATGTTTTATATGTTATGTGTAAGTCACGTGAACAAATATATATATTTTTTTGTTTGCCAGAAGCTCATTCATAGATGGGAAAATGTACATCATGTCATCATTCATTGTAATTGTTTTAATTATTGTAATTACTAATGTTATGGACAGAGATAATCAACAAACGGTTATAAAACTCCAGTAACAGAAATATAAATTGGCTTTTTTGGAATTTAGTTGGAATGGTGCTGTATACTGTACAAACTACTAACACCAATCACAGACACAGATCATATGAAAATCCATTGTATTTAACCATGCAGAGCTGAGGCTTCTGAGACTCCAAACTGAAGTAATGCATCTTTATTTTCTGAAACATGTTTATAAGCAATTCTCGTAAAATGAGTTAAAGTCATAAAGAATCAAGCTGACAAAACAATGTTAAGTATTATTTTTAAACTGAGAGGACTCGGGGTCTCCAAACAGCAGATTGGGGTAAAGCAACACTATATTGGAATGTGCTTAGGACTGCAACTAATCATACTTTTCATTGTCAATTAATCTGTTGATTATTTTCTGGATTAATTGATTAGTTGTTTAGGTCAATAAAATGTCAGAAAATGGGGAAACGTTTGTTTTCCAAAGCCCAGATGACATCCTCAAACATCTTGTTTTATCCACAATTAGTTTACAGTCAAAGAGGAGTAAAAAAACTTGAAAATATTACATTTAACCCTCCTGTTGTCCTCTGTGTCAAATTTGACCATTGACCCATTTTCAAAACGTTTCTATATCAGAAATTTGGGGTTTCTTTTAACCAAATTGTCAACGTGGATGGTTCCCTACAACGCTCTTCACAAGTTAAATAAATGATCAGTTCAATACTTTCATTGAATTTGGGTGGTTTATTCAATTTTATAGCATTTGAAAATGAATTCATAAAATAAATGTTAGAAAAAGCTTCAAAAACGTGAAAAAAAAAAATCGACAAAAACATTGGGAAAAGCGACAAAAGTGTCGAAAAGTCAACCAAAACATTAAAAAACCCAGAAAAACAAAACGTTGCATGGTCGACGGGAAGACAACAGGAGGGTTAAGAAGCTGGAATCAGCTCTAAATGTGCTACATCTGTGTCTTTACAAATCGTTTATTGGCACTTAAGTCCTCTGGACCTAATTTCTTTTTTTTTTTTCTTTTTTTTTATCTTTATTCATCCAGGTAAGTCGATTGAGAACAACTTCTCATTTGCAACAACGACCTGTCACATTCACACAGTTACACATTCATACCTGGAACCTGCCCAGTACAACCACAGTCTGATCTGCTGGCCACTGAGCAGTTCTACTGGAGTGGTTGGGGTTAAGGGCCTTGCTCAAGGGCACCTCAGTGGTGGTAATGAGGGAGGGGACAAGCGCTGCTCTTTCACTTTCCCCACCCAGATTTTTTCCTGTCGGTCTGGGGATTGAACCGGCGACCTCCCGGTCACATGCTCGCAACCACTAGGCCACAACTGCCCTAAAAATAACAACTTAGCGCACCAGATTTGATGTAAATGTCTCTAAACTCATAAACGCAGAGTTCTAACACTGGACACCAAAAAATTAGCTAATACTCTGGTGAAGGTAAATCAAGTAATAGACAGGCGAGTGACAGAGACAGGAGGCAGCGCCACAGGAGACACTTTCATGTTCCTGATTAAGGCGCTTCTATCCCTAAGAAGAGACAGGTGACGACAGCTCAGATACAAGCTCACCAGGGAAATCAGCTACCTCCACACACTAGTCTCAATATCCCTCTTTGCTACCTTACGCCCATTTGTGTTTGTGTGTGTCTGAATGTGTGCACGTCGTTCAGTTGCAACATCCAAAAGAAAACGGAGGCCCAAACTTATTAAGTGCTGAAAATGAGGAGTGTGCAGTGAATGGAGATCCCAAGGCGAACGTCCGCAAAGACTTGACGGCAAATAGCCCCGCTTCAGAAGCGGTTCGGAGTTGAGGGGGCAGACCGAATCACTTCAACTAGATCAATAACACTTGAGAAAAGGCAAGATTCTTATAGCAAACGGTGCTTGCCGAGCGAGAAATCAAAGAAAAGCTAACCTTCCGTGACATTATGCTTCTCATCCTAGTCTTTTCTTTAATAATTTAAAAGTGCTAAAGTGCTGAATAAGTATCTGAAAAGGAGGGATCGGAGATTTAATAAGATCAACCTCTCATTACTTGCTGTCAAGAAAAACAGAGGGACTGCTGTCACATGGAAAGGTGTGGGAATGTTTGGGAAATTTCTCCGTCTACCACCAGGTTCCCCAAAGCAGCCTTTGTAGCCATTTAGTAATATATGAGCTCTATAGGCTGCTGTTTTGGCAGCTGACACACTTAGCTCATTTGCTACTGACTATGACAAGCATATGACTGTATTTTAATTCTATAAGAGTACCAGTTCATGCTGAGGAAATGTTCCAGACCAGCTAGCTGAAGAGAGATTTTTCTTTTAAAAAAAACACCCAGCTTCATCATCACTATCTCTGTCTGTGTGTGTGTCTCTCTCTCGAGGGATGGGGTGTAATCATGTCACTGATGGATAAGTGACAACAGCACACTTGCAAAACATCCCTTTCACATAGTTTCTCTTTTTGTTGCAGGCTGAACCACAGAGGCACCATTCCAAATGTCAACATTGTGTGCTCTATAATTTTGCTTTTTCCTGCATACTGTAATTGCCTGTCAGTATCTTTATAGCGTAAAACTAAGGGCATCAGCTTGTATTTTTTACTTGACAAAAACACTAATGTCCATAGATAAGTGACTGATTTCTGAAGCATGTAATGAGAATGCACTAGGGCTGGGCGATATGGAGAAAATCAAATATCACGATATTTTTGACCAAATACCTTGATATCGATACCGCAACCATATTGTAGTGTTGACTATTAATGCTTTCACAAAATATTTACACAATTAGATTTTTGATAAATAATCATCAGTAATGTGGATATAATGACTAAGTGGGTAAATGCAAATGATAGAACAGCTAGAACAGTCTGGTAAGTTCAGAAAATGACATCACTTTACTGTAATGCAGCCTTTAAAACCAGGAAAGGACAACACTAATGCCATATTACGATATTACGATATCCAAAATCTAAGATGATATCTAGTCTCATATCAAGATATCAACATCATATCGATATATTGCCCAGCTCTAGAATGCACACACACAAGAAATTGTCCTGTATGTTCAGTTTTCTGTGTTGCAGTGAGGAGAGGGGGCTGGTAGTATTTCCCTAAAATATTACGCCTCTCTCACTTTTATGAGTAGTTTGCAAAGTTTTTAGCCATGCTGCTGGCATGGCTCTTGTGACGAAAATGTCGTTCTGTCAATAAATCACCACTTTGGTCCAGAATGAAATATCTCAACAACTATTGTATCGATTGCCTTGACATTTGGTACAAACATTCATGTTCCCAAGAGAAAAACTTCTGCTGACTTTGGTGAACCCCTGACTTTTTTTTTGAGTAAATCTCGACGATGATTCCACATTGTAGTAAGTCTTACAATCCTACAAGTACATCCAAGGATTTAGTCGGCTGTCCTTCAAGTTGCTGCTCAGTAAAAGTGCACAAACATTTATTTATATTTTTCGTATATCTGCTTATTATTTTGTCAATAAAACATTTTGTCTGGTGACGTCCCAAGGTAACGTCTTCCCTCTCCTTGTTTTATGCAATCAACAATCCACAACCCAAATCCATAACGGCATTCAGTTTACTATCAATTGTGATAAAGAAAAGCAGATGCAAATCATCACATTTGAAAAGCTGCAACCAGAGAATATTTGGTATTTTTGATTATCAAAAAAGTTGATGAATAATTATTGTTGAAATTGGTTTCAGCTCCAGTGTTGATGTTGACAAGCTGCCTAAACGCATCTATTTTGCAGCGGTAAGCAGCAGGCATGAGTATGTGTAAGTACTTTAGGGTTGACAAAAGCCACATTGTGTGAAATGAACTGCACAGAGTCGGATGTGGAGATTTCAAGCCATTTTCCAAGCCTCATTTTCTGCCACACCATCTGTTCCAGGGCACAGAAAGCTACCCTAAAGATGTCTCCCTGCACCTCTTTGAGAAGGGTGTAAAGGTCTTTTAGAGAGAACAAATGTAAAAAGACGGTCCCTTTATGGTCAGGAAAACTTGGGACAAATGTTTATTTTTCTACAATGTTACTCACAGACGCACGCTCTGTCTGCAGACGAGCTGAACTAGATCTAATCGTTTCTGCATTCTTTTTAATAAGTGATCCACTCTCTGTGGATTCTTATCTACAAGTTCCATAAGAAAACATTGTACAAAGTCTAATACATGAAAAATATTGGAATGGGAAATTACTTTCATGAACAGCAGATACATTTATTTTCACACTAATGAAATATTGGCAAGATGTCTCTTTCAAGGCTCATGTCCTCAAACTTCACTTCATCCGTTTCCAACATTCAGATAACTGAAGATTTGTTCCGTTATTACACATGATAAAATATTATTTTTAGATCATTTCAGCCTCTACTTTACAGCTGAAATAAATCAATGCATTCTATAATTGTTTGAGTAATTTTTCATGCACAGACACCAAACATCTTTTCTTTTTTTCTCTTTTTTATGTAATTGTTATCGTAAACAATGTGAATGTTAGATCAGTGATGAAATGTTTTCATGCTTAATGAATGTTTTGTCCGACCAACAGCCCAAAACCCAAATATATTCGGTTTATAATCATATAGAACAGATAAAAGCAGCAAATATAGAAAATGTTTGGGTCTGAAATGTCTTGAAAATGACTATCAAAATAGTTATCAATAATCAATAAATCAACTAATCATTTGAGCTCTGTAATGCACTTTTTTGGGGGGGGTTAAAAACAGGACAACCCTAAAAGCCAGAGAATAAAATGAACAGAAACCTCTCACATGTCCACAGCCGCACTGAGCAGAGCCCTGTTTGTCAGCTCAGGGCAAATCGAGCCTGTTTGCTGCTAAGGAGGAGGATGGACGGCAAATGAAGACATTATAGAGTATACAGCCCACAGTAATATTAGTCTGAGTCTATTAGGCATAATGGACTCTCCCCTCCTTCACCCCAGCACCATGGTAACATTTTTTAGACCACTGGAATAATAATGTTCAAGGTTTGCAAACAAAATACACAATCAAAGAACTCCTGTTCATACTGTTATTCAGGAAAATAAGGCAAAAACTCTAATGTGAATGGCTTTTACAAAATATAAGAGGAGTCACGAAAATAAAACCTCATTAGTGCTCCTCATGCATCTCGATACTTCAACGTACCTGAGCAAAGAATAGACTAACCTGCTTCAAACTCTCCTCTCACTAGATATAAAATAGAGTTTCCAGTGGGAACTTTCCAGAGAGATATATAGATAGCGCTCTCCCCCTCAGGCAAAAAAAAACCAACAATGTTCATTTGCTGCTTCATGTGTGGTCAACAGACACCTTCAGATGTCAGCAGGTGGGAACAGGGCTAATGCATTGCCAGCAGTCCCACCTGTCGGGGCTCCCATTGTTGCTTCGTGACTGAAAATGCTGGCTCCATTTTCTCTGGTTTCAGACTCGTGTTGAGGAGGGCCTTCAGTACCTGTGCAGACCTGCCCCTGAGGGATCAGGTTGCTGCTTCCGCCCGTCTGGGACTGAGACGAGAGGACAAAAGATAAAGAGAGGAGGGCTCAAGAAGGAGGAAAAGATTGATTTTGCCTTCAGGTGTTTCAAGCCACTTGTGTAATTGGCAGCTGCATCCCTCAAGAAATGTTATGTTGTTCAAGAGACTTCTTTCATATCAAAGATCGGTGTTGTTCAATGCAGGTTTAAAAGGCCCTGGAAACCTATTTTTGAATCAGCTTCCTTCTATGACCAATATGGTCTGGGATGATAACAACATTTTCTGCCCAAGTTAGTTCAGTTTTGGTTATTTCACGTGAGAGATTTCTGTATTTGTCTGTTTCTTTCACTGATTTGAAGTGGGTGGGGCTTAGTTGGAAAATGTGACGTCACATACTCCTGTGCACCAATCACAATTCAGCAATATTTGAATCAAAATGTGATGACAGAGGCAGATAAGCAAATTATCCTGATGAATCCACCGAGAGACTACACAGACTACTACTACTACTAGACGGCTGATGTTTTTTTTTTTGTTAGCGCTCTCTGTCATCTACTATATCTGTGATGTCGACGGTTTCCTCATTTTTGAGTTTCTGACTGTTAAACTCCTAATAAATGTTTTATTTTCAAAACTTTAACTTTGATTGTTGCTCATTTAGTCATGAAAGTCTAATGTTATCAAAAGAAACAAGGTTTGAAACTAAGTTGCCGATACTTTTTTTTTGTATCTATATCTGTTTATTTTTGCAGGAGTTAAGTTAAAGCTGAGGCTTTTTTGAACGCACAGTACATGTGTTATATCATATCTTGTTTGCTTCTATATTTGTGATTTCATACAATTCCCAGAATAGCTGCTGATAGTCCCCAGAGAACAGGTGCAAATCATTTGCATCAGCAGGAGATTATTCATGTGTGGGTGAAGAGAACAAAAGTGCTGGAGTAATAAGCCCAAACAAAGAAGTGAGTCCAGCTCTGCAGCTCAAAACACAGGGTGTCTTGTGACCGCATTGCATTCTGGTCCATTAAGGACACTGTCAGAGAAACCTATTGCTTTATTGTCTTTCGCTGTGTTTATGTAATGGAAAAAAGTATGTGATTCTGAGGGAGTGACATCAGAAATGGGATATTTCCTGTTGATGTGTTAGATAGTAAAGTTTTTTCATTACATTTCATTGAGGCTTTAGCGGATGTATCTCAACATGATGTCACAATGTCTGCGTTTGACTCATTATCCAAGGTTATAAGAAAGAAACAGTGCCAAACAACGAAAATAGACCTCAGACTCCCACGTAGATTGCCAAAACCTTCTCCCATTATCCCTTCCATCGGAGATATCCTCTGATGAGTTAAACAATACGTCGACTATATGTGCATTCTGAATTTCTGAATCATTATTAATTGACTAACATCCAAGCTTTGAAGCTGGATAAGAGAAACAAACATAATGCACAGAATACAGACGATAACTGCAAAAGATTCAAGAACCTCTTGCATTTTTCCCTTTGATGAGTTTAATATGTGATTTATAAAAGAAACCATTGTCGAGCGTTTTTTTAATAAATGATGTTCAAGTCCCTTTAAATCAATGGCTCACTCTAAAGATGCTGACAGCACAATCAGAGCAGACAATTTGGCTTTGATTTGGCTTGAATTGTTCTGCAAATCTTGAGCAAAGCACTGAATAGCGCTAATATCTGGGGGGAAAGTTATTGTTGGTGCTGGAATTAATGGGAGCATAAATAAATGTTACCATAAGGCTTAAGAGCACATGTATATACAATTAGGATGGAAAACACACACCTTATTACATAGTGTGTCTGTGAAAAAGTATATGTATATGCCTCTGCACATCATTGGCAGTATCACAGAGTCATTTTGTTACATTTTTCTCCGAGCGAGACAGATGGGAAAGATAAAAGCACATTACAAGAAGGGTGATTATCACTCTAAATGTCTTGCCATAAGGTTTCCTAGAAATTGATCTTGTGGCACGATCATTAGTCTTTAAAGTGTTCTCCTCTATACACTCGACCACACGAGCCACCGTAAAATCATCTTAAAAAATGTCATAAATCGCGTCAGCAGATGAGATGTACAAGCGTGGGGACTGCTCTTAAGACAGCAGCCTGCTGCTGGAGTGATCGGGTGGTAAGTGCACTCAGAAATCACGTCCATTATATCGTGAATTATGTATATGTAGGGCGCAGGCCAGGGGACCCAAAGGGAGAAGTGCTTGTGTGAGATGCCTGTGGGTAGACTTGGGGCCGATCATGGGAGAGCTCACAGTCCTGACTCTAAACATCCGCCAACAACTCCCATTAATGGCGTGCCATTAAAGGCAACATTAGGCCATTAACAAAGCACAGCCACACCGCTTCCTACTTATCCATTAACCCTTCCTAATGCAACTCAGTGCCTGTTGGCAATGACTTCATTTTCCTGTTTCTGACATCGACCCGCTCAAGTCTGTGGGTTGTGAATGAACATTCTTTTTTTTATAGTTAATGTATGTCCATGTCTCAACTGTGCCACGATAGCCATGTTTCTCAGGTAAAAATAAAGTAAAACTCCATCTCTGCAAAGAGATATTAATGCAGAATGTACTGTATCTTCATGGTAATATATAACTAACTAAAAGACATTTGACTCTATGCCTTCATTTATAGAAGTGATATGCCTCATAACTGAATCTTCTCACTTCAAAAGATAAAAGCACCAATGAAAAGCTATCAAATGTGTTTACAGGTTAATTTCAAATGCTGCTTTTGTGTAGAATATAGCAAGGCTAGGACCTATTAACTCTCAATTCAGTTGATTCAGACGTGTGATCAGAAACCACTCACACATTCTTCATTATTTCTGAGTCATTTAAGTGTGATAACTTTCTCATATGGCAAGGAGCCTTCAAACGTTATTATGCTGAAGGTTCCAACAAGTATTAGGCCTATAATCACAGAGGCTTTGCATTTCAGTTAGTTGAACACACATCTGAAACACTGCCAAGAGTCTCTTTAAGGGCTGAAGTTGAGCTCTTAAATCCAAAGACTTTTTTTTTTAATCTTTGGCCAATGTCGGCCAGTGTTTAACGATGTTTTCAGCAGCACTGATATAGAACACTTTTTCTCTTTCCTTTTTTCTTTATACAAGAGAATAACATTTAATCCAACATCTGCAGCTCAGATTCATGTTCACAGTGTGTATTCTTGGGATATTAGTGTATCTTACTAGACTCACAACATTTCAGTTGCATGCATCTGAGTTTAGCCTCGATAACAGCAATCTGATCACGGCTTTCTGGTGTTTTTACTGTGTTTGAGATTATGAGACACAGATGAATGCACACACTCTGTTTTCAGTCTACGTAATTAAAATCCCAGACCATTTTCCCTCCAGCAATCAACCCAATTAAGGCTTAAAAATGCAGTCACACTGATAATGTTTAAATGTTTACAGCCTAATGAAGTTAACACAAGGGTTAAAGAGGTGCAGCAGATGGTGTGATACTCCAGACGAAGCCTCTAACAGTGAGTAATGTTTTTACTAATGAATATAGTGCCCTTTGAATAACTGAAGAGTATGAACTGATACCTATAAATCCAAGTTCAAGAAGTGAATCCTCAAGTTCTTACAACTTACCGTTTTTCCTCCCCCCTGTGCAGCTAGATGTGTTAATAGGCAGCTTTAAAATATTCTTGACACATTCAAAACAACCTTCTTGACATCAAAGTGCTCGTCGTTTCACCAAGTCTCTTCAAGTCGTACCACATCAGACGGGAGGTATCCGATTTTTGCATACAGGCCATAAAACCTGCCAGCATCGCTTGCCTGAGGCAACTAGAGCAGGACTGACTTCCAGGGTAAGTATCTGCTCTGTGATTAATCAGTTTTATTCATAGCCTAAAGGGTCCTCTGCACTAACGTCATACAGCAAAAGAGAGACAGACTGGTTCTGCAACGATTAGTCGATTAATTGATTAATCCATTGACATAAAATAAATTGTCAGAAGTCATGTTCATGTTTTTTTCTTGAGCAAAAATGTCAAACATAAAGCTGGTTCTAAGGCTTTTTGCTGATTTTCTCTCTTTTATATGACTGTACATTTAATATCTTTTGGCTGTTTGTCAGACAAAACAAGCAATATAAAGATGTCACCTTGAGACATTTTTTTAGACTAAAAGATTAGTTCATTTATAAAAGGATCTTTGGCAGCTTAATGAAATGAATCACTTGTTGCAGTCCTAGCTATGATCCATTACCAACCCTCACGCACAACATTAGGGCTGCTACTAATGAAGATGTCCACTTACTGATTCATCAAATACTTAGTTTTATATAGTATAGTTTTTTATTCGATTGTTCTCGTTTGGTCTATGAAAAAATACCCATCACAATTTCTCAGAGCTCAAGGTGATGTCTTCAAATGTCTTATTTTGTCTGACCAACAGTCCAGGATATCTTTATTTTACTGTGATATAAAAGAAAGAAAAGCAGCAAATCCTCAATTGAGAAGCTTGAACTACAGACTGGTTGGCATTTCCACTTAAAAAAAAGTAACTCATCGCTAATCGTAAAAGCTGTTAATCAAGTAGGTATGTCAAACACCCTTGCTACTTTTCTGTTATATATCATTGCAAACTGAATATCTTCTGTTGGCCAGGTTTGCACACGTCACTTTGGGTTCTGGGAACATGTGATGGGCATGTCCTCTATATTTTTATGACAGAAATGACAGCTAAATCGGTAATGAAAATAATTGTTAGTTGCAGGCCTAGCCAAGGAGACCCATGCCAAACCCTCATGCCTAACATTTTATGTATCCAAACAGACAGTACACTAGGGTCAAGATTAAAACATCCACTGCACCATCAGACTAAAAGCATCCCGATTCTGCTAGGTTTTTTTTTAATTTAATTTTGAAATATTACCCCAGCTAGCAGCTACACATGACACTATTCAACCAAGTGAAATAAGCTTTTTGTTCAAGTACCTGCGTGTCTTCCTGTACCAAAAGTGCTCCATTTGCTTTAAAGTGGCCCCGCCCTGTCTCTGTCCCCACACTTCCTTCAATAGAAAATCCTTTGAACATCTGCAGCACGTTGGGCCTGGGGGAGCACTTGTGTTTACTATAATACTATCTGTATGACCATATCACAGTTGCAGGTGGTGCCTGAGGATACCAATGAAACCTGCTGCAACAACACCATCCCCCCCCCCCCGCTGAAGGTAAATGCAGCCTTTTCTACACAGCAGAGCTGGCAACAGACCCACACACAGCCCTGACCAGAGCGGTGGAGAAAGAGGAGGATGAATCACTTTTCTACGAGGGTAAACAAGAATGCATCCACTTATCGATCTTAAAGTGCTTCATTAGACGCTGCATGAGCCATAGACTAATATTTTCCCCAACACAAAACGGATGATTAACGGAAATGTGCAATTGTTGTACTGTTGTCTGAATGCAATGCACAGCACCTACTTTGCCATATCAATAATGCATGCCTTGTTACGCTGTAAACAACACAAAATATTAACAGGTAGATATTTTTATTTGTTCGGCAGATGGCTTGTGTAGCTTTCATCTCTTGTAATTGTAATTGCCGTGGCGAGGCTGATACTTTCACATTAGTTGAGCAAAGAGTTGTGTATGCTGTTGTGGACTCATAATGATAGGCCTGACCTTCTAACCCTTCACTATGAAAGAGAGCAGGCAATGCTCTCCATTACAATAAGCCAAACAGCCTGGTTGGTATTAAGAAGGCATGACAGTTTCAAATTGCGTCCTTCTTTAGCTTCTGGCTCTGGGAGGTCCTAAAGCCTCTGCTGGCTAAACAGAGCAGAGAGCAGTGGGAGGAATGGCATGCAGATAATACATACAAAGGATTATGTACCTGCTTGCACATCAAATCTGTGTGGTTTCACATTTAATACCCACGGACCGTCGTCTGCTTTGATGGAGTACTGTGAAAGGTTGGAGATTATCATGCGCTGTCCCACCACTGAGTCTTCCTATGACTTCAGGACTTTCAGATTTACGCGGCGGGACAACGCTAACATGATTTGGCTGAAAGGTTTTACCAGTATCAACTTCAATGGCGCCAAGCTGGTTTTTGTGTATGATGAAATTTATGTATTCTATAAAGTTTTTGTTTATACGAAATTAATTCCCTTATGTCCAAAAGACAATTTATCTTTTGTCCAAGCAAGGTCACTAAAAGTGTTATCCTCCTTTTTTCAAAGAGACATAACAGATAGAAATGTCACAACAAACCCAATCTTGCTCTTTTGTCTGTGTCTTTTGTTTCTGCAAGATGAGATAACCACTCTCAGTTTATGTAATTCAACATATGTCACCGTCATCCTGGGTATGCGGGTCCTTTAAGGCATAATAATTTCATTAGTAGTGGCTATTGCATTATCTTCTTCCACTATGACATGAGGAGAAGCCATACATCAAGGTAAGTGCTTTTACCCATCCACCCTGGCGTTGCACAGCACAGCACAACCACCCCCCCCCCCCCCACCCCCGTGTGGTCCATCCAGAACAAGAGCAGTAGAAGCCCTGCAGATCTAACTGATAGTGAGCAGCAGACAGACACCCCACTTCACACAAAACCTGTCAATAAGCGCCTCTGAAAGATGTTCTACAAAATATCTGCAATGAGCTTAGGGGTAAAAACCTCCATGGGACTGCTGTGCAAGGACTATTCCCCTTCAAGCAAACTGAGTCAATACGCTGTTCAGAAAGTCCTCTGGAGCAACGAGCTGCTTTTACAGCAGGGTCAGACAAAAATACAGGGGCTTGGGGCTACGGCTACCCTGAAAGTCCAGAAAGGGCTAAAAATTGTAATAGAACAAAAGCATCACTAATAAATTAAGACCATTGCTGTAATTAAAAAAAAACGACATCTTAGTGGTAGAAACTACACACGTATTTGTAAGTACGCTTGTGGCGTGGGGCTACAGATGGCAATGTTGGTCTGTTGTTTGGTCTTACACTTTGTTCCATCCAAACTGAAATATCTCAACAACCGTTGCATGGATTACCATGACATTTTGTACAGACATTCATGTTGCGTAGATGATGAAGCCTAATAGAGTGCTGCAGTAATTAGTCCTAAAACCCAGAAATTAGTTAGCATTGTTGCACTTCTGGTTCCCTTGTCTCAAAGTCAATGTTTTTTTTATATATGGGGTTTTGGTTAGATGCCAAAAAAGATGTCACTACGAACAGAACAAGGGAGAAAATTAAATCTAAAAACTAACTCCTTACCTAGCTCCTCTTGCGTTCACGTGGTAATATTAAGAACATGCAAATTTGCAGATGTAATGGCCTGAAATATGAAAATGCAGTGAACACAAGACATTACTGAGGACAATAAGAAATATATTCATTCAAGCATGATATCTGAGGAAATGCCACCCTTAGCAGAAAGGTAACGATTACTAGAAACCCACTGGGAGATATTATTGTGTGATCAAATGACAAACTGCGGCTGTAATGTTGTCTTGGCTTGGTGTATCAGTTTGTGTTGGCTCTGTTTATACATGAGCGTGCTCTGGCAAGCCCTCCACAATAAGACAGGTAATCCTGAGATTTCCTCAGAAAAGAGCAGAAAATCCAGGCTGCTTTACTCTTGCACTCTCTAAAAGAAATTGTTCATTTATCAGAGTCCATTTTTTTGCTGTGTGACCGCGCATGCTGAAATGAAATCACTATCATTATATGAGGAAATGATGTGTCATCTCCGTATCTGCTACTGGTATGGAGGGGAAACGAATGGTAGCATAATGGGTTATGGCATCTTCATTACTCAAAATTAAACACTGCAAAGTTAATTTAACAATGTCCTCACTCTACAGACAAGCCAGGCACGTTAATAAAGCAACTTTTATATGACAAGGGCCTCGGGTAGAAAGGCTGCTTGTGAGTATACTATTAAATCTTCCTGATCTTTTTTTTTTTGCGACCACCCAGCAGTCGAGCCAGAGTGAAATCAGAGTCGTTCACGTTGATTTTTGTCTGTTCTAAGAGGATATGTCAGTACAAAAGTCGGTATTTAAATTGCACCAGTGGGATGTGTAATGCTTAGAGATTCTTGACCTCCTAAGCATCCCATTAGAAAATGAAGTATTGCATCCAATTACCAGACAAGCATCTCTTCACCTTCCTCATATGCCCTGGCAGTGGAACAGCTAAATACTTAACAGCAAAGCAGAGTGTCTTATCGTAAAACATCTAACACATCCACAAGTCATTTATCAGGCAAAGCATCGCTAGTGGTGTAATCGCCATGCAAAAAGCCACCACTTGACTTCTTTGAACAAAACTGATATTGAATCTGAAGAAACAGTGCTGCTATGCTGTTGTTTTGACGTGAGGATTACATTTCTTCACACTTAATCATGGTCTTTCCAAGAAGCTGCACATCAGGAAGTACATACCCTGCCTGGGGCCATGATAGAAGTTTTCCAAGGACTGGAATGTGAAAATGTCTTTCTTTCAAAGGGGAGTATGGGATTCATGACTAAGAGCAAGGATCCCTTCCAGGGACATGGTCCAGTAACAACTTAAAATCAGTAGGTAGTTACAACAACATATAAAGAATACTCTGGTAATATGCTCTGCTAATATGTGGTTCCCTAACCTGTCTGACATATTGTCACATCCCACACATCATCTCAACACGCTACTATTCTTCTTCATACATTTGAATTGTCAATGTTTACAAATGTTTACTTTTAGCTAACCCATTCAACTATTTACTTTTTATATTTACACTATTTTTGTATTGGTTTTAGCTTATTCTTTTAACTGTTTGTCTTTAAGGCTATTTCACCTGTTTAATAACGTAGGTAAATATTTCAAATGTCTATCCTTTCTTTTACTATTTCAACTCTTGGTGTAAAGGTGTTACAAGTAACTCAGGTTGGTGGGAGGTGTGGACTGTGCAGTCAGCATATTGTAGTCGCTATTATGCTGGTTATTGTGACAATACATTTAAGAAAGATCAACATCACACCAATGCGTGCTACTATTTGGATCAGTGGTGTAGTCCAGGGTATACGCTGGTATACGGCGTATACCTACTTATTTTTCAGTCAGTATTGCGTATACCCACTTCTAAATCCCCCCTGATGCGCACCATTCAGTAATATCTGTGAGCCAGATTGCCCATTTTTTCCTCAAGGATAGTGAAGCCATGACCCACCCTCCTCTGCCTCTAATTGGCTGGTACTCGCTGCTTTCACTGATTAGATTGGTTAACTTTAGGCATGAGGACTGATGAGCCAATCAGAGGCAGAGTAGGGCGGGTCATGCCGAGGAAAATATTGCTAATACCTCAGGTGCCAGTGAAAAAAAACAAAAAAAACCCTCAGGTGCCGGTGCCACTTGACTACGATAACGGCAGCAGACCAAACAACAGATGAAGAAATAACACAAGCGGCGGTGTGCCACCCCAGTTGATGGAAGACATAATTCTGAGGTAAGTTTTAAGGTGGTTTCCAAATGAATCATTATTTTAAACTACTGGCAAATTGCCAGTGGCAATATGACTGCACATTTAGAGGAGAAGAGATAACACCATGTTTGCCTCATGATAAATACATTTTACATTCATCCAGGCTGCTTGTGTGACCAGTAGTAACTACAAGCTGCTCCTAATCAAGTCATGATAATTTTATAATAGTGAGCAAGTAGTAATGACAGATTTTTGGGTAAACTAAATCATAGTCTTACATGTCACTGTTTCTAAAACAGGACTACTTTTCTGGACGAAAAAAAGGTGAAAACTGAGAGTATACCCACTTCTCCAGGGACCACTACACCACTGATTTGGATGGTTCCTTCTATACACAAATACGTGCATATGTTTGTTTTTTTTATTCACTGAGCTACTTAAGAAGTACCCCCCCGGTTGGGAATCTATAGAGCAGCTTGAAATCCAGTATAACGGGTTTTACAAAAAGATAACTACCATTGCAGGAAAAACACCAGGTTGTGAAATTTTGAAGAGGCATCCAGCATGTGAAAGCAGGCTTGGGCTTTCCTCCCCCTCCCATGAGCATGTTTTAGACCTCTATAAAGGTTCAAGGGTAGTCCCAAGTGTATTGATACATTGATGACTTAGAGAAGACAGGCCAACCATTTAATCTTCTATCTTATTTCGTACTCAGGCACTAACAGAATAACAGCCTTTTAATTCCAATCAGAGTTCTACTCTTGCTATCCCCTGTGAAAGAGAGTCTCCCTGAATGAGAACTCCTGTCTCCTGCAAGTTCAACCGAAGCAGCATGCAATCAAAGATAGCTTCGGGCATCGCAGAATGCTGCAGCAGTCTATGAGGATAGGGTGTTGGACATCAGCACAAAGAAACAATTTTAAAATGGCAAGAATGTGAATACTGAGGTCAAATGCAGACACAAGGCCATTCTGTTGAGTCCCAAAGGCAGTGCGTAACGGGGAAGCAGTGCAATGTTTCATGAATGAAAAATTGCTAAATAGCATTTGAATGAATAAAGCGACTTCTTGCAAACACGTTTTTGGCCCAACAGAGGATGATTCAGTAATGAATAGAAGACAAACCTCCATGTCATTTTATAAGTTGCCCCCCGGGCTCCACATGGATGTTTCACCTTTTGCCCAACAGCTGTGCCATCTCGACTGACTTCCCTGAACCTCAGACAAAGTCAAAGTAAAGGCCTGATAAAATAGCAACCTCCTGTCTTGCTACTTGACTCTCATAAATAGGCAGGGATAATGACTCCATGGGACTGCATGCATAAATATCAAAAGGTTCACCACTAGCCCCCTTCATGGGCCAGTAGGAGCCCCTGCTGCTGACACTCTGCTGCCAGTGGTGGGAACAGTGTCTTTGTCTTTGCCTAATCTATAAGAAACATTTTAATGATAAAAAGAAGTTCATTAAATGTAATTTACAAAAAACAAAAGACACATAAGTACCCACTCTCTGGCTTTCCATACACATGTATCCCTTTATGGTATTCCTTAAATATTCTCTAAGGTCAAACAATTACCATTACAGTTAATGGCGGCCTCTCAAAGAATTCAATAAAACAGAGCAACGACTCTAATGGAGAATTCGAACAAAGATCCAGGCCCTGTTAAATATGGGTGTGGCCACAGGCTTTTCATATGGAGGAGGGATGCTCCCCCTCCCAGTCAGGTTGCACATGTGAAGTGCAGGGACAGGCAGCAGCTACTCTGTGCCCTCTCCGAGGGGTGTGTGCTGTTCCATATTAATGACAAAGAGAGGAGCGGGAGCAAGAAGTCGCTATCATACACTCATTTGTTTAAAAAGAGCCAGCCTCACAATACAGTCGGCGGGAGTCCACAGGAATCCAGTGAAAGCTGGGGGCTGCGTCCATGACAAAAGACAGAAACAACCTCACTTTTTGTCCCTGAGACAAGGGCTGCCCAATTTCAGAGTGTTGTTGGTCTTTCACCAAAACCAAGGATGCCTTCATGCATTTCAATGGGGGTATTCCTGCATAAAGAACGAAGCACTACCGCATAGCACAGTCATCCCTCTCCTGTTGTTAAGCCTTTCTTTATAACCTGAAACAATAGAACTCTGGTCCCTCCCCTTGGATAACAAATAAACCATTATTTTGCACGGCAGAGCGAGGAACCTGTGTGCAAAAAGAGGAAAGTGAGAAAATGGCAAAGAGAAAACTTAGATGATAGTCTGTTTGGTAAAACATTACAATGGTTTCTCTTACTTTAAAATGGTCTCCCCTCAGTATAAGCACGTAAACTGTAAAACAACAATGTATAAAGAAGCCAATAAAGGGCTAAATTCAACCAGCCTTTCTTAACCTGGCTGGCAAATTACATTGAAATGAACAGCTGAAAAGGCCATTTTAACTGCGAGGATAAAAATTGAATATATATCTCACACTCCAGCTTTAAAAGTGGGGCAAACCAATCACTAAAGTGTAATTAAGATTCACTTGCTGCTGTTTTACTGATAATCCTGTGTGTAAAACTGTCACAGGCGAACAAAAGACCTTTTCCTCATTGAGTCATTGCCTCAGAGTGATTGCTTTCCTTTCATTTTCTCAAGGCAAAGCCACTCATACATCTCTCTGCCGGGTGAGTCCAGCAAAGAGTGAATTGCTCTCTCTGACATGTAGGAAACTCAGCGTGCTAATGTCCTAGCTCATATTTCCTCACCGCTGTCTCACTTACATCTAATCTAAAGGTGAAGTTTGGTTTAGTGATGGGAAATCTAAAAGCATTGACGTTACTCAAACTGCTTTACAGCTTTAACCATAGAACAAATACCTCTAAAAGTTATAATCAAGTGAATACTGAGGCAAAAACATGAAAGCCATAATTTAGCTCAACGTGAGCAATGGGAAGAAAATGTTTTCTTTCAACAACTGCACACACAAACAGGAATCATAAAGAGACGCCCTTAAAACCAACACTCCTCCACCTGTTCGGTGTCCTGCTGGGGGTGGAGAGAAACATGTGTGTGGGGGACGCGCGTGTGCGTGTGTGTGTGTGTGTGTGTGTGTGTGTGTGTGTGTGTGTACCACTCCAACACACTGTGTGAGCGGTGGCAGACAAAAGACCAAAAGAAGTATCAGTGTCAGTAATGCTAGTCTATATTCAACTGTGTTACATCAGAATTACAGTTTTGTGGAACTGTACTCTTGTTTGGACAATCTAGGAGCATTGATTTGTCTGTTTAATCCGAGGTCTACTGTATGTGAGGTGTTACCACACCATATGGTCCAGATGCATATGTTATAAGCATCATTTCTCTGGGGACAAGCTGATGCATCGGCCTAATTTCTTGGATATTGTTGTATCTAAAGATTTTTCTCCTCTCACAGAAATAGAGCAGGTTAGCATCATTAGTATCGACTCCAAGATGAGATTTCCCAATTTCAAAATTGCACTACAATCTGCTCTTTGTATAGATATTTTTAGTCACGCAAGGCTTCATCTATATTTTTAGTTATTTGTAATTTAAAGCTGAAGTTACCATGTCAGTAGTTAATTAAGCTTGAGCTTCACATCCAGGCTGTAAAGCGCTGCTACCAGGGGCGCTAGTAGGAATCCTGCACCCCCCGCTGGGAAGTGACACTGGGCTCCCCACCCTAAAGCTGCTTTAATTTACAGTATGACCTCGCCTGTTTGAATGGCCCTCTCTTGTTTGAGGAGCCCATGAAAGTGTCCCCCTTTTCTCTCCATCAACAGCACCTCTGCTCACACTTCCTCTTATTTCTTATTCTGATCAAGGCCTGAAGAGGACATAATGCTGATATGTGTGATACTGGAAAAGATTCCACTTCACACGCTCCATACACAGGACTGAGAGTCATACAGAGCTTCCAGAGAGACATAATGAGCTACCAAATTTGGGTTAAGCATCAATCCCTATGATGAATTGTGTAGATGTCACATTTGGGGCCATTTTAAGCCTTGCTATTCTAATAAGTGAGAAGAACTACGGATCATAAGCAGGTTTGTTCCCTTTGTTCGTTTAAGATCTTTTGCAGCCATAATCAATTCTTTAAATTCTGCAGATTCTCGTATTTCCTCATGTATTTCCTCAGTTATTCAGATGGTTCATCTTGATTTCACAATTTGATTATGTTCTGTAGCTAGCCAGCAAGCCATTTGCAAAATTTGATTAACACACAGCTAAACTATTTTTAAGAGAGGAAGTATTAAAGTGAGTAGCCTACAGATGCAGCATTTCTATTCAAAGCCATGATTCGGTTGAGTTGCCATCCTTCTCATGAATGCATCTGAATTTTGCATGAAGGGATACAATACTTTGCAAGTCACAAAGAAATCTCTTTTCAAAGAAGAAACAACCACAAGCAGTCTTCAAACATCAAGAGGAAAACCGTCTATGGACAAGTTGAGACGTGCACAAGCCCACTAATACACAGCTGTACAGAATGTCACATGTAACGCAGGTATACAATCAAAGTCGTTTTTTTTCCTTTTCCTGTGCATTAACATCACAACATTCATGAGGCAGGTCTGGACATAACCTAGTTAAAAATGAAAGAGAGGGGAGCGAATCTATCTCAGGTGAAATTGGGTGACCCCCCGCAAGAGATTAGTCCATTAGCTAAAGGGAGAACCGCACTCGCTTGACAAGTAATACCAGCTGTGACACCGAGCGCTGCCTGTCTGTTCAGGAGGGGGGGGGGGGGGGGGGTGGGGGGGGAAGGGTGGCGACAAGGGAGTGAACAAAAAAACAGATGCATCTTTCTGACTATTTGTTCTAAGAGTAATTCAGAGCTCTGTTTTTCCTGTTCTATCCGGTTGTGCCACTGGCCATGGCTCGGCCCTTTAATGCCGAAGCCCTGGGAGCTGTTGTTTGTTTTTTTTTGTCTGTAATAATATAATAAACACAGGCCTGTTTTTTTATTACAAGTATTGATGCAGTTTTTATTGCAAATCCCAAATCCAATAAACCCTTAAAGTCAGATTTGTTTGCCCATATTGAGCAATTTGAAGAATCACAAATATTTCTGCTTTGTAACAACTCGAGAGAAAGCTCAAGTTTTTGCAAGGACATGGAGAAGACTGACCATCTGTTGTGTAAGCAAACACACACGTTTTGACCATCACTTCAGGCAGCATGCCTGCTAAACACACAGCAGTGTGGACGACCATAAAATCTAACATCAGTACCAACTCAGTGCACTCTCCTGTTTCAAGCACACGACACTGCAGCAGCACAGAGGTGTAAAAACACCTTGAAAGAGCCATTCGTTTCCTCTCAAATAAACCACCTGAGCCTGACTGATAGGTGCTGCATGGTGTTAATTTACAACAACAGGCGCCACTCTAGCGTGACAAGGCGGAAGGGAGATAGATGAGGTTGATCTTAACATCTTAAGCTTTAGATCAACCTCTGCGCCCCTTTCCTTTCCAAGAGAGTACTCTGAGCTCCTGTGCACTTTTGCTTAATGGCCTGGGTGAGTGATGTGAGCACATGGTGCTGCTACCTGTTGGCCTTACAGAGCAGACAATATGGAAGCCTGGAGAAAGGCATAAACACCTTCTGCACATTAAATACCAAGCAAAAGATTAGAAGCATACTTTGTCCTTGTTTCATCATTTCTTTTCAGAGACCCAAAAGGGGTAAAATGACCACTTAATGCCAAGTTGCTGCATTCACATCACCAAAGAACCTAATTTCTTTAAAACCTGGAAGAATTCACTTGTACAACCCATTACAACTGCCCACATTCGAAATTAGTCCCATTCTACATGTAATTACTAGTCATGAGCGCTTTCCAACCCAGCCAGCAAGCAGCCCATAATTACAACAAATCAGACAGGATGTAAATGCAGCATCATTTTTGCTCAATAGCCTGCGTTAACAGGAGAGAAAACATAAAGAAAACGAGGCATCATGATGACATCATGGCATGAGCACATGTAAAGACTGGGTGGTGATGACTACTTCACTGCCTGCCTCTCCCATTATGTGAGGGCTAACAACAAAAAAAAGGTGGCACAATGGGCAATATTTCATGTAATATTTCACAAAAGCAGTTTATGCACAAAGTCACTTTTATAATATAAGAATGTATGACCATAAACAATTTACTGAGGTAAGTGAAGTTAAAAGAAACTGCTTGGCCTCATTTATCTTGACTTTTTGTCATGCATTATAGATATGTAGGTGTAGATTTGTTCATAGTTTAACACAATTGCCATGGCTAAAAGTGAGCAGTGCATTATATGTGGTTTATAAGCTGCCAAAAACAATAAAATATATTTTTTTTATTTTTTATTTTTTTATGATTTGTGATTTTTTTAAAAAGAGAATACTATTTTGAGCATAAATGTAGGCTACGCAAACCAAATTCACATAAAAGGAGCATCAGTGACTAAATACGAGTAACAGAAACTAGGCTAATTTACAGCGCAATAAACTTATAACTAAACATTAGCTTCACTGCTCCACATCTCGCCGGTAATGTGGTCGATAATCCGGGCTGAAGTTTGTCGCACCTGTGTGTGACTGCTGGGACTTTCCTCTTCATATAGCTACCTGCGACTTGAGTGCACGGGCGCACCCCGCGTGAGCACCACCACTAGCCGGTTAATGGGACAAAAGCTTACCTTGGCGGAGGAGCGAGGTGATGAGGAGGGCACACACGCAGCTGGCGGACAACAAGTGCATCCTTGCGGGTCTCTCAGATCCTTAGTCGGCTGCTTGTTTCAAAGGTTTGTTAAAACCACTTGGTTGAGGTTTTTTTTTTTGAAGGTGGATTAAATTAGAATGGTCCTCGCGAGCCCCTGTTGCTGGTGCTGTAAAGGCAGTTCACTTCTGATTTTGGCTCTTCTCCCAACGTGGCATGTGCTCGCCAACTCGCGCTCACATCAGTTCTGGCGGAACAGGTAATTGCGAGGGGCGCACAGACAAGGGCGGGGGATACTGCCTGCAGCCCCGCCCCTCACACCTCCCCACCCGCCCTTTCCCCTCCAGCAGCTCCCCCTTCCCCCTCCTCACACACAAGTGCACCCCCACCTTTTTCTTAAGACCCCCCCTTAACTCACCCCGCTCCCCTCTTCTCTCCCTCTCACCCCCTACTCATCCTCAACTCCTCTATTTCTCCCCCCACCCTTCTTTCTTTCCATCATGCACCCTGCATGAAAGCACACATGTAGACAATCACACACACACACACACACACACACACACACACACACACACACACACACACACACACACAAGGGGGGGAGTCTTCTACCAAGCAACACCTCACTCTTGTTATATGCAGAATAGCCAGAGATGGAATAAATACCTAATCCTTAACCTGAATTTAAAACGTAACTGACGTAAAAAGAAAAGTACATTAAAGCACATTCATATTTGGCTATAAAAGCAGTTTACAAATACTGATCTGAGAGTGTTCATCTACTGTAAATGCATAAATAATGAAACTTGCCTAAACAGGTTTGCAGTGAAGTACAAAGTACAACATCTACATCTGAAATGTTGTAAAAGTAAATGCCAAGATGGAGCGTGGCAGAAGCTCAAAATTGTAGCACTTAACTGCTGTACTTGAGTAAATGTCCATGTTACTTTCCACTTGTGCTGTCTCCAACATGCACACTCACACACACGCACACACACGCAAAAACACATACATGCTGAGGTATACTTTGAATCAGCCACTGCCTCAGACTTGAAGCTTTGTGCCTCACAGGCAGAAGACAGAGGGTAGTCTATAGGATGTGAGTCCAAGGTTAATTATAATGAAGAAATGTCCGCATAAATAATTTAGCTGTAATTAATTAATTAAATCCTTGCTCATGTCTCCTTACTTTACAATTATTTTAATGAGCACATTCAAGAGCAGGGCCACAATAATTAATATCCATACAATGACTATGTTAATAATTAGAATTAATCTAAGTGCTTTGGCATTGCCTTCTCTACACTTGTACTCATTTATGTCTAGCTGTCTATATCTACTTGCATGTCGTGTGGTGGTTTCAAGTGAGATTTTCGGTGTGATAACAAATAGATTGTGACTATAGATGAAGGCTGTTGGCTGTTAAAGTACCACGCTCTAAAACGGGCATAACAGTGACAGTCTCAGCGAGTCCATTTCAGAAGTTGGTAAAAATAACATCAGAGCGTGTACAATGTCATTAAAACCACACTCGCTGCAAATAAAATGATTTACAACTGTGCTGTAACTGCATGATCATGCTTGTCTGATCACAAAATGTGTGCGTCTGTATGTGTGTGTGTGCACAGTGTGAGTTGGGCTGGGGGAGGAAACCTATCAGGGCGAAGAAGTAACTATTCCTCACCCTGGGTGTGAAATTCATGAAGGTCTGTGATGGTTTGTGCAAATGGAGTGGGGGCACAGGCTGTGAAAACCTAATGCAATTTGATTAGAAGTTAACTGCAAAGCAATATTTTCCGTGCCTCAGTGCGCCGTGTGAAAAAAAGAACTATTTGCTTTTTTTCCCGTGTGAGTGAAAGAGAATGAGACCGAGCCTTGAGCGTGATGTACAGTTACCAAACAATAACATCTTGGTCATAATTGGGATTTCAGGTAAGGCTGGTCAAGTACTAAATATTGAAAAAAAACACCAAATAATAAAAACAGAAACCCCAAATACATGTCACCAAAACATCTACAGTAAACCTGTGAGTCGGCTGTGCTAGAACTTCTTTTTTTGTGGAGTAAATGCAGCTGAGGCTCAGGTTCATTTTGTATTCACGGGAGAGCATTTTCAGTCAGTCCCCATGACTGGAGAAAGAGATTACACAGAGACTAATGAATTACAATATATCATGTCATATTGGAGGAACCGCACCAGCTCCAGCTGTCTCGTATTTGATGAAAGAATGAACGTTCCTATTTTGACATCTTGTGAGACATCTTGTGACACTACTCCTACTATGAGCGTGGAAAAAAACAACCTTGCGTTGCTGTGGACTCGGGCAATGAAAGTACACATTTTTGACATTTGGGGATGCTGCAGACAGCAGCAGACCCCCCCTCTCTCTGCCTACTGGCTCATATTGCAGGTGTACACTAATTGTCATAGGTGTGTTTCAAGTATAGATATGTCAGAATGAATGGAACAAAAGCAGTAAACACAACCTGGCTGTGCAGCTACAGACTGAACAGGATACTGCTCATTCGCTGCACCGCTGCGGTCAGTTATCTCTTCCAATCCTTCATTTTCACCCAGTTGAAGCAGCAAATATGACACACATTAATTTGGCTTTGAAAGAGAACAACTGTACCTCCCCTATCCCATGGAGGTGTTGGCCCCTTCACAACAGCTCCTGGGAGGCAGACAAGTGATTAGTCTCCTACAGATTGGGCTTCAGTAAACTGTGTCAAGCAGCGAACACATTGACCCTGACATTTTCTGCATGGCCAAGGGAGGGGAAGATCCACTTAATGGCTAGTCCTGTGCCGGCCAGCAGCCCCACTTTAGATCGATAATTGCTTCATTAGTTAATCTGATTGAGTGTGTGAGCAGCCTGTAGTCGATGCAGAGTTACCTCTCTTTCTGTGAGGAGTCTGCGTTTTATTGATTTCATTGTTCCCTGTGGAGCCTAACTTCCCCCCCCAACTAATCCGCACATTTACACGAAGGAAAATGGATCTTTTTGTTTGAGCTCCTCATGCCAGCCATACCTCAGTGATATTAAAGCTGATCAATAGAAACTGCTTCTTGATAGCAACAAGTAAAACAAACAAGGAGACCAAATGGCATGTCTTGTGTTGTCAGGTTGTAATGTTACTTGTGGTTTGAAAGGGCAACCCTGTCTCCACCATTCCTGGCTTTTTAGCTGCTAAATGCCGCTCTGTGTTCAGCGGCTAGTCGCTTACTTTGTCTGTTTTAGAGCTTTTTGCTGAAAACAGCTGCCTGCTAAAAACGCTGCTAATGAGAGCGTTGGGAGTGAACCAAGCTGAAGGCTGTAAAACCAAAACAACGAGCTGAAAGACACTGAAACGCTCCACAGAGCTGAAGGGAACTGCAGAGTCGGGTGATAATTCTCTGTGGGTTTGTCAATCCGAGGGACCCTTCCACATTGCATGTAGTTATTTGATCCATTTTAATACAAACATATTGATTATGGCAGCTTTTCTTCTTAAAGGGATGGTTGGGAGTAATTTCACCCTTTGCACCATGACCTCGAGCCAAACTCCCAATCATCAAACAATCACGGAAGTGACGTAGACGCAGCGGTAGCAGTAGCAGCAGAGAGCAGAAGCCATCATGCAATTATTATTTAAATAAACTCCTGGTGTACTTACAAACTTTCCAATGCCTAGTTTTATGAGTACAGAACCTATTCGTACTACTTTAGAAGTTTGGTACCATTCCGGGCATTATTAGTGGGGTCATTTACGAGATACACCTTTGGATCCATTAGCGCCTGCACTAAGCCATTCGGCTGATAGCGATAACTCGACTAATGTTAGACCAAGGGACACAAAGCTTCTGGGGGGGTGTTTGGCTCGAGGTCATGGTGCAAAGGACCCTAGGGTGAAATTACTCCAAGCCATCCCTTTAACAGGTTATAATATCTGACGTCCGAAGAAGTCAGCTTTACAGTGTTATCAGAACATTGACTGATGCTTTGTCATTGGCTTTTATATAATCTATTCTTTCACTGTCTTTCATGGTTCTTTAACATTCTTGTCAACTCCATTGATAGTAGAACAGTAGCAGTTTAAATAGCGAAAGAAGGAGTAGGATTGTAGCAACAGAGTGCTGAAAAAAACAAGGTTTTGCCACGCTAGTCTCCTCCCAGATTGGAAAGGTGGTTTTGAGTGCATTAAGACATTGAAAATGAGCTTGTAAAGATCCTTTCAAATAACAAACACAATAACCTACATTATTTACGACACTATATCATTACATTAGCACTTTGACGCCATTAACCTGATGACCCACTGGTACAGTTTCTCAGTTTCTTTCTTTTTTTCCAATTTAATATAACAGTGTATGTCTTTTCACTACGTGTGAGTTTTTTTTGTCCTGCGTGCAGTCAGTTAATCCTGTATTGTGGAACCGTGTATCATGTCAGCGCAAATTTACCGAGACAAATTCCTTGTGAAACCATTGCATTTAGTGAAAGAAAGCGATTCCTTCAGGCCCCATGGCCTGATGCTACAGAGTAACTACCGCAGATGAGTCAATTCAAAATAAACTGAATGTATTTAATGATTATACAACATTTGATATAGATCTTCTAAAGAGGACATCACACACATTTATACAGTGGAGTAAACAAGGCTCTTGTATGAGACATTACCTTTACCTTGACATTTAGATCAAGGCACCCAAGCAAGACTTCAAAGACGGCAAATTCTTGCTCAACAGTGATGATTATGATGAAAACATTTCCATATTTGTCATGTAATTGAACAGGTTTCTGGGTCTCAACACATCCACATATTAACCGAGAACCTTTAACACAAGAAACAAGGATTATTTGAGGAATTCATATAAAGGCCAAGGAAACCAACCTTGCTGATTAGGGATACAATCTGTGAGGCAGAATCAATTACACTGAGAGCTGTGGGGGGAAAAAATAGAGTTCAGATGTGTTACAGGTGAAATGTTCACAGTCTGTCTCTGCCTGCATCCTGTGTTGGACGCAGCTGTTGTTGTGTGATATATTTGGCAAAGTGTGGCAGGCTTGGCTGCTGGTTGTGTCTGTTTCCCCAAATTACCTGGTTGTGAATGCATAAATGTAACATAAAAGGCAGAGAAATTATTCATGAAGATGTAGACCGGTCTGCTACAACTCAGGCATCTGTCAGTATTGTTTATTCCTCAGCTAAGGCTGACACTATGTTGTTGGTTTGTCAGTTAATGGCGGCTTGTTGCCGGTGGAATCGGCAGTACTTAAATGCCGCCTGCTGCAGGCTGATGCTTCGAGCAACAACTCAGAATAAACACAAATGGCAGATTCTTTCTATCCCTCTTTACTAT